>NW_023339651.1:3196367-3200341 GCF_004916995.1 Morone saxatilis | reverse complement strand
CCCACAATGGGGAAATTCACTTGTCACCGCAACATTTGAGTGAAATAAATAGGCTACAGATATATATATAAAAAAAACTGGAACAATTGATATGATATAATCATATCAAAAACTATTAAACTATTAACAAACTGATAATGGCAGTGCTACGTAAATGCAGATTAGAGGAGACGTCCCACTAATCACTTACACACTGAGGCATCAGTAACATCAAGTAATGATTTGTCAGATGGGTATCGGCACACATACTGACCTTATTAAACAGATCAGGAATCAGCCAGAAGTGATTAAATTAAACATCATTGTAAAAGTCAGTGTTTCCGTTCTCAGTCAAATACAAAACAATTCAGTGTTTTGCACAGCAGCATTAGAAATAATACACAGAACTAATTCCAATGAGTCTCAGCAGTGAGGATTTTAAATGTGGGAAAAGAGAGCACTGGTACCAAATCAATACTGTGGATTAGCTGATCTCCAATCCAAACCTTTTGGTATCGGAATTGTAGAGAAAAAGTCAGATCGGCCCAAATAACAATCCCAGGGCAATTTTTGTGCAAAATAAGGACTTTTGATGCTTTCAGTACATTTTGCTAAAATCACTGGATGTCTTTCCTTGTCAACTCTTTCCAGTCTATAACTTAAAAAGTTGTATTCTGTTATAGCCTGAAACTGCAGGCTGTCCTTGTTTATAATTGGCCCTGGAGACACATCTAGTGGATAGTGCCCTAACTGGTCAGGGTGGTGGTGAAGGGCGGGGGTGTGGAGGGGGGGTATTTGTTGGCTACCCCCAGTACTTTTCCGCTCTCCCATCCGCCTACATTCCTGCCAGTAGTCAGCTCCTATTCCCCACTGTCAACAAACAGCCGGGCATATCAGGCCTAAATGTTTGGGCATTCTGTCAGTGCCGTATTGGTTGAGGAGTGTGTAACCGGACAACAACAACTCCAGTGGAAATTTCCTCTCGCTGCAGGCCAGGGGAAGCTGTTGATGGCCCTATAGGCAGAAGTGGGGTCACTTCAATTGGATTTAAATACCAACGATTCACTTCACAGGGAGCAACTTTGTCTTAACAAAAGAACCCTCCTGATAAAAGTTTAAATCAAATTCTCAACTCTATCCTCAGTTATTACATGTTCCTGCTTACCAAAACATTTAATAATTAATCAAGCCCATTGCATTTAAACAATGTGTCTGGCCTGTGTAATCATTACAACATTCACTGTGTGCTCAGTTCCTATTCACGAAACAACTGATAATGGCAGTGCTACATAAATGCAGATTAGAGGACACGTCCCACTAATCAACCATATGAACTGAGCTCTTACGTGGTCATTATAATCACTTTGGAAGGAGCAACTGACAGCGAACAATGAAAAAACGACAGGGGGAAGTAGAAATGAAAAGAGAAAACTTGGAAGACATGGAGTGAATTCTCAAAGGTTATGTAGCCAAAAACTATGTTTGACTGCAGATTTGTTCGTAATTTATTCACTGTCTAGCCTTCTAATTAGATAAGCTTGAATCGTGTTTTAAGTATATTTTGTAAAGATCTCACCCCACACTGAAAAGATAAAACAACAAGAATAAGGCTAAATCTCTGCGTCTTCATCGTCTGTTGTTTGGCAGACGACAGAATAGTGCATCAACACCTGATAGGCAACTGTCTGGTTATTGTACTGAATCTCAGCACCTGAGAAACCTCCATTCCGTCCCACCCTGCTGTCTGTTTTAATACAGCCAAACTAAAGATTGAATTTTTCCCATTTACACATTTTTCTCTTATCAGAAACCTGAATGAACACAAAAAGCTATTTGATTTCTGATAATAAGCAGGCGTACAGTAAATCACTAGTGTTAATATCGTGAATTTGTCAGACAAAATAAACATAAATACAGGTTGATGGCAACAGCTGTGCGATCTGCTACAGACAAGACAGATAACAAAGCAACCCTGTCTCCTAGAAATTACATTTATATAATACCAGTGGTAAAAAGTACATTTATTCAAGTATAAACTTAACCTGTACTTCACTTGAGTATTTCCATTTTCTTGAATATCTTAATTCATTATATTCCATTTCTGCCAATAGATTCTCCGAAATGTTACACACTGGACCTGAAACAGGCTGCAGTGGAGTCAATGCCATTAATTTATCATTTACTTATTAAATCAACCCTGCTGGTAACTGTGATATAACTTGTAGAATATTCAATTCAAGAGAGACACAGAGAGATAGAGATCCACAGCAGCAACAGTAACAATAACAGCCATTATAATAAAATTTGACTAGTAATGATAATGATGATGACAGTGATGATAATAATGATGATAATAATAATAATAATAATCATAATCATATTATTATTAGCAGTGGGCTTCAAGCAGGACCAGGACAGTCCATCCCTGATCTAAGCACAACTATGATTTATGGGAACCTGCGAGACAAGAAAGCAGAAAAACTCTGGGGAAGAAGCTAAGTTAGTAACACGCATTAATAGGACATGAATGTGTACAGATAGAGAGAGAGGAGGAGGAGTGAGGAGCTCAGTACATCATGGGAAGTTTAATAATTATTAATCCTGTACTGATGGGTTGGTTCTTTGTTAAATGTCTTTTATAGTAGACATAATTTGTTGCCCACAGATTCAAGGGCGATGTCTCAAAAAACAGTTTTCTTCTTATTCTTCCCACTGTGTGCTGGATTGGCCTCAGTCCCCCTGTGAGAGAGAGAAAGTGAAAAAGCAACAGTGAGGAAAATTAATGAATCAGTAAATTCATCACAACATTAAATAAAAGCCTGTTTATATGAAGGGTATGTTATATAAGGAACGCCCACAAGTATGTTATTTTTTTGATGACGTACGTGTGAGGGTCATGGTTGTGTGAAAATCACTATAATATCCCTGTAATCAACGGAGCCAGGACTCTCTGGACTCTCTGATTCAAGCAGGTACATTTCTCTGTATACATTTCAAGCCTGGAAGCTTTGTTTCTTGTGCTCATCTTGTCTGTTTATTCCTGTAAGATGTCTGAGGAAGAAACAAAAGCCGAATAATCACATTTTTTAAAGGGCATTCCCTCAGAAGTGCACATCCGCAGCTTGATGCCCTGCCAAGAAGTATTTCCTAAAAGTCTATTTTTAAAAATCTATTTCTGGAGTTTTGCACAACAGCACACAGTATATACCTTTTTAATAGAAAAAAATATGTTTTTATGTGACCACTGAGATAAATATGCAATCCAATCAAAGACTTCAAACTATATATATATATATTACTATAAATATTGAATACAAAAAAATTGTCTTCAATGTAACATCCAGTATGTGTCGTTTCAGTAAATACAAAAGCTTTCAGTATTCAGTTAAACTTACATCCACAAAAAGGACTGTTGCATCGATAAGATTGAGCGCTTTTACGCTTTAGTCTTCCTGGTGAAACAGCACGAGGTGAAGGATGAACATAAAGAGGCCCTTGAACAAAACTTTATTGATCAATATATGGTGTTTGACATAACCTATTCCACAGTAAACATAAACAAACACACAAAACATAAATAATACAGAGTGCTTTGGTGCATTTATGCATATCAGTCAATTGTTTTGGTCAGTATATGGTTTTAAGATAAGACTTCATTGATGGGGGGAAATTCACATACAGCACAGAGACAGGCTAACAGGTAATAAAATAGATCTTTTTGAATGAAATAAGTAAACTATAATAAGAGATTGAAGCTACATACAGTTTATACATTACAATACCTTAGACTATATGAGTGAATTGTGCAAACACTTGTACAAAATAAGTCCATTGTGCAACTCCGGAAGCCATGATGTGTGAACTAAAATATATTAAAAGTATATATACGTATATACGTATAATTACGGAAGCCGAGAACGGCCATGGATTTTTTTTTTTTATGCACTGTTATCTCGTGATAACGACTTATTAATTTGTTATCTCGAGATAACAAA
>NW_023339651.1:3196017-3196267 GCF_004916995.1 Morone saxatilis | reverse complement strand
CTGAAAACAGGGCTGTTTTTCTCAGCTTTCAAGCTGACTTTTTAGAGATACGTGCTTCTCACAGGACACAACAATGATATTATAGAACATGATCCATTGCTGTAGATCAGGTGTCAGCAACCTTTTGGATATGAAGTGCCATTTTTAAATGCCATATCAACAATTAACATTAACATTAAGTTTAATTATTACACTATAGATTAATTCTCCAACAGATCTCTACTTTTATTTTAACACAACATAAAAAAAA
>NW_023339651.1:3195657-3195916 GCF_004916995.1 Morone saxatilis | reverse complement strand
ATCTGAGTTGAAATCATACAGCCAGGACATGATCTAACTGCCAATGGCTGTGAAAGAGGTAATTTGGCATGAGGATGAGAAGGCACTTCTACATTTCCAAAAAACTCTCTTGAACACTTCTTGCCATTCGTTAAGCTACCATGTGCCTGAGGTTGCTAACCCAAACTGACACAGTATATAAAGTAGTTAATCTGAGCTCAACCTGGCAGTAAACTGCAACATACACATAAAACACTGACTCATTTCTGCATAAGTACTT
>NW_023339651.1:3194222-3195592 GCF_004916995.1 Morone saxatilis | reverse complement strand
TACTTGAAGTAAATGTTGTTGCTAGTAGTTACAGACTTAAACACTTTTACTTAAGTAAGGTTTAAATGCAGGATTTTAAATGTAGTGGAGTATTTTCACAGCTGCTTTTACGTCAATAAAGGATCTAAATACTTCTTCCACCACTGGTCATTAACTCCAGTGTTAACCTTAAAAAGCCAAACATCAAAAACAGGCTATCTGACACAAACTACAGTCCAAACATGTTCTTTCTATCAAGTGAGGAATGTTTACAGTGCTGACTCACAGAGCGTGTGATCAGTGGCCAGAGTGTGCAGGCGGCTGCAGACCTGCAGCACTCTGCAAAGATCTCTCTGAGGCAGCAGAGACAGGATGGACAGCCACACCTCATCAGGCAGACGCAGCCAGCTGTCACATACAGGGACCCCTGCTGGCTGACAGGTGTAATGACAACCACACACGGACAGATTTTGTGAACACAGACAGATATTTGATAGAAAGCCAAAGCATTCTGTTAATTACAAATTATTCTGTAATACCGTGGTGTCATTGTAGAGTCATATTGCATGTAGATTCATAATATAAATATTTATATATAAGAAAGATTTCTTACGCCATATTTGCAGTCAGTTTGTTCACATTGACGTTCACCTGTAAAGAGAAACGGGTTATATATTGATATTCTATATATATTTTAACATCAATAGCTGTTATTTAAGTCTCACTAAACTTTTACTGTTGCATGACTTTACTAAAGAAGTCTAATAAATAGTTATGAGACTGCGAATCAATTTTTGTCCCTATAAACAGATTAATACAAGTACACAAACAGAACCCTTTTTTTACTCTAATGAAAAATTCCCTTTAACTTATGACTTGCTGGTTGAACGATGTTGGATAAAGAGTGAAATCAATTTCAAACAAAGATTCTTCAAAAGGAACAGAAGCAAATCTGTGTTAGGTTTACCACAAGTGTAAACCCATTAAAATCTAGCTATTCATATGACTTGTTGATGACTTTGCTTGTTTGATTTATTCGGTTTTTTTGCAGTGTTTCATAATGTGTTAATATGCTTGTCGAACTTACCCAAGGCTGGTGAGATTGGTCTGAGGTCATCATGAAGATGCGTATGTGTCCTTGTAGGTTGCAGATATTTGTGTGTATCTCTATAGGCTACAATACGTTTAACTTTGTCCTCTGGTATGTGTCTTTTTGTGTGTTTGTTGACTCCTGATGACTGAGGTCTGCAGGAGACACAGGGGCAGATTCAGCTTCAATTTTTGCAGAGCTAATTTGAATGAGTCATGCTTTTGATTTTGAAAGAAGATAATAATTTTCCCTATCAGGGAATCTACGCTATGGAAGCAGAGAACGGCCATGGATTTTTTTT
>NW_023339651.1:3177706-3194197 GCF_004916995.1 Morone saxatilis | reverse complement strand
TATCAATATATTATATATACAGTCAATGAGTAAAATTACAAATAATATCAATATTCATATATACAGCCATGAGTAAAAGTATAGAAATAATTATGGAGTAAAAAGTATATCAAATGAATACCGAATATATATTAGTATATATAGCGTATATATAGTTAAGTCAAATGAATAAAATATAATAATGAGCGAAATATACAAAAAAGTACGGAAGCCGGAGAACGGCCATGGATTTTTTTTTTTATGCACTGTTACTCCGTGATAACGAATAATTATTTCGTTATCTCGAGAAAACAAAGATCGTTATCTCGTGATAATGAATTAATTATTCTTTACTTCAAACTAATGCGCTGCCACAACGGCTTCCGTCACTTACCGGTCGGCTACAGCCTCAGCCAGTGGCTACGGACATTATCGCATTAGTTTAAAATCAAGACGAACACATTATTAAACAAGATAACAATTTGTTATGTTGAGAAATAAACGAAATAATTAATTTGTTTATCTCCGAGAAAACAAACTTTGGTACACAAGAGCTGGCCACGAAGCGGCTTCCCGTAGCCAGCCTGGCTGTAGCTTGTAAGCTATAACGTAAATTTTTTAAATAGGCTAACGGTAAATTACACTTTACGTTGGTTTGTTTACTTGACTGGAAGCCATTGTGGCAGCTCTTGTAGGTTGAAATCAAGACGAACAACAGTAATGGAATTTGTGGAAAAGTTGCGCTGAATTGCAAGGTCGAACAGAATTCCTGGGGATTAGAGTTTGCGTTAACTATTGCGATCGCAACATCACAACTTCCTGGAGGGACTGAAATATATAGAATATGGAAGAGAATATTATGATGTAGCATATAATAAGATAAATAGTAACAATATACCAGTAATGTAATACTGTTATACAGTGAGATAAGTAATATAATGCAATATATTAGTGTTATAGATTATATTACTTACAGTCTCTGTTTCGGTGAATCCCTAAAGACGATCTTCTCTTTTAAAATAAACCCACTTTCTTGCAATCTAGAATAGTTTTTAATGTTTGCTCTCCTGCTCGAGTTACGTACACGACTTCAGGAGCACGAACCCTGATAATTGTGTCATCAAATTCTCAGATGACGCAGCTATCTTGGGTTTAATGCACAAGAATAGCTCCCCATCAGTATAAGGGGAGAGTTGTGAAATGGTGTGATTAGAGCCATCTCACACTGAATGTAAAAAAGATGGAGGAGACAGTTTTTGATCCCAGAGGTAAAAGCCTGTGGTTATCCATCACGAATCCATCACTCACATCAGTTCCTGCAGGAAACTTGTAGTTTACACTGACAGCACATCAACCTGGGAGGATCATATTGAGAGATTGTGCTCCTGATTTCAGTAAAGACTGCATTTCTTACACAGGCAGGGTTTATGGAGCAGCGCAGTCCTGGAAAGTATCATAAGATTCAGTATTTCAGTTGCCAATGGTGACTTAAATGTGCAGCGAAACACCTTTGGGCAGACAGTTTGGGAGATTATAGAGCTCGGCAACACCTTGCATGAGTTAGCTTTTTTTACGACATGCAATTAAAAGTGTCTCTGACTATGTTCATACTCTTCCATCACACTCTGGTATAGTCCATATTTGAAACTTTTCTCTTCTTTTGTTCTTACATCAATCAAGCTTTCTAAAGGAGTGAATGTCCTGACTTCAGTGGAGTAAGTGCACTTGTTTGCTGTGAGTATTCATTCAGTTTAATTGCTGTTTGGGGGACAAAAAGTTAACAGGATCCTTTTCTCAACATATTATGTATTAAGTGATGTGCAACATGCAACAGTATCTTTCAGATTATTTACATTTTATTGCCAAAAGTATGTAGATGCCCACATATTCACAATTTATCTTCCAGCTTTGTTGCAACAGTTTGGCTATAAAAAAAATGGTTTTCCCAGTTTGGTGTGAGCCAGACCTTATGAGTGATGAGAGCATCAGTGCTGGATCACCCTGATGCTCTCATGGGAGCAATTCCCAAACATTCCCAGCATTCCCAAAATGTTGTGGAAAGCCTGAAACCAGAAGAGCTGAAGCCGTTATAGCAGCAGATTAATGCCTGTGGTTTTGAAGTGAGAATATGAACAATCGCATTTGGGTGTCCACATACTTTTGGCCATGTATTGCATCTATGGTTAAGACTAAAATTCAATTATTCATTTAAATATAGGTAAATGTAGATGCAAGAAATATGGCTGTTAAGGATTTGAGGTCCCCAAAGTTAAAATTATATATTGTATGTATGTATCATTTGAAGCAGAATATTCAAAAACAGAAGCAAACAATGATTTGTGAACATCAAAATCAAATTCCTAAGAGAATTCATCTCAAATTAGGTTTTAAAACTCACCAAAGGCGTATTGACAACAACAGTTTCTCCTTGGCACAGATCATGTGCACCAAAAGTGGGGCATTGCCCCAAATTAGGGTCGAGGCCATGAAAGAATGAGGACCATTTTAAATTGTGTTCCCAGTCCCTGACACTTTATGAACAGTTGCCACTTCCACGGCCACAGACACTTCTTCCTCCACAGCCTGGAAAACAGAAGGTGTGAGGAGCTTTCATGTATGGAGGACGCAGCATTGGTGGAGACATGTGGCTTTAAATGTAAGCTGTTGAATTGTTTGCATTCAGCTCGTGCTATAAATACACTCCAGCGTGCTTATTATCAACTGCTTTTATCTTATTCCCTCTCAGCTGCTGCACTGTGTCCGGGGTCGGCTGTAATCTGAATTCTTTAGGGGATGCATATCTAAAAAAGAATATTAGATACATGAATCTTTTTGTTGCTGAGAGATTGGCTGCTCTCTCTCTCTCTTTCTCTCTCTCTCTCTCTCTAAAATGCAGGGTGACTCAAGCAGTAGACATAGATGTTCTCGTTAAAAGGAGAGACTGACGCTCCTATTCCCGCGACATCATCATCCTACACTAGTGGAGCTCCACGGTGCGCGTTGTGATGCTCAGTCCTGCACAGTAGCAGCTCCAGGAGGCGTGCTTGTCCCCTGCCACAGGAGCCCAGGAGGAGGACCAGCAGAGGCCAGCAGGCTTTTTTTACCTGGCACTTGACACTCCGTGAAAGAGAGCGCTTTTTTGGGGGGGTGTTCTGCCCCAGCCTCTCACTCTCCCGAGCGATGGCATCCACGGATCGATCCACGGGAGCGCGTGAGTTACCCTCTTTATACAACCCGTGCAATGTCTTTCATGTGACGGATACGGTGTGTGCTGAAGATACAGAGCAGACTGGATGTCTAACAGTGCACCACAGCCATGTTTTAGACATCGCACCAACAGCCTCGTCTCGAAAAGGGCCAAACAACGGGGGTTGTAAGCTGAAAAAATCCTCATCTGCTCTGTTTATTTATTGTACGCGCAATTTATTTGCAGTGGCCACAGCTGATGCATACATCTCTGCTTAAAGGAGACGCTTTGGCAGCATCAGCAGCACACAGAGCAATGCCCTGGCCGCAGGCAGCCTTCAACTTCAGCTCAGTGAGGATGGAGAGCGGTCAGCAAAAGTAGTCTACATCTGTCGGGTCGTTGTTCTCTAGCAGGCTTTTATCACTGTGTGTTAGTATCCAAGTGAGTTATAAGAAATGATAATTAATAATCTTTTATTAAACATCAGCAGAGCCTTCAGTAAAGACACAGCAGCTGCACTTGCGCTGTATAGTATCCACTTGGAATATCATTTGAATTTTAATTGTAGGCCTGATGGACTGATGATATAAACGCACTTTCCAGAACATCAAATACAACTGCCTTTGAGACCCTGTTATTTATATCTGAAAATGTGTCCACGCAAAACAAACAAAAAAACTAAAGTTGGAGTTATCTGGATGGCAACGTTTCAGATGACTGAAAATGTTAAAAGTAAAAGACCCACCTCTTATAAATATTTCAGCATAGCCTCCTATCAACCCCTTAACGTCCCTCTAAGAATGTTTAGAAATTTTTGCCCAGTAGATGTTTTAATCTGGAAAATTGACATTATTTATTTTATAACAACGCTCACTGGACTCACTATATATTCTGTTGTAACAAGAATAAAAGTCTTCAGCCATGTTAGCAGCTCTGTGAGGCGCATGCTCACAGTAAAAATGCTAACAATCTGATGTTTAGCAGATATCATGTTCATGTTCACCATAGCATGTTAACATGCTAACATTTGCTAATTAGCAATAAACACAAAGTACAGCTGAAGCTGAAGGGAATGTCATTAGTTTTGCATTAATTTGGTCATAAAGCAAAATATTGGACAAATGGAAATTTTGTCGGCGGTGAATGAAATGTCACCAAAGTTATTGTGATGCATCCTGTGGGGACCATTAATGTACCATTTCACTACACTACTAACATTTGTTGAGTCATTAAGATGCTTCATCTGGGAACCGTGAGAGTCTGTACATACGTTTATGCCAATCCATGAAGCAGATGTGGAGATATTTTACTTGACGTGTGAAGACGCTGACCTGCTGGTGGTGCTAGATCAGATCAGGGGATCATGAAGTCATTAGTATTTATCCATTTATCCACTGGGAACCATGGATATATGTGGCATTGCATGGAAATCCATCCAATATTTGTCAAGTTATTTTAGTCTGGAGCAAGGTCGTGGACCAGCCAGCTGACACTGCCTGCCCTACAGCCATGCCACTAGCATGGCTAGACATATAAACAGTCTAAGGGAAGGTGCTAATAGGGCCGTTAGAAGGTTTTGAGGAATATTTCTGGCTTGGAAATTCAAACATTGGTGAAGGATAGACAAATACAAGATGAGACCAAAATGGAAAACCAAAATCGCTCTCCTTTTATTGGAGGAGCTTGCACGTGAGTGTAGCTGTATTGAATATATGATGATAAAGATGTTTCAGATTAAGTAGCAAACCCTGCCTTGATAACAAACACACAGGGCTTTTGTATGAACTGGGGCTTTAATGGGGGGCCCGTTGTTCCTCAGAAACCCAGCAGTGGATTAAGAGTGGACAGCGGCGTGGTGCTGAAATGCAGCCGGGTTTATCCTCACTGTTCCTCTCACGGATAAGAGAAATGTGGTGGGCTGATAACTCCTAATGGTGAAAGAGGAGCTACGCCGAAAAGAACCTGACTCCCTCTATTAGCATTCAGATCCCTGATTCAAGTCATTATTTCACATGCTCAGACAGGCCTGATAATTAGCTCCATGCCAAAGTCTGTCAGTCACTGTCTCTGCAGTGGCCTTTAAGAGGGGTCAGTAGGTTACATTAAGAACTCCTTATTTCTCGCTTCCCATTCATCTACTGAGCCCGATCTTCAGACTTCAGTTGATTACCACCACTTCATTTGAAGTATTCAACCCACCCTTCTTGTCGGTTCCCAGGGGGTCCCGTCCAAGGGAGGTAATTTAAGGAAATGAATCATGGCTTAAGCTTTCCTGCTAATCACCAATCACATAGCCACCGTCCTGCTGTACAGTCTCTCACAGGTCTGGGCTTGTTTTTCTGTATTTCTGCCCTCGTTAATCATGTTTTTTTTTTCCACACTTTTAAATTGGATCGCAGCGAGCTCCTCCATGCTTGAAGCTGTTGTATAATGTACTTTGTTATGTGCTGATGAGTGCTGTTGATGCTGTTTTTCTGAAACATGATGCGCTGTGAAGGGAGGTTATGCCTATGATTTCATTCTCATGAGGAAATGGCCTCTCAGTCTGATTTGTTTTATTAGATTTATACCAGGGGCACTAAATACAATATAATATACCTAATATACCATATATATATATTTTTGTTTTATTTAGCTTGATTGGCATCAGGACACTTGAGGAGAACTCACCAACAGGTTGGGTCTGGCTCTGTCGTCACGGATGATTCCTCATCCGTGACACACCCGTTTCTGTTTGTTGCATTTGTGAAGTTAATTAGTGTTTTTTGGAAGCTGCTTTGTGCCAGCTGACCTTGGGGAGGGTTGTTCTGGAGTAACTCCTGCAATGTGTCAAACAAGAGTGCATTTGTGTGTGTGTGTGTTTGTGGTGGGAAGGGGGGTTACTGACGCAATCAGCCTGAGAACATTGGCACCTTCGATTGAACAGAGAAAGTGTTTTTCTCCGTTGAATGAATTAACTTGCAGAAGCAAATAGGAATTACAGTTGAACCAGTGTCTGTTCAGTGTTCTGGATGATGCCACTGAAGATGAAAAATCATATTCTTACATGAAATCATATAGATCTTTTTTTTTTAAAGAACACTCAAAGTAACATATTTTTAAGGCTTCATTCGAAACAAAATGAACCCTGATTCAAATAGAAAGCATTTGCAAACTGTTGCCTCAGTATTGCAAAGTCAAGAAAAGCAGCAGATTATGAAGTTTATTTAAGCCTTTTTTTAGTGGCACATTTTGAATCCCTTGGGCAATTTGCAGATTTCTGCCGATTTCGGCAAATTGCACATTAAATTCTGACAAGCATGTAAATATAATCTGTTTTTCAGTTATTATCGTTAGCAGGATTCTTCTCCGAAAGACATTCATTACATTTACATATGGCACAAGTCCTTATCTCCATCTCAGAAATAAATAAATAAATCAAGGCAGCATTCATTGGACTTGATCTGATCTGACTTTTCTATATATAAATGTTGCATTATATAAATGTACCTGTAGTGTACAGCCTTAAAAGCCACACAAAGAGGGGTCCAACTCGTCATCTCAGTCACTGCAGCTGTGAGTCCAATAAGTCTAAATTAAATTAAGAGATAAATGATGTCATCTGTCATTGCCAAAGCCATTACAAATGATTTTATATTTATACATTTATAAGGTTTGATGAGGTTTAGGCAGAAAAATGACATGGTTAAAACAGTACCTATTTAGCATTGCATTCCTATAACCTTGTCAGACCTACAGTAGATCACAATGAACCCAGCAGAACAATAAAGGTAAGCTCCACACAATTCCACATCCCTATTTTCAAACTTGTTGTCTTCAAAGAAAACCGACGCTGACTCACGTGACATCACACAGCTCCTTCCTTTAACCACAAAAGGGATTTATACCACTTTTTTCACATCAAACTGACTTTAATGTGTAAAACAGAGTAAACACAGTTTGAAAATGCTTTTTATTTGACTCAGGGTTCAATGGTTTTTAGATTCTTTTAATATTTTTAGATTTACGTTTTATTTTTGTGTTATGTTTTATATTTTATTTTGTTTTATATTTGTTATGTTATGTATTGTTGTGTATAGAGTGTGTTGATATATGCCAGTGCTGAAGATAAATTTCCATTTTATGCAGATTAAATGGTCAATAAAGTAATCTGAATCTGAAAAATAGAGTTTCCCTTTAAGGTCGTATAAATGGTTAAAAGAAACCCATATAACTAACAGTGGTCTTTCGTCACAAGCTTTGTTAATTCATTGCTCTATGAGGTCTATTGTTTGGTGTTACAATAACGTCACGCTACTTCAGCCGTAGCTCCTTCACACGAGAGGTCCTCGTCATTAAATACAATCAAATGTTATTTTGGGCATTTTAACAAACCAATAATATTGCCATTTGTCTTGTGAGCTACAGTCTAGTGAGTCAGAATAAAGTTCTTCATGGGCCCAATATGCACTCTGTGTTGTTTCCTTCCCTCAACCTAACTGTCCTTCACTGACAGGATCTGAGAATTAGAGCTGTCAACATGTTGAGAGTAACGCTGTTTTCTTCATAAAACACATCACTGTCTTCATCTTCTTTAGTTAGCAAGGTTTATTTGGAGGCAGTTCTGCCATAATAATACACTGAAACATTTAAAAAGAAAACTTAGAAAGGAAGTCAGTCAACCAAACAAAGGATATACAGAATACCAATCTATCAGATTTGTCACTTTCTTTTACAAAGGTGAAAAGGATTCTGTTAAAGCAAATATGCAGGATTTTTCTAATGTCTAATCACTAGTTTTTTAGCTCTATGAGTTGCTTGTGTTAAGGGTTGTGTTTTTCAGACTGACCTTCAAAGCAGAATTGGATTTGAAAAGACACAAATACCATGTGCTTTATTTCTTTTCACAGCTCACAGTTTACTGTACATCATTCCCATCAGGAAAGTACAAACAGTGAGTACTGTAGGTTGTCTGTTTCCTTTATCAGGATGGCTGTGCAGTCTGGATCAGATGTTCTGACAGCCACATCGATGGTGTTAATGATTGTTCTCTCCAGTGTCACAGGGGTACAAGTTTAACATAAATTAATAAACTTCTGATGAATCATTATTGAATTAAATGTTAACTTGAAATAATTGTGTAAAAATTTATTTTAAACAGGGGTTATGCCGGAGTCCAAAGGTCTGTTGGTGAGAGAATAAAAACAATGTTTACGATCCAACCAAACCTTTAAAGAGAGAAATCTGGGCCTTCCTTTTTTATTCTTTTATTCTTTTTCTCTTTATTCTTTTTTTTTAATCTGCTATATGACACTTAAACTGAGTGAAATGTTTAAACCCAAACACATAAAATATTCTAGATTCTAGTCTTTGCATCATTTCTCACTAGTGTTGGTCTGTTGGTCGGTCCACCACTTTGATTCATAATTAAATATCTCAACATTTATCTCAGATATATTGCTAAGAAATTTGGTGCACACATTCATGGTCCACACACAATGAATCCTACTGACTTTGACAATCCCCTGGCTTTTCCTCTAGCGCCACCATGAGGTTGGTATTACAACAACTATTAGATATATTGCTATAAAATGTGGATGTTCCCCTCAGGATTATTACTAATGTGTGCTGGCTTTGAGAAGAGTGATATAAGAGCTGATTCTGGTTAAACAGAATATCACTATCTACTGTGTGAATCCTTTCCATAATGTTGTCAGACACTTATAATAACAATCTGAGCCTGTCAGTGGCAAAAACAAGCACTTTTAGTGGACAGAAATTGTCGGTGCGCAATTGCCCCAGATGATTACATTGCAGCCAGTTTTGTGGCTGCCGCCTACAGCCCTCTCGGTCAATACTGAACCAATTTTAAAAATTGTTGTCCCCATTAGTGACAAAAGCATGGCGAAATAGAATCCAAGTTAAAAAAAATACCAAAGTTACCCTTTAACCTCATAGAGCTGTCAGTCTACCCTTAGTCTTGTTTACACATTGTCAGATTTGGTATCTGGTATCACCACTAGAATTTATTTATAATATTTGGATGCACAGCATGAGTTGTTAATGGCTAGCCCAGTGGCAAGCTGCATGTTAAGCTTGTTTCCTGGTTAAAGTCAGTATATTTTCCAGTAACACAAGTTCATTTCCACCTTGAAAGGTGGACTATAGCATCACAGCAATGGTAACACAATTTACAGTAGATTTTTACAGTAAATATTGCACTCTGAGGTTGCATTAATGACCCGCTCCGTTAACTCTACAGCTTGATGATGCTGTAGTTTCCACTGAGCACCTGAGAGCCACGCTCAGACATGAGAATATGAGGTCATTTATCTCACTCTGAAGTATCATCACTGGTGGGCAGCCCATATTAGACCAAATACACATACACACACACGCTGAAGAAGTGTCCTGCCTAGAAACAGTGCTGACATAATTCACAGAGAGCTAATTTATGCAAAACCTATTCCATTTTCCTCCCATGTCTTTGCCACTTTTTCATACTCGTTTCCAATGTTTCCTGCCCCTGGGTCTGCTCTCTCTGTGAATATACACACTTATATATGATTATGTTCATACACATAAATACAGAGGTTTATGTAAGCTACTTACAGACTGAATCACTAAATGAAGAGCAGAGGCCCTGCTGCCTGATGGAATATTCATAGACAGCTTTTAAGGGTCACAAGGGGTAAAGGAAGAGGGTAGATGGAGAGAACAAAGAGGGAATGATGCACTGCTGTGCTCCTGTCTTTATTGTATATCATTTTTTTTTCCATTTAGGCCTGGCTCTTGAATAAGGCAAAAAATTGAAATACAAGGCTGTGTCAGACGTTTGGTTTCCGAAGTCAATGCGGCACGTTTTTGTGCTTGACATTTGTGAAATTAGAATTTTGCAAACAACCAGCATTCTGGATGAAGACAGGAGATAATGGCCATTTCCACAAGATGCTAACCAGTCACGACTGGTGACTAAGTGTTAATCATTTTCAATACAGCACGTACCGAAATCCAATTAACCAAAATATGTCCTCAGGCTTAGCGGCATAAAAACAGAGAGGAGGGGCTCTTTTAGAAGTATGGTTGTTAAAAAATGTTTGGTTCCAGAGCGCAGTCAATCTTTAATTTTTAATCAACAAAAAAGCAAAGAGCAGCCAGTGTCCAGCCAGTGACAGACAGACAGGAATCTCCCTGGTGCATGGAGGTAATGTCCATCCAGCATGAGCTAGATTTCACTAATCAAGTTTATGGCACAGTGCACAATGCCAAATGACCGGTTACACCTGGTTGGTGTTTCTGTGCCAAAGCTTTTATAATTTCAGCAAAGAACACCTCTGAGGGATCCTCCTCCATTACCTTCAGCAGATAACAAGGTCCAAAATCCTGGAGGTGGCGGGAGCTCATTCACGTACACACACATACACAAACACACCTCTCCTTACCGTCCGTCTATTTTTTGCTTTTATTGTGTCCTCCTGACGTTCAGTGTGTGTAGCTTGAGTTAACAAGATTTTGTAAAATTATGTCTTTATTAGTGTCTTATTTTTATAGTTGTGGTCATAATCTCTATCAGCAATAACATAGTCCTCACAAAGTAATAACTGCTGAGATCAGGGAACACAGTGACACCAATAAAAAAAACCCACACACAGTCAGATAATCAGATTTTAACAAACATGGGTAAACCAAACTTAAGAGGGGAGCGGTGAAGTTATTGTCCAACTGTGTGCAGATTTCCTGTACAATGGGGGATTATTTATGACATTTTAATGTGCTCACACTCAGGGAAACCTGATAAAAAATTATATATTTGTGGGAAGTAATTATAGAGAAAGCACTATTGCTCAAAGGTGTGTTCAGACATATAGCACAGTACATTTTTGCCTTGCAACATTTGTGCAAGTTTGACCACTGGACCGCTTGTGCACTCACCCCAAACAGCCAATGTTCCAACTGTAGAGGCTTTAGCTGTAAGATAGCTAACACTGATTGTGTGTCTGTGTGTTTTGGAGTTCACGTCCGCCTCTGACTGAAGTCTCTCTAGCCCCATTTTTGACCTCGGCGTGGGGTGAAACCAGAGTCTAAATCCAGCATTTCTACAGACTGTTCCCAGCTTTGCAGCAACAGCAGACACAGCGTCATCAATGCAGGAGCTTTGTGCTGTGGAAATACTGGATTTAAATGTTGGTTTCACCCTGGGCAAGATACTTTATTTTATATATATATATATATAAATATATATATATTATGAAGTCTTCGCCTCAAATCATGTCTTTCCATTGACTTTGTATGCAATCATGTCACCTCTAAAGTTGCATCATGTTGAGGAGCATCACTTGGTTCCTCTTCTCTCTCTACCTTCTTTTCTCTACATAATATTTTTTTTTTACATAACTGTGGTGTAATATCTGTGGGCCAAGGCAGTGACCGCTGGTTTTCTCTTTTCTCTTGCTTCTGAAAAAGCCATGGGCGGCCCACCTGCATCAAGGCTCTCCTTTCTATCAGAGTTCTGGCTTCAGATGAGTCACTTTGCCATATTCTTTCAGGGAAGAAAGCCTCACCTCTTTCCAAACTCTGCTTTGCTGCTCTCAGAAACAACACACTCACACCTCCCACTGCCCTGTCCCGGCTGTTTGCATTGTTCAAGAGCAACCCCACTGACTGCACCAAGTCTTCTCACAGCAGTACAGCAGGCATGCGATGACGGAAAATTAGGTTTTGTCTTTGATATGAAACCTTGAACATTGTGTGACAAGTGGAGGGTGACATAACAGCGTTGTTGTTGCGTTGCTTTTGTTGTTAGAGGACACCTGGTTGCTTAGGAGACTGAAGGAATGTGATGTAACTGCAGTGTAATGTGACCACTCACTCTCTCTGCCCACTCAAGGCACTGTGCCGACCGTGGAGGCATAATGTAGAGTAATATGCACAGTACGTCTGTGTGTGTGTGTGTGTGTGTGTGTGTTTGACAAGAGCAGCTAAATGTATCCGTGTGACAGAGGAGGTCTAAAGTACTAACAGAGAGTTATAGTAAAATACAGGAAAACTGACACTATAAAGGCCCTCGTGTGAGTGTGACACTTGAGATATCCTGGTTCCAGAAAGAGGTAGAAAGTCCGTTTTGGGCCTGGAGTCTTTATGCTCACTGGGGATTCACATGATTCTTTTTGTGTCTCGGAAAAACCAGGTTACCCACTTGCTTGTCACTCGTTACTGGACTGCTTTAACTCCCTCTGGTGCACCTAAAAATATCTACTCACACTGTGAGAATGCCCCACCAGTGTTTTGTAAGAATATTTCTCTGTTGTTGACGATCCTGAAAATGTTTGCTATTTTAATTCTGCTGCTGCCGTGACATTATTCCCCTGCTTTTATTAAATGAAATACACCCACGAAACGAGCGGAGTCATGTGTGCTGTCGACACTGTCACATCTCTCAGAACAAAGAAGCCTGCTCCTTTCTGGAATCAGACCTAACAAACAAACTCTCATCAAATTGACTCAGAGGATACAAAGAATAATTTCATCTGTGAGATAATCTTTGTTGTTTGCAGCGAGCCTGGGCACAGCGCATAGATTTCCAATAAGTATGTAGCTGAAATACAGCTCGCATCACGGAGAGTGACAAGTAGACGACTGAGCAAGACTGAGAGGAAGCACAGAGTATCTGTTTGTGTTTTGTGTGCTGCATCATTTTGTTTTGCAGGGAAGAGGTGAGGTGGATTCATGTAGGTCCTTACTTCAGTGACTGAAGTATTTACAACCTCGTCGTCTTTGACGGTGTATTTTTGTGGGCAAACCACAGAAGACTTGTTTGTTGCTAGCAGACAGGCAGCTAGAAAACGGCTTATTAGCTTGCCAGTGCAGGTAAATATGTTGTTCATCTTGTTCTTGCAATGTTTAAAGGCATCTTGTGGAATGTTTGACCACTAGTGGTGCTACAGAGCAATATTTTGATAAGCAGGTCCTTGTTTAGTTTGTATCTCGTGCTCTATTAGCACACACGAGGACACGGTTTGTGCATGAACATGTGGGTGACGTGAGGGCAGTAATGCAGATATGTAGTGCACACAAGCTATGCAAATCCCCCAGTTTCATGCTATTCCACTGATTGACAGCAGGTGCTGATAACACCAAGAAATGTTGCACTATGCTGGCAAAAGGCAGGGAGGATGAAGATGCTGATGTAAACATGGGTGTAAACTTGTAGGCTTTAAAATATTCAACAATTAGTTTTGTGTTTTGACGAAAGGGAACATTACCCATGATGGGTTTTGTTGAGACTGAATGTAAACAGAACTTCACAGGGTACCTTTAACTTAACCAGCAGCATGGGTAACTTGAAAAGTAAAAAGCTGACCCGACTGGCAGCAAAACCCCTGCAGGGTTGTTCAGACAGAGTGTGAGGGGAATTTTAGACAGGATATATGAAGTCAAAGGAATGATTAGAGTGGGTGTAAATAGATGTAAATTTGCCTGGGGAGGTGAAGTTGAAAATGTTTCAACCTCTCCTGGAACTTTATGATTCTGCTTCATAAAGGTACAGAGATGAGAGGAAAAAGGGGATATACTGGAGGAAAATAACAGATAGAAATGGAGTTACTGGTGTGTTTACTGCTTATGTAACCTGCTTGTACTGTACATACTGTAGCTGACAATATAATATTGATATTTTCTGCCATTGCTGTATATACCTGAAAAAGCATTCAATATTTGTTTTGGCCTTTAATACTTGCCAAATGATAGTTCTAATACTGTATGCTCATTCAGTCGCACAATACTAGATTGATGCCTACAGTGTCTTACTTTGAAACCACTGACCAAGCTGCAGTGTTTGCAGGGGCGTGTCCAGAGGGGGGCCCTGACCATAATTAACCCATTATCCTTACCTCTTCTACTCGCACTGACTTTCAGAGGCTGTAGTGGCTAGAGTGAAGATATTGTATGAAATTAGATGACCAGATGCATTCTCTGGTACCAACCATGTCATGCTAGCATGTTGGAAATAAAATAATGCTCCAAAATGTTGGCGATGGAAAAACTGATCATTTTCCACAGGATCCCTTGACCTCTGACCTCAAGATATCTGAATGAAAATGGCCAGGAAATGTGTTATTTTTTTCCTAGTGTATTTGAATATTTCTAATGACCCTTGCATTATTGGATACTATACAATACTTTAATTGAAACATCCTTCTAATGATCCAAAAAATTAAAGCAAATTTAGGCCTGAAAACCTTGGTTTGGAACAGTCGACGAGATCAGACTAATAGATTTTTTTCTGTCTCATTGAAACAGTACCACATCTATTCAGGGTCCAAGAATGTGTACAAGCACATTGTGTTTCCTGTAGGAAAGCCTTGATAGTGTTGTTGCTTGCGTGGGCTGCTGTCCATGGTACTGAAAGCCAATAACCAGATGAACCGTCCACAGAGGACAGAGACAATTAATTCAAGGTTCCACGTGCAAATCAATACGATGATATCGACTATATCTTCATACTCTGCCTGTCGTTTTCCCACACTCGTCCAGTGGAACAAGAATTCTGATGTAAAACAATGTTTTTCATATTTTCCAGATCTCACATCCTCAATTTGTACTGCTATCGCTGTTGTAGATACTATAAGATATTGTAGGCTAAAATAAGCAAATGTGAGCTGAAGAGAAAGAATAGTACATACATAGCACCATGTAAAAAACTGTTTTTTACAACAGTGATAACAATATCACCTTCTTTTATTGTGTGGTTGATGTTACAGTCAAAGACCTTTTTTCAACACCTCCCTGTGCCTCTTTTATTTCACGCCAGACGATGAAAGTTAGAGAGGTGTTACATATTTGCAGGAGCCTACTAGATACGGACAAAGAACAAGCCTGAAGCCTTTTTCTCTTTGTGTGGTTTGGTTAATGATGAGCATGCTCTCCTGTGCAGGTCTATATGTGTAAAGTGTGCACAGACACGTGAAGTGGAACATATGGGTTCAATGCCCTAACAAGTCTGTTGTCGTGCCTGTGTATGTGCCTAATAATTGGCTGTCGAATGCAGCCTTTCTACCTGTTCCTCTGAACAGAAAGCACAGGCCAGCCTGCTGTGCTGTAATCTACTTGTTTGCTTTATCCTCCACAAGCATTGCATGTCCCCAACCCCCCCTGGTTACAGTAAAAGTGTTTCTCTGTCTTCTGTCATTCTTCTCATTTTCTCACTCTGCTGGCAGCTGCATATGACTGTAGTGTGTGGTGGCTGCTGCTGCATGCGTACCTCCTCCATAAACTACTGTGTGTAGGCATGTGTGTGTGTGTGTGTGTGTGTGTGTAAGTGAGTGAGTGAGAGAGGCCCCATGAAATGGTTTCATTCATCTAGGTTAGATTTATGCAGGGATGGGAAGGACACCGACTTGCAGGAAAGCTAAAACGTCTCTAACGATCACAAGGCTGAAAGTAATTGTCTTTTTTTTCATTCCCATCTGTTCTGTCAGCATACTGTGTGGGTCAAAGATAGAGTCACTCAACCTCTGGTGTGTTTCCGTATTATTGAGAAGCTAAAAACAAACATACGGATGGAGTGAAATTAAATTTTTGACCGCCATAATGCAGAGGAGAGACATAGTCATTGTTTTGTAAGTCACAAGTCTTGGCTGTGAAGTAAAGTCCAAGTCGTAATGTGTGTGTCATTATTTGATATTTTTAAACAGCAAAACTTTACAATGTAAAGGTAAATTTAGACAAGTATTGAAAGGATTTTAAGGTGTGAAGATATTTCTCTCAGTCAGTCAGTTTTTCAGCCAGATGTTTTACACGTTTTTCTTTGTTTTCTTTTATTGCTGTCATCTGTTGTCTGTCTCTTGGTCTGCACTGCAATTTAATGCACTTTAAATTTATCTCATGTCAAAGTCAAAGCTGAGTTTAAATGTTTCATAATTTTGTCAAGTGAAGCCTGAAGTCATAAGAATCATATCGTGCTTACTTGTTCTTTGATCAAAAAATTTACTTTAGACTATTTTATTTATCTGAAGCTCCTGTGCAGTTGATTGCAGACATCATTTTTACACGTTAGAGCTTCAAGCTTTCAAGCATTCAAAATTACTACTGAAAGAACCAAAAGTAAAAGTACTCATAGTGCAGTAAAATGGTCCCTATTAATGTATATTTTGCATTTTACTGCTGTAGATGTTTAAGGTTGAGCTCATTTGAGCTACTTTGTATACTTTTGAGTATTTAAATCTACAGCAATGCATAATATTCTGTAAAATCATCATGTTTTTGTAGTGTGGCTGTTCTCTGAGAACCACAGACCTCAAAAAAGTTTTCAGGAGCTCAGAAAAACGGTCCTGTTTTCAGCATTGTGA
>NW_023339651.1:3174257-3177606 GCF_004916995.1 Morone saxatilis | reverse complement strand
TGTAGTAGAGTAGAAGTATAAAGTAGCATAAAATTTAAATACTCAAGTAAAGTAAATGTATTGAATTGTACTTAGTTACATTCCACCACTGCAGTTATTATGGTGTTTATTGTGTGTCTCTCAGACTCACCACTGTGCCAATGTGACATTCAGATTTACTCAGGTCCAGCATCCGACTCCTCCCCCCTTCCCCTCAGACTACAGTATAGTTGCTTGAGTACATTTGCTATGCCCCTTACTCCTTCCTCCACCCCCTCAGTGTCTTTTGATTGCCCCAACACACACACACACACACACACTCATATCCACATCCACACATGCTCTCCCCTTTCTTAACACTCTCAGTCTCTGTGAGAAGATGAGCATCACAGGGCAGCAGAAGGGGGACGGATGGAGGGTTTAATGTGTGTGTTTGTGTGTGTGTGTGTGTGTGGGGAAAAGGAGAGCAGCCTTTAGTGGCTAAGCGCTTGTGTCCTTTGCCAAGGACAGCGACTTTCATTACAGTAATGTACTAACGCCTTGACAAAGAGGCACACGTGCAACTGAAGCACACATTCAGAGGACATGCCCACACACTCTGTATTGTTTTTTTAATGACACCTTGATGAGCAGAGGTATATCCATTGTGTATAGATTCATGATCTCACGCACGTGCACACACCATGAGCACACACGCTGTGCTCCCACAATGCACTGCACATGTTTATCGTATATTCTTTCTGATCCAAGCCAGCGCTCTTTTTTCCCCTCGCACATCATCTTGTCTCTGGACTCATCCAACAAGCACCAGCAGCAGCATGCACTATTAATTAATCAGCAGACACAGATTGTCATATCAGCGCTGGGAGCCAATTAAACACTTGGTTATAGTTTCTCTCATAAGCAAGTTCTCACAGATCTTTATTTCTTAAAGTAATAGAGGCCAGAGTTGGAATTAACCTCAGTTTTTGTGGTGCTAGTTTGGGTAATTCTTATTGGATATGATTGGATTTTAATTTGTTATATAATTTAGATATGGAAAAAAATATTGTTTTATATAATGATAGACTCTAGCTCTCTTTGCATAAGCCTTTGTCCGCAGGAAGCACACATTATGCTTTGCAATTTATGATGCATCTGTGTGGGTATGTCTGTTACATATGCTTTTGTTTTGTACATTTTCCATGTCTCAAGAAATTTCCACTTGACAGCAATTAGTTTGCTTTGAATGGGGACGAAATTGAAATCTAAAAATAAATAAATACAAAATGAATGTGTTTGATAGTGTAACAGCTGTGTTTGTACATGCCCTATGCATTTTCATTTCATGCATCTTTGATATACCATTTTTAGCTATTTGTGTGTGTGTGTGTGTGTGTGTGTGTGACTATCAGTCTATCTTTTAGTCAGTGCATGACAGCAGAACAGACACATTGGAGGAGGATGTGATGTTCTGTGAAGCACACAAGCCTTTAGATGCAGAGGGAACAAGACAAGAGTGAGAGCCAAGTACGAGTCAGGGCCACTGGCACTGGAATGATTTGAGCTGCTCCTGCTGTCAAGGTCCCTGGCTGGCATTAATGTATGAATTTACCGTGAGGTGGAAGCTCACAAAGGTGTATGTGTGTGTGTGTGTGTGTGTGTGTGTGTATGCATGTGTGTGTATGCATGTGTGTACGTGTGCGTGTGATGGGATCTGACTGATGCTGCTTTCCACGTCAAGGCTGTGAAGTCATAGCATGTTGTACCGTTTTGCATTACACCGTCTTCCTCACCACCTGATCCTCCCATGTAAGCAAACTTATTGACACTGACTGTTACTACATAATACCACAATGTTTTAGCATACCCATATTGTGTTCCTGTTAGTGGCTGCTGTTCCACAAAGGTTACATATTCTCACATTAAACGAATAATCAGATAAGAAAATAGTTATCAGTCAACTAATATTAAGAATCTATTTTTGTGGCCTCTTGGGGGCAGCAGAACAAGCTGATAAGACAACATATGTCACATTATCACCTTATAAATTTGTTATAGTGAATGTTTTAGCAAACAGTTCATTAATTCATTTAGAGTCTACCTAATGACTGATCATTCACCCTTCTTTTAGCTCTGTTTTGGGCTCTACCAACTCCTGATATGACTATTTAGCTGCTAAATGCTTCACTGTGTTCACCAGCTGGATGCTGACTTTTCTGACGGCTGTTTGGTGCTGAGCAGGTAGTGTACAGTGGGATTATAATAGTATGATTATTTTGTCTTCCTGAAAACAGCTGGAGCTGCAGCTGGAAATGAGATGTGAGTTTGCAGGTCAGAAAACAGTGAGCTGAAAGACACTAAAGCGTTCTGTAGAACTGCAGACGTCTGATGATAATCCTCTGCGTCTGTCTTATTGTCATTATGAGTGACACCTTTCATCACTTTCACACTTAAACACATTGTTATTATAAAAATATTGATTAGGCCAGCTTTAAATACATCCACCAGGCCTCTTGTAATGCTAACAGCATCCACAGCTCTCACACTCCCTCCTTTCACCACATTGTGCTTCTCATCTTTCCTGAGCAGCCATCTTTCACTCCATCCTGCTGGTGTAGCAACTGTGCATTGAGAGAAAGCATCACACTCTGTTTCTTAATGTGCTTTGTAACAGCTGAGACCAAATTACAAGCTTTGTTTCACTGGGAAACACACTAGTGCTCATGAGTCATCCAACTCATTCACCCTGTCAGCATGTATGTGTGTACTGCATGCACACCACATGCATTCGGGACTGCATGTGGTCGTCGTTAATTAGGAAGGCTAAGCGAAGTTGGTAAAAGGACGGTGGGCGTTAATTGCAACCAGAGGAAGGAAAAGAAGAAGTCATTCTTATCTTGTCCTCTCCGTTTTTTTCTCTTTGGTCTTTGGTCTTTTTTCAGCTTAGCTCTACTTTGACTCAGATTTCAGATGGAGGGAATCCAAGTATTGGACTGGTTGTAGTATTAATGAGGAGATTAATGTCCTTTGTGGGGAAAGTTCTCATTCAAAGTCAAGATAGAGTTTTTTTCCCCTCTGCTCAAGGGGGCTGTGATGAACTTTGCTTCTGAATACCAAGATGGATGACTGACAGAGAGAAAGAGCAAGAGAGGAAAAGAAGAGGGGGTGGTGGGAAAAAAAGGGAAGGGAAGGAATTGATGGTTCTCTACAGCTCTGGTGGAAAGAAAGATGAGGGGGAGCTACGGAGGAAGAGAGAAAAGAGCGATGGAGCAGACAGAAAACAGAGAGAGGAGGAAAAAAAATACAGCAACACAGCTCATTGTCTCCATCCTGCCCTTGCCATCAATCTCCCGAATGGCAGCTGCCTTACTCACACACACACACACAC
>NW_023339651.1:3173987-3174209 GCF_004916995.1 Morone saxatilis | reverse complement strand
ACACACACACACACACGGCACTCTGCCCGCCTGCCTACGCGGCTGATTCCCCGAGTGATGAATCATGGTGCGGTATGGCATGGCACAGCACGGCATTTGTTAGAGGTGGTGTTTTTCTCCTGTACTGACAGGCTGTATGAAAGCTTTATATTGTGTGTACACGTATGTGTGTGTGTGTGTGTGTGTGTGTGTGTGTGTGTGTGGGTGGGTGTGTGTATTGTG
>NW_023339651.1:3165693-3173887 GCF_004916995.1 Morone saxatilis | reverse complement strand
GTGTGTGGGTGGGTGGGTGTGTGTATTGTGGATATGGACAGTAGTGGCACGTGGCGTGGGGTTGTTGCTGAGCTGTGTGTGTGCGTGTGTGTGTACAGTAGACATGTGTTTTAAGAGTACATAGTGTCTTGGTAACCTGAACGCCTCACAGCAACAACAGCTTTATTAAACGGAGCAGAACAGACTCAGAACTGTTATTCAGCCGTCAAGGATGTAAACAACACAGGTTTTAAAATGTTCAGATGTTTTATGATTTTTTATGAAATGCATCTATGCATGCATACCCAATTGTTTTGTTAGACTTACAACATAATACATTATTAAAGGACTAGGGATGGGTATTGATATGAGAAACGTATACTTTTTCATTCATTTGGGTAATATAAACATATTTTTCATTACATAAGCAAGAATTCAATACCAACTTCTGATAATGAACAATCAATACTTGATGCTACCGATACATTTCGGTCAGTTCTTGGAATATATTAAGGTTAGACACAAAATAATTAAAGAGGGGGGTGCATTGTGGAGGGATGTTTTTACATCACAGGAGCCATTCGACTCAGTCGTGGTACAAGAGCTGGTTTACAAGTTTACCTTAGATTGATAAATGCACTTTCACTTTTTGACATAAGGTGCCTTTGTTGTTAGATATTGCAGCTATAAATTGGCCACTGTCATTAACCCTTGTGTGTTTGAATGCACCAGGTACAAATGAGTAAATCAAAATACAAAACATTAATCTACATAAATTCAAAAATGTATCCCTACCCTGCGGGTTTGGATTTTGGAGCAGAAATCTAAACTGACTAAACAAGACCACATACTGTCTCTCACACAGCTGTACATCTTTGACTCCTCTCACAGCTTGTTAAGGAAATTGGTCTATTTTTCACATACACTTACACAATAACTACACCATATACTACAATGATTAAATAAAAAACTGTACTCAGTTGCACAAATCAAATGACATCGGTACTAATTCAAGCCCTGGAGGAGGTTACTGTATACTTGCCACATGCAGGCAGGTGAGAATGAAGATTTCTCAAGGTACCTGACTCAAATAGTATTTGCTAATATCTCTTGGCATTTGTTTGAACCAGCCTGGAGGACCAGATGGTTGGGTTTTATTACATCAGGTTGGAGTTAAAGTTATTAGGCTGGTTACCAAAAAAGATATGGTTCAATTGGTGCACTCACAAATCATTTTCTTTGTCTGAACTGGTGTTTATTTTAGGTTCACATCATCCAATTTCAACAACAAACATCATATTGACTGAAAAACAAAAAACACTTTATTTATCTGTTTTGGCAATCTCTCATAGATTAAGATAAGAGACAAAAATAGCTTATAACATCATCAAAAAATACTCTTTTCTGTGACTTCTGTGAATACTGGTGCTAAATGAATACGTCCACTGTATCTTCCTATAAGCCACCTACCTCCCTTCTGGTACTTCAGGTGGGTGGAAACAAATGCTGTTATTACCATCTGACCCAGGTCTGACAGCTATCAGAGGTGTTTACCCACAACGCTATTCCAAGGAGACCTCACTGTCCATCATCACCAATGATGGACAGTCGGGCTGTTTAAGCCACCAGGCCAGCACACTGTACAGCAGGGTTTCTGTAGGAAATTGTCCAGCCGAGGTGGTACACCGCCCCATTTCTTGACGAATCTCGTCTCGTGGTTAGTGTGGAAGCTGGATTTAGTTTTAAGCGAGGTGGCCTACCTCTGCTATAAAACACAATAGGAAGCCTTTTATAATTAGCATACTAATTGTACAGCACTACAACAAGCACTTGCTGTCCAGTTGTTTTATATCTGTTTTCATACCCAATACCTGCCCCATCATCAGTAGCTATATACATATAGGATAGGTTGAGAGTGCATATATAAAACTGATAATGATGATCTCTAAGGTAACTTGTAAATAGACATCACGTCTTCACTATAACAGGCTAAATTTAATTATATTTGTCTAGAAGTTTATATGGCTTGGTTGCAGTGGTGGAATGTAACTATGTATACTTACTCAAATACTGTACTTCACTGCAAATTCAATTCAATTTAAAACCGCTCTCTGAGCTGGAAAGAGGGGTTAGGGTTAGCGACGCTATGTAGAACATGATGCATTACTGTAGATTAAACTACTCAACAGTATATAAAGTAATTAAAATAAGATCAAACCTTAAACGTCCACAGCAGTAAAATGCAACAGATACTTTAATGCAGCAGTAATATTAATCCAAAAACATCCTATATAATAGTATAAGGGACCATATTGCTGCACAATGAATATTTGTACTTTTACTTTTGTTGTTTTAAATACATTAAGCTGAGTTACTTACTCTTACTGAAGTAACAGATCTGATCTTCCACCACTGCTTAGTTGTTATTAGTTGTTAGTTTTATAATGACTGTGGCTAAGACATGTCTGGCTGATAACTGATCCCTTTAATGGTCAGAGCACAGTATCAATACCGATCCAGTTCATTTGATTAGTAAATCAATAACTACTACCTGTCTGACAAAGACACAGAGGGAAGTTTTACTGCTTGCACTGCTGCTGCTATGTCCTTGTCCTGACACACAAATAAAAACACATACTCTTTCTG
Organism: Morone saxatilis; assembly: GCF_004916995.1. Classification (NCBI taxonomy): domain Eukaryota; kingdom Metazoa; phylum Chordata; class Actinopteri; family Moronidae; genus Morone; species Morone saxatilis. The sequence continues at coordinate 3,171,262 of NW_023339651.1, read as the reverse complement.
CACCGACTTCCACACGCAGCCACACTGATGTGCACGTGCGCACACGTGTGCACTTACTGCACGCACACTCACACACAATATCAAGCTCCACCTGCCAGTATGTTAATTGGTTCTCAGTGTGTGCTGCGCCGTCCAGCTTTGGCCTTGTTCAATGTGAAAGAAGACTTTAACAGAGGAAACAGGTGCAGCAGCGTGAAGCTAGGCATTATGGGAGCATTTGGCGGATGAGCACGGGGCACAAAGGCGCATCACCTCTCTGCCCCGGCTTCTCCATTTACAGACATACTGTCTGAGTCAGAGGTGCCAAACGTCCAGCCTGTGGGGATCACGGGGCGGCATTGAGAAGAGCTGGACTGTTTAAAACTGCCAGACAAAAAAGGAGGGAGGGAATAAAGAGCGAGTAGGGGACAGAGAAAGGATGAGAGAGAATGAGAGAAAAGGTATACAGAGAGGGTGATATTCAGAGAGAAATACATTCACAGCTCGAGGGAGGGAGGGGGCAGATAGAAAGGAAAGTGGTTGCATCTCCCTCATACAAGATCCAACATTAACATCACACACTGCAGGGACTCACTCCCCCAGTTTCCTCTTTGATCCTGGTTCTGTTATCACCGGAAAACCCAGCCTTGACCCAGCTGGCATGTTTTCTACTGCTCTCATATATTTATGCCCTGGGATACAACAGAGACATACAGAAACTTGTATATACACAGGCTTTGTGAAGAAGAAAGAAATTGATTATGATTATATACTAGGCTATTATTTTCTTTAGCATTACCAAAAGAAAGGGTTGGGTATTACAAAGCAGGGACCAGAACAAAATGTCATATTAACATCTGTAGGCAGAGATTTGTCTACTGCAATCCACGATTTGCTAACTGGCAGACACACACAGATCTCCCGTTGAGAGAACAATCATCTGTTGCTTCAGTCCTCAAAGGATCCCCAAAATATGATTTGCGGCATTTTCAGAAAGCACCAGCTCTGGGATTTGATTGGGTTATGCATGTTTGTAAATGGATGAGGCTTGTTCTTTTTAACTCAGTGAGGAAATACCCTGCAGAGACAATGGAATACTCCAGCTGATGGTTCAATGAGATGGATTTGGGGGGGAAGGGGGGAAGGGCAATCACTAAAAGCACAGACTTATAGCTGCAGAAGCCACTGACGCCACTAACATCATAAACGTCAAACTATTTCACACAACAAATACAGTACATTCAATGAGTGGGCTTATTATGTAGGCCGTCACTGAATCAGAAGACGAGATGCGTCAATCTTACGTTCTCTTTGTAAGCCAACATTGTAATTCATTGAATACATTTTATTTGTGTGGCATATAAAAAAGTAAATAAAAATTTAATTGCTCTTCGTAATGTAACCTTTTGTTGCTGTAGCCTTGACATTAATGTGACAACATTCGATTCAGACCTGAGCTGTGTTGGAGGAAAATGTCATCAAGTCCGACCTAATCAGATCGTTGTTGTGACTTTTACGAAAAAAATGTCTCGGGTGCTTATTCAAACATGAGACCTACATGTGAAACTTCCACCAAATGTAGGTAATGAACACAATAGTCACCCACCGAGTTCATGGCTCTAGACTCTCCAGGTCCACTGATGACGGCAGCAGAGCTTGGCCGTTTCAGTACTATATACGGTGACATAAAGGGAGGGGAGTGGGGCTTTAATCCCTGGAGAGAGGGGAAGGAAAGGGGAACAAGGGAGAAGAGACGGAGGAACAGAGGTTGTCTCAGCAGAACAACGTATACCATCTGGGCCCAAGGTAATGTATGACTTCTTGTGGTAATCTCTATAATGAAGCAGGGAGCTGGTTGGGAGCGAAGCGTACGCTTTCGCTGTTACAGTAGAGTGTGGCCCCGAGAGCCTCAGCAAATGAGCCCAGAGATCCAGGAGATAGAGTGGATAGTGTGTGATTGGGAAGGAGGGGGGGGATGAAGCTGGATGAGGGATATTTTGGGTAGAGGAGCAGAGAGCGAGAGAGGGATATGGGAAGGAAGCTTAGCAGGAGCTGTGTGTGTGTGTGTGTGTGTGTGTGTATGTGTGATAAATACATCATTTCTGTGCTGCCAATGAGAGGAGCACAGACAAAATGGATGTTCCTGTGCCCCTGTCCTTTATTTAATCCAGTCTCAGGCCACATTTGGCCATCTATCAGTGGCCGCTGCACCATCTTTCCTGGAGCTGGTCGATAGTGGAGATGTAGATATTTTCTATGGAAATTAGTCTGGATATATATTGCCAGTGTTATCTTGCACCTTGTAGTGATATAGCCTGTGAATAGGTACTCCATACACTATTGAATAATAATACCCACTTGGCAATTTTATCAGATTTTTGGTCTATGGATAATTATGTCCTCGAGCCTGAATGTAGGCGGATGCTGTATGCAGTTTGAAGAGGATTTTTATGGAAATGTGGTCACTACATACAACAAGGTTAAAGCTTAGTCCTGACTAATCTAATATACTAATAATCATTTGCTTATATAATTTGCATCCAAACCCGCTGTGGCAATTGTATCAGCTCTTTCTTCTCAGGTTGAGCATTTTTCCTTTGTTTCTTGGAGGTCATTTTAAAACCAAATGTGAAAACAGGACACAGTTAACTGAGCTGTGCTAATTAAAACTTTGGTCACATAAAATGACTTTTTACGTCAGCATACCACCTGAGTGCCTTGAACCTAATCCAAGTAGTAGTATCTAAATGAGAAAATAGGTTGTTTTTCCAAAGTGACCCTGACAGTTCTAAAATGTGAGAAATCATGGTTGCAAGACATGGTTTAAGCTGGATCAACTGATTATTTTACCACTTTGGGGGCAGTGGAACAAGCTGTAAACTCCCATATTATTACCTTGTTATGGCGCTAAATGCTCCACAATCTATTAGCTTGTCTCTGACTTTGTCTGTCTGCTATCAGGTAACATACAATGGTTTTTTAGCTCAATACTGGATTCAGTATGATATTTTGATATGATTTTGTTAGTTTTACTTGTTTTCCTGTCATTCATGTATTTTATTCCTGTTTATCATTGTTGTATACATAGAGTCACTACTGTTGTAGCTTTGGTTATTGCACAATAATAATAATAATATGAAGTTTGTTTGTTTTTTAACAAAAATGAGATTGAAGACAAAATATGACTGAAAAGGATTCTTTTATTTCTTAGACAAAAATTAACAAAATACAATTTCTCTTTCTATATGAAATTATAGAAAATGAGTCATTCTGAGGTAGGATATAAATTGTGCAAAACAATACATATTCCCTTTTCTTTGTAAAAATGAAACTGATCTTTGTTCCTTGATACAGCTATGGACATGAGTGATGTAGGATGTAAGTCAAAAGAAAGTGCTCTCTGTTTTTTAAAAAGACAATCACGATTCATCTCACCTATTTGAATCTTCACATATTTGTATTGTGATTTAACTGCCTCGCAATATATTTTTATGTTCATACTTTTTAGAGCTTTTTTTGTGTTATAAACAGCCGACTGCAGGGAGAGGGGTGAGAGTGAACCAAAAAAAACAATGAGCTGAAGCTCGATATAAAGCATCATAAATCTAAGGAGATCTGCAGATTTCCAGATTTTCCATTGTCTTTTCATGCACTGGGATATAAACTATATCAATTATAGCCACTTTAAGTTGCCACCATTGCAGGATAGTCATATATATATCATATATTTCCATACTTTAATGTCTTTTGCTCATATATGACACACAGTGAGTATTAGCCTGACAGCAAGTTTGCCAGAGAAAACTGCACGAGACTCGACTGCATTATGTTGCATTATGTCACAGTACACATCACAGGACCTTAATATCTTTCCAGTGTAAACACCAGTGTTCAGGCAGCTGGCAGGTGATCGGCACAGTCCGTCTGTGCATGTGTGGACTGTATGATCAAACGGGCTCTTTTGTCCACACGTGCGATTTCTCTCTTTGTGACTGTTCCTCTGTGTATTTTTTTTTGTTTTTGGCAGCATGTGCACAGACGTGTTGTGTGCGTGCCTGTGCATGTGGGAGTGCTTTTGGATCATCCTGTTAGACCAGCTAGGAACCAGCCGTAGATTGGCTGAGGCTCTATCCCCCTCTTTCTTAAAACACAAGGAAAATAGCAGCGTGGAGGAAGGGAGCAGATGAAAATAGCTCAGTAGGCAATCGCTGACTCACAAGGCAATGCTGGGTGTCAGGAAGGCATCCATTCCAGTATGCATCAAATCAACTAGCTGTTGTGTAACTCCCTCAGTGCCCGTAAATCAAACTGTTCTCGGGTGTGCCTAGCTAGTATGACTCTTTGGCTGCACAGAAAAAGGGGAGGGGACATCACAGGTGCCATTTATCACTTTTGACAGCATTGCCCAGAGTCCTTTGGGCAGGGGACGCAGGCCAAGGCCAGTTGGCTGTGATGTAGCATGGTCAGCTAACTACCCAGCTCATTCATCATGCCACTCAAGGAGCGTAAGCTGTCAGAGCTCATGTTTTTTTAAGTACTGTAAAATGGAAAAAGAGCACGAACCAGACTCATGTGTAAATCAGAGTCTGATTAACATATCAGTTACCGTACATGCACTGGTTACACCTGTGGGGCAGCTCTCACTGAAAATTACTCATTGTAAAAGAAAAACGTTAGATGATGGAACTTCTTAAAGCTTACGGGTATCAGCTAGTGAAAAGTCAATATGTTTGCCTGCACAAGTATCATAACAAGGTTACAATCAGGGTTTTTTTTTTTTTACATGTAACCATCATATCCTGGTTTCAGAGTCCTGGATAAGCCATTATCCTGATTTTGAGAGACTCGACTGTGTCATGTAAAAACAGATTTCCGATCACTGTGTGTGCAGGTGCGTTCTCAACTCAAGTTATGAAGCCAGAAACAAGCACAACTGTATTGTTACTCTTGTCTTTCATCACTGATCATTAGATTGAGAAGCCAAAACCAGAAAAGTGGTAAATACAGCAATATGTCCACACAGACAGAAACTGTTGCGGTAACTCATTTGGTACAGAAATGACAGATCTGCCGGATGTATTGTGGAGGAATCAAAGACAGGCCTACACTGCCACAGATGCAATATTTTCACCTTTATTCACCATTATTCGTTTCAGTTTGACCACCAGACCAGTGATTCCCAAAGTGGGTGGCAAGAAAAATCTTGGTCCGTACATTAGGATTATTGGGAAAATTGATCAGAAGTCAGCAGGGAAATAGTTACTGTGTAAGAAGAATGGTCATGTCAAAGGAATCAAGAAAATCTGTAGCTCTTCTTGGCTTTACAAAACTTTATAGTGAGTTTCAGCTCGTTGTTTAGTTCACAACTTTTACTGTTTTTGCTTACTCTCACAGAATGGAGTTTCAACTATTTCCAATCTTTAAAAATCTTAAAGTTAAAATCTCTACACTGCACCCTTCCTTCACCCTTCAGCAGAGTTGTTAAGGCACACAACAGGAGGAAATAGTGATAGTCTGATGATGCAAAGACTGTAAATAGGATCAAAGAAACACTGATACATCTCAACCCCTCAAGAGAAAAAAATGTGTA
>NW_023339651.1:3118459-3165591 GCF_004916995.1 Morone saxatilis | reverse complement strand
GTGTGTGTGTGTGTGTGGAGTGCGGCTGTACTGTACAGTCTCTTGACTCATCTCAAAACTTAGCAAAGACTCCAGGTCTTTCTATTATTTTCCTCCAGAGTCCTCTTCTTTACTTGTTTTTTTTTTTTTGAACATTCATGACTTGCAGTCACAAAGTTTTGGGTTAAGGGTGAATTCTTTGCTCAAACTGAAACATTTTCACTTTGTGTCTTAACTTTACTGTGTGAGAGAATTTGCATCTCATCACAAGTCCAGTAAAGTTTTCCTCATCTTCAGTCTGAATAAAACTTTGTAATCATAAAACAGGGAGATGAATAATCAGGTTTCTCCTAGACATGATCAAAACCAGGATAGTAGTGAGCACATAAACAGGCCCAATGTGATTATTGTACCTACAGCTGTAGTGAAAAAACATTGTAAGGCACTGAGTCATCTTCAGATTTCACGTGGAATAGCAGTGTCCCTCAGTCTTCCTCCTGTGTCTCTCTGTACTCACTTTGCTTTTGAATATTTTACATTGTGTGTGCCAGCAATCCGACGGCTCTCACTCGAATATGCTTTGTTCTATTTTGTTTGTTGCGAGTAGCTGCCTGCTTGATGCTGTACTAGCACTGACCCCCTGCTAGAATTATTAAATGGTGTTTCTTTTTTTGGTAGGTACATTTAACTGAATGGAAGCAATCTGGCGATTTAATAATTAATAAGCAAATAACTGTCTGTGTCTGTCCTCAGGTTGAGGCTCTGAGTGATGCAGTCTCTGTTTGGCGGAGGGGAGCTGGGGCTGCTGGGAGGAGGCGGCGATGCAGGAGGCCTGAAGGAGGATGGCTGTGGCAGTGTGGCGTGGCACTCCTCCGCTCTGCCCCCCGACGATGTCTACTCAGCCTCCCACTTTGCCCTTATCACCGCATATCAGGACATCAAGACAAGGCTGGCCTGCCTGGAGCGAGAGAACAGCAGTATCAAGAGGAAGCTCAAGATCTATGAGATCAAGGTGAAGGGTTTTCACTTGCAAAGCCGGATCACAAAGTCAAATATTACAAGACTTTTGCAAACTAATGTTGTTTTTGTCCTTGTTGGTATCAGACAGACGGTCTTCAGTGCCGACAAGGATAAGGCTGGTTTGTTTTTTGATTTATTGGAAGTGTTTAGAAGGGGAGTGAGCAAACCACTCACCCTTAGCATTTTTTATTGAGGCAGTGAGATTGTACACAAAGATAAAAAGAAAAGAAAGCGATGGTGTGCTTTGATCCCGAACCAGCAGGGGAATAAACATGACTTTAAAAGTGGGAAATCATTGTGCTATAACCTGGCAGAAGGGTACTTAAGTTTTAACTCATGTTTAAGTTAAATAACGCTGAGTCACATTGAACATGGCCGTAAGGAGACCTGGTAGCAACAAAGCAAATTGAGGGGCTATGAAAGGGTTTTGCACACATAACCTCATGTTAAACTGAATGAATAGCTCACAGGAGCTAATATAGCTGAGCAAATAGAGTCCTTTAAAATAATGGACCCCATTTACACCTGGTAGTGACATGCAATCTATATATGGATATTGAGGAGAGATTCCTGTTCCTGGAACTCAGTATGCGATAGACCTGTCAACAGACAGGGTATAATCCAGGTCATGTCAAGCGATGTTGCTGTACGGGCTCAATTCGACTTTTGTTGGCTTAATTCATTTACTGACAGGCATTAAGAATAGATAGAAAAAGCCAATCTTCCCACTGATGATCATATACAGGTATCAGTATTAAATTGAGATTGTTTCATAACCAGTTAAACTTCCTGTCGTAGGTTTAACATGTGTGTTTCCTTATCCAGATAAAAATGTCCACATTTTAAAAAAGCAGGTGTAAATGTGGCCCAAATGTCACTGATTTATTTAGAGGCCAGCTGGGCATTGATTGGGGTCGTGAGGATGTACTTCAAGAACTGACCTTATAAAGTCTGTTCAGGGACTCCCACAGCTGAACTGAAAGTGATCAATCATCTTAACGTAATGAGAGGAATGCGAAGATAAGTCCAAACCCAGGTATGACCCATACTGTATACGACACAGCTTTATTTCATTGATTTTATCTTAGGTTTAAACCCACTGATGTTGACATACTGGCTTGATTAATGGCGTCAGTACGTTAGGATTATTGGTGAAATTGATCAGCAGTCAGCAGGGAAATAGTTACTGTGTAGGAAGAATGGTCATGTCAAAGGGCTGCACATAGAGTTCATCAGGGCTCATCCAGTAGGCTCATGAGAGTTCACATAATGGAAACAGTTTTTGAATATGTATTGCTTTTTAACTGTATGCCTAAGGACAAAGTCTACCCTAATCCCAAAGTCAATGAGGCATAGAAGTATGTTTCACTGTTACTCTGGATCTAATATATCTGTATCTAATATGTCTGTGACACTGTAAATATTACTGCATACAGGCCTGTTTGCTCGGCTAGTGGAAATCAGACTGCTTTTCGGGTTGGATGAGAGAGCAGGTGAAGCAGAAATCCACCTCCTAGCAGTAGCTGGGCCAATGGACAGACATACAGGGGGAAGGAAGGGCGAATGAGCGTAAAGGAATAGCGTAGGAGGACAAAAAGCGAGGAAAAAGTGGGGGAAAAAAAGCAGAAAGAGGGAGTTAAATGGGCTGAAGGATGCAGTGCAAGGCAGAAAAAAGGGAGAAGAAATGAGGCAGTAAAAGGAGGTAACGATGTAAAGAGCAAGGGAGAGATAAATGGCTGAAATTAAGAACAAAGAAGGATTAAAGAAAAAAAAATCCACTCCTGGATATTATTTTTATTATCATTAATCTGCGGTGCTTTAGGAATTATACGGTGAAGAGGCTGTAAAGCACCCACTTTCCCCTCAACTTGTGTCACCTAGTTCAGGTACATGAGGACTTTTCAACAAGCTGTGCTGTTTACAGTGCTGCAGAGAGGAGTATCACCAGCTAAGCACATGTTTTGGGGGTTTTTTTTCTCTGAGAATAGAGAGAAGGAAATGCTGGAAATGTCAAAAAGTTATCAAAGAGGTTGCTGTACTTGAAATGCTGACGAAGACAATTCCAAAAAGATGCAAGCTGTTTCAGCATTATGGTCTAGTAGGGATACTGTTGGTACGGAAACTGAAACTCTGGTCCTTCTGTGATTTTGGAGTTGTGTGCTAACTGTAGCTCCAGAAAGCTTTGATTCTGGGAAATTGCATTAAAAGCGGATGATTAGAGCTGCTGTTGATACATTTTGATATGTTTGGTGGCATTTTTTCCTCCAGTGAAGAATAAGAAAGATGGAAATTGATGGAAAGGCACTTTGACTTTCTTCCCCTGATATATGTGTCAGTGCAGAAATCCTGCATCCTTTTAGTGAGCAGCTGGTACAAAAGGCTGCAGGCGGCCACATCGCTGCTGACTTACTCGCCAAGCAGCAGTTTGTTCAGGACTCATTCCCTGAGAGACAGGTGTTGATTTTGGGAGAGCAGGTGTTGGCTGTTTGGAATGAGAGTCACCACACCTGTCCCTCTGTACATACAGCATGTGTCTTTTTCTCTCTTTTTTTAGATTTGGATAATCAATTGAATTAAAATGGACATCACAATACTTATGTGGAAAAAAAGACTTTAGCCCAATTGGAAAATCGCCTTTTTTGTTGAGGAGGTCTAAGTGTTGCTGCAGGCTTTCTCTAAATACAAGATGCCTGGGTACAGCTGCTCTAATGATGCAGATGGGAGTGCTTCCTGCTGCTTTGAACATGGGTTGAAGTGAGGTTTTTCTCTCTAGTTTAGAGATCCTGATGCTCGGCAGTGTGAGAATTCTTTGGGGCCCCTGGGAGTTTTTTGCCCATGTTGCGAACATTTACTGTTAAACTGAGCAGAGAGAGGTGTTCTGCTAAATGGAAAAGGGTTGTTTGCTCCTCAAATAGACGTTGCATCAGTGGCAAATGACTTCACACGGAAAATGAAAAGCCCTCCCTGCTTATGGGCACTCTAAATGTAAATGTGTTCATTTAGGTTAAACCACACACAGTTATATAACTTGTCTTGTGTGTTTATATCATAGGATTCTGCCACCAAACAGCAGTTTAGCATGAAACAAAATGCGTACTTCACAAGTAAAACAGCAGTAAATGTGCAGCGCATTAACATATTCTACAGAATCACGATTGCATAATAAAACATTGCAGCATAATCGTAGCTGCATGTAATGTAATTATTTCTGCATATTTTAAATGTTTTCATGTAATGCTGTTACACTGCAGTTGCCCCTCTGTTTCTCTGTATTATTATATACAGCAGAAAATCTGTTTTCCCCCCTGAATGATTAATATCTGGTAAATATGTTACGTTAGAGGAGGTTGGCAATATTTCTCTTATTGTTAACAAATCCCATAAACACAAACAATGAGTTGATTCTAGTATTGTCTGTGTATCCAAAGCCTGATGTATCTTATTCATCTGTGCCATAGAGCTCCATTGTTGTCCAAAAACTATTAAAAACACATGTGAGTCACACAGTTGTACTGGGTGACATTCATTCATTGCCATAAACAAACACACTGTAGTTTATTTTGACTCAGTCCCACAAACACCGTCCTGCTGCTGTAAATACTCACTAGAGCACAAAAATGCTTATTAATTCTCCATTGAAAATAGTCCTCAACAAAAGCACTATTTCCTCCTGTTTGAATAACACTGGCTAAAAACTACCGCACCCAGCTGTTAAATAAAATTGCTGACCCTTTTTTAAAAATGAAACCACATATTCGTCAGGTGTTTTTAAAGGGTTAGCCTCTGCCTTAAGTAGAAACCAATGGGCTTCAGGCTGAGAGCCACAGTGAAGGTAGGTAAGTCAGGAAGTATCAAGAGACACATTGTTGATGCTCATCTTGTTAACACTAACAAAAGTGTTACATATTACCAGTCTTCTCCTTAAGCCTAGGGGGATTGGAAAGCATGATACAAAGCATCTTGCCCAATGTATACAGTTTTAAAGACACAGTAATTCCACTAAATGTATGTGTGTATGTAATCAGTGCATCTGACATATTGTAAACTGCAGACTTCTCCACGTTTTCATAAAATCCTTTTTGCTGCAGTTTAAATATTGTGCAGGATGTGCAGTTGATTGAAAAATAGCACCCCATTTTGGCTAATGAGTGTAATTTTGCCACAGTGGAGCAATGAGATGTCTCTCTCTTCTGCCATTTGAGAAAATCTGATACGCAATTATCGTGATTGGCATAAAAACACTAAAATTAACATTGTAGCTCCCACTTATGGGCCAGTGGAGTGAATTTTTTGAAAGTTTTATCAAGAAATATGGACAGATGGCCAAACAGCAGTCCAGATTTTATTGTGTGGGATGATATTAGAAAGTATGGTTAAATAACTTGCTATGCAAATTCACAGATTTCGTTTTAGGAGAACTGAAAAATAAAATCTAGTTCATGAGAAGAAAAAAAACATGACTTCAGTTAAAACACCCTTATGCTCTGAGTGATATCTGGGCCAGACAGAAGTTGCAGATGATGCAAGATGAATCTGTAATGATCTCAGTGTGAAATCAGAAAACAGCAGGAGAATGAAATATAAGAACACAAACAAACCAAAATTATAAATAAGCAAAAAGTGTTCATTCACTGGATTAGTTTACTATCTTGTTCTCTACATCCAGTCTCAACCGTATCCTTGTTATGAAATGTCTAATTCTGTGTCTCTATAATGCTTCTTTTTTCTGCAGTTCCCCATGATCAGCGAGTTTGGGGAGAACACTAACTCATACTGCTCCTTTGAGAGCAAAGAGACGGCGCTGCTGCACTCAGAAAATGGCAACCTGCAGCAGAGAGTCAACGTCCTGACCCACGAGGTAAGAGGAGAGATGAGGACAAGATGGGAAGAGACAGAGAAGAAGGAAAAGGGAGGGTGTGGGGGACATGGTAGTGAGGCAAGAGATGGGAAAGGAAGAGGCAGGATGGGATATGTACCAAATTAGAGTATGATCCACTTCTACTATGTATTCATTTTCTTTTCTTTTTTTTTAAACACACTGGATGGAATAAAAACCTTATCACACCAAAGGTTTTTGTCAGTGCTTGAATTCTAGAGAAATCCCTCCCTGCATGTGAATTAATTGAATTAAAAGTGAATTGAGGCCAACCCTGGTGGACATACGCTGAGAGACGTCCAGAACTAATTAAGCACTAAAGCTGCTGTCCAAGCAAAATTACTGAGATTGGATGTTTTTAAGAAACCATCCAAGCAGCACTGTGACATGGGATTTTCACACTGGTGTTCTATTTCTGAGACGCGATATAATTGGGACCAGAACTGGCCAAGATTTTGCTGAATGTGTATGCCTTTAAAAAATAAAGTAGTCTTTTTTCCAACACATCCTGCAGTGTTTGTTCAGATAACACAGCGTGATTTAAAATATAATTCGTGTGGATGCGTACTATTTAACTACCATACTCCAATGCAACTCCTTTCCAGAAATGGGCTGGAGTGAGAGCAGGAGAATGGCCTTAATGTGCTTTAGCTACTCATTCTCATCGCTTGTAACTCTACCGTTTTCTATGACTGTGTGAACGAGAGTGTGGGGAAATAGAAATGAGAAACGACTGACACAGGAAGGCAGTGGTAAAACTGGTAGCAGCAGCGGTAAAAAGGAGCTAGAGAGCAAGAAAGAGGAAGGAAATGCTTTATGGGAGCAGCAGAAACGATTAGCGCGGGACACACAAGGTCACGCGGTGATGAAATGTGCCACGGTTCACTGAGCATGCTCTGTTGGGACAGGCCTGCACACACACACTCACACACACACACCTTATCCTCTTTCTTTTAGTAAAGTGGTGACTTGCAGTTATCGAGGAGAAGTAGAGACAGGCGACATGTTTCCTGTCAGAGACCACATAAGAGGAATTTAAAGGTCGCAAAAAAATGTTTTTCAGATTAAATGTAGATAAAAATGTAACTACACAGTTTCTTCTCACATACTGTCTGAATCAAGTGACAGCTAAGGCTACCAACTGAGCATGGTGTGTGTATATTTCATTTGGAAATACCAATAAAGCACAATATCAATTAACCTTAAAGTGGGTTTGGTTTTATTAATTGATCTTGGGCTCACGAGTCCCTGTGTTAAAATCTATTTTTTATTCCTTCTTTATTTCATTTTTAGCTTATACTTAAATTACACAGCATTCCCAGTAGTAAACAGTTGTTATTCCAGTGACAAACTGTACACATTTCACAGAAAGAGGAACAAACTACTAGTTAATAAGGGCCCAGCACCCTACCAGGTTAATCCAACCATCATGACAACATTAACTCTCCTCTCTCTTTCATTTTGCTTTAATTCTTTAAGTCATTTGGAGGCCAAACATGGTATGAGCAAAAAGTACCACATAAAGAAATAGCTGTCCTGATACAGTTGAACTGAGGCCAAGAACAATAAAGGTATTTCTACATTAAAGGAGAATTTATTACAATGTGGGTCTTTTGTTCACTGTTTTGGAAATCTATACAATAACATTGCATTCACTAAATATTTTCTAGAAGTCTTCTGACGCAAAATTGATCCGTGGAAAACCAACCCCAACGTAAATAAATTTCTTTCTTAATAGAAGGAGACACAAAATGAAGCCGTGGGCTGTCAGAATTGTAATCAATCTAAAATTTAATTAAAACTTTTAAGAATATTGTGGTGGAAACAGACTGTGAATAAATCATGACATACATGAAGCATGTGACTCAAGTCCACTCAAGCTTCTGCTCCACTGAAGAGACTAAAAACTGCAGCAGACAAAAACATCAAGACATCACATTAACACATGAAACAAACATGAATGACATTTTTCCACCAGGAAACCTGGCTAATGTCACAGTGAGAGCTTACTTTGATGAGTACAGCGTTGGCCAAAAGGACCAAAATAAGATCCTAAATGTAACCTTATGTTTAAATTGTCCACTCTTGGTGACCCTCCCCATCTTTCCCTTCCCCTCTGATGAACTTAAACTGAAGTTCAAACAGGCCCAGCTTGAGTAAAATACCGTACAGAGGATGCGGAAAACCCGTTTCCACCGTGTTTTATACCGCTATTTGTAAAGGACAAATTAAACTAAAAATAATCTCCAGAAAAACAGACAGCTTTGAACTTATGAAGCCACTTAAAACAACAGATCAATCCCACAAACAGCATCCAGACTGAGGAGAGAATTTAAAAGGTGATAATGAGAATTAAATCTTGTTTCTGTTCTCTTCTCTTTATAGAAATCTAGCCGTGGAGTAATCCTGCTCTCCTTGGTCACGATGCTGTTGACAAGCTGTCCTCACCTTGGTGCCTGTTTTCTACAAGCATATGTTACCATAGACACACTGAATAGTGCTCCGGCACACTGCAGTGATATACAGTACCTCTTTGTCCTTGATGGCTCTCTGTTTATCTCGCTCCCTTTCTGCTGCTCCCACTCGCATTCTCTGCGTGGTCTAGAGTGAACGTATCCTCCAACAGAAATCTAACTTCCGTATCCTCGCATGCTCTTCATTTCACTTGGTTTGGTGTGTGTCACTGCCCTCAGATCTGTCAGAAAGTGTGTGATTATTGCATCGAGTGACATTCAACCCCCTTATTATGCTGCAGTCTGAGGGGAATATGCCAGCAAGACATCATGAAATTCTTTTTTTTTTTAAATAGTGTTGAAGATGGTTGAAAACATGATTTATCCATTTGTCGAGATGAGGGAGGTTTTGCTCTGTGCGTGCTGAGGTGTCAGGATTTCATTGTCCTAAATTTGCTTGGTTATGTAACCCTTTCTTAAGAGACACATTTGATGAATCTCACAATGGAAGTTTTTGGTGTTTTTTCCCCCTCTCTCTCTCTCTTTGTGAGGAAGTTTAAAACTGACAAAGTAAAAAAAAGTAAGTGTATGTCAAGCCGATATTATTATTTTTTCCTTCGGTCTCAGCTTCTCTTTCTCGGTATTTCGCTTCAGCTCCAGAAGAGGAAAGAGAGAGAGGAGCAGCTGGAGGATGTGATCCAGGCCTACGAGAAGATTCACATGGAGAAGAGCAACCTCCAGAGGGATCTCGACAAGATGGTCAGAGACATTATTTAGTTCATTGCACTGTGCATTCGTTATTTTACAGTAGCTTTACTCATAAGCCATATGGCTCATTAATGAATTTCACACTCTTCTGATGGGGGGGGTGAAAATAAAATGTATAAACTCGGCATGGCTGACATCACTAATGAACATAATACTAAATACTGCATATGGACACCCCTGCGCATATGTGTTTGTGAAGCTGTTTTTAAGATTTGGATTCAAAAAGAGGAAATCTTAAAGAAACAATAAACAATAATATTATAGACAAAATTGAGCTTCCAACTGTTTGGTCCTTTCAACGTGACAGTGCCCCCGTGCACATAGTCAGGTTCATACAGTAATGGCTTGATGTGGAAGTGCCAGACCTCAGCCCCTTCCAACAACTTGGAACGAACTGGACCACAAACTGTGAGCCAGACTTCAATGTTGGACCTCACTGATGCTGTTGTGTCTGAATGAGATTAAATCCCTGCAGCCAGGCTCCAAAATGTAGTGAAAAGACTGAAACCAGAACAATGGAGGCTTTTATAGCAGCAGGTTAAAAGGGGTGATGTAGCAATTTAGTATTGCACTTCCTTAAAGGATAGGTTAACATGTTTTTTAAGTATGTTTTAAAGCAATAATGGCATGCCCATATGTACAGTGAAAGTGTTGTTGGTAGCTGTAACTGATCCTCATGTCCATATTGGCTGTGAAGAGATCCTTTATTAATGCATTTCCAATGTAGGTGGGGAACAAAACTCACTTTCTAAGCAAAAATGTATTCCAAAGTTCAGCCTCTGTTACATAATATGAAGCTTCAGCAGTCTGAGTTGGACAAATCAAGTGGATATATTACAAAGTGAAATTCGCTCTTTTTGTTACAATCCATCCACTACTGCTCAGAAAGGAACTGTTGTGGAAACTTCAGAAGCCTCATATTAACTCAACCCCAGTGTGAGAAATAACACAGAAGAAGTCTGTTATTTTTTCAGGGTTGTTTCCTCATGACGGGTAGACTGAGCTTGGTGGAGATTCTCTTTAATGCTCAAGGTTTTTAAAATAAATTAAATCACCACCACATAGGGGCTTAATATTGAGGCGTTCATATACTTTTGGCCATGTAGCGTATTTGTCACCATCCATCACTAATAATTCTGATTCTGATGAATTCTGATGTGTACACCATGTTGTCATTACCTGCT
The DNA here is from genome assembly GCF_004916995.1 of Morone saxatilis. Taxonomy (NCBI): domain Eukaryota; kingdom Metazoa; phylum Chordata; class Actinopteri; family Moronidae; genus Morone; species Morone saxatilis. Next base: position 3,155,311 of record NW_023339651.1, on the reverse strand, counting down.
TTCAAATTCAATACAGTATTCTTCTCACACACAACATTTATGGACTTGGGAGGATGTAGCAGCAAAGAACGCTAACTGCACTGCTGCCTATTTTTCTGACATTGTGTTTGTCTCCCAGGGAGGTCAAAGGTCAGTGTCAGCTACAAAACAGCTCCTGAGGCTGGTGGGGACTGAGGACAAAAGAAGGCCACATGGGCTCAAATTCCAGCCTACAAAGCTCAGTTTACTCGTCACGATGAGCCTCAGCCTGTTAAAACAGTCGTCTGTGAAAATAACCCCTGATGCTCTCATTAGGCTTGACTTTAAAACAATAACACTGTGTCATGAACTGGATGTTCTAATGAAAGATGAAATCAAGCTGCACTATGGGAACTAACCGTCACTCACTAACCTTTTAAAGCAGTGGTCTCAAACTCAAACTGGCTTGGGGAGACTGTTAGTATTGCCATCTCATTAGAGGATCACTTCAGGGTTCAAGTTCAAGTTATGCTGTATGTCGTGCATGTATAGCACATCTGACAATAAAGTTGACTTGACTTGACTTGACAAGTACTACAAGAAAGCGCAATATTCGGAATATATTTCCATTACTAACATCTTACAACATACGTAACAAAAATGCAGTTTCTATAAATGTTTTATCAGCTTTGTTGTTCGCAGCCAAACAACAAATAAAGCCCTGAAACTTTTGTCCTTTTATCAACCGTTTGCATGCAGTTGCAGGCACCTTTAACCTAACCTTCTTGCTATTACCTCATTGGGTCATATTTTACACAAAAGAATTCAGTCTGTATATCGCTACCTCGTGAAAACGGATAATGAAGGGAACTGTAATGTATACGACTGTCCTTTTTCTCTCCTGACATTTCTTTTACATTTGGGACTCTGATAGTACGACCAAGAAGAAAAAAAGACACTTCACGAAACTCAATGAATCACTTTGACTGTGCACTTAAGACTGCACTGCTCATTTCAAAGTAATTGCCTTCTGTGCGAACTTTTTTCATTACTTCTTATACGGAGTCAACAGTCCTTCAGAGACAAGAGTCCTTTTAAAGTAATTCACTTAAATTTTTCCCCTGACACAACACACTTACTGTTTTTTGACTGTAAGGAAGCATAAAGTTTTAATTTAGCAAATTACTGCAATTGTTCTTTATCTGAGATACTACAAGTTCCTGTCATTTACAGCATACTATAATTAGTTTTTAGCTTTATCCTCTAACAATAGATGCGCATTAGTGTGCAACTGTGAAAAAAAAATTTTGAACACATTTCTGTAACTGGTTACAAATCAGAGTCGATCCAGACCAGGTAGAGGCTTCCAACTGAACAGATTGTCTGGCTGGTCTTTCCCAGATCCCCTCTGTGATAATAAACCATCTCATATGAGAGTGAAGTCTATTGAGCAGCTCTAGCCAAGCGGCATCAGCAGTTTTATGTGGTCCGAGTGATTAAGGGATGTGGTGCGCCAGAGATGTTGGAACTGCCACCTGCCAACGACTGACACAGTGTCAATGTCACCTGAAGCTGTCGCTCCAACTACCTACTGGGCCTCATTGACCTTTAACCTTCCCGCAGAGCACTCACTCACTAATCTACATAATATTCATACTTCTTCGACAAGGAAAGACTCAAAACTGAAAGTGAAATGAAATATATTCTTTCTCGCAGGGCTGACACATGCCTGCACCACCCTTGATTTTCATCTCCACCGCTCTGCTCTTCTCCCCCCATTTTTGGTCAACCTATCGATATAAATACAAGCAGACATCAGCACTGACATGCATGTAGATCTGTCCAAATCACGGCATCAGCACAGCATTAAAAACAAATGTACATTTTTACAAACATTACCATGAGATGCCAGGGTGGTTTAATATTTCTCATGATCTGTTCTGTAACATGTAAAACACTCAAGGCCAAGATGGGTTGTAAAAGAAACAAGCTTTGAAAAAACTGATGAAATAAAATACCAATCCCTGGTTGCAAATGTCAGTAATATAATATCAGTGCTAGGATATGAAGGTCTATTAGTCATACTGATATTTAGCAACCGTGGACTTTTAGCAGGTTAAATACCAGTAAAGCTCTGTAAATATTTGAATACGGTATGCTTTTAATGTAATTGGTAGATTCAAATAAAGCATTAAAAATGTGTGTGCTTACAGACCAGCCTGGTGGAGAAGCACGTCGAGCGTATCCTGGGCCTGGAGTCAGCTCTGAGGCAGAGGGACAACTCCCTGCAGAAACTCAACATGCAGCTGCACAGCAAAGACATGCAGTATCTGCAGTTGCACGCCGGCCCGGACACACACAGTAAGTGACTTTCATTCAGGATGTATATTTATATTAGAAACCACTCGACTGATGGCAACTATACCATCAACAATTTCTATTACCATCATTAGTGTGATTATCGTTGCTTTTAGAGGGCGCCTTGAATACAGCACTGAACTCCTGTCTTTATTAGCTTTAGCAGTTTCTTTGGATAAACCACAAGTGAGCAACTTTTTTAACACTTCAGCTTAAACACAGCAGTCACAGTGGCACTAGAAAACAAGGCTCTTTGTCTGTCTACCTGTAGCTACTCTGCTTATGACACTAACAGCAGCTAGTTTATGGATGCTACATAGTTAACAATAAGCTTAATTATAAGTGCAATTAAGTGTTTTGTTATCTTTTTGATAATATTAGATTAATGTTACATTAAATGTTAAAAATCTTAATCTATATCAACATATGTCATCCTTTACAAGTCTTTTATCACAGAGCTGTGACCGAATAATCAGCTATTATAAGCCAAACCTACTCATCCTATCGCTCTGAATAAAACTGATGAGGGTTGGTTTAACTGGAATCAAGTCTAACCTTTCGTGGGTGGAAACCACCCAAAAGGTACCAAACATAGCCCAAAACAACGCTGCCGAAAACTATTTTTACCCACCCAATTAAATAAAAAGTCTGGCAACACTGCTATATGTTCTAACATATGCCTTTTATTTATTAGCTACCAGCAGGCAACATTTACACATTAATGTTTTGGCTCTTTTAACAAATGTTATAACCAAAAAGAAATCAGTAATCAGAAAATGTATAAAAACATACATACATTTAAAGTTTCTCTGCTTTTGGTTATGATGTTTTTAGTGTATTTGTTGAGCTTTAATGGGGAGAACGATTATTAATAAAATTTACCTTTATACCCTCCACATTCCTAATTTATATATGTAAATATTAATAATATTTAATATAATGTGTGTATAATCCAGATTTCAGAGGGTGGTTTGGGTCAGTAGTTTGGTCCATGTATGATCTGAAAAAGCCGAGACACCAATCATCTCTGTTAATCACTTATTTCACACATATTTTCTCTATTTCTCAAATCTTTAATCAAATCCAACAATCTGGCCGGAAAGCATTTTAACTGAGGTCAGGTTAATCCTCCGGTTGTTGGAGAGAACCAGCTCGGACATTTTGTTCCAACTCCCCAGTCAGAGTCGCAGAAAAGAGACCTCCAATCTACGAGGGTGCTGGTGATTGAAATTCAATCATTCTGCCTCCAAAACATTTGGAGTGAAGTGCCTCGTACTGTAAATTTGAGGATTTCTCTGTATTATTCAGCCTGTTGCTGCCATCTGCACTGCTGAGTGATCTCTATTGTGATTACTCTGCATTACCAAATGCTAGAAAACCTGTGAGATAATTCCACTTATTACAATGTAAATTTATTCCTGTATTAAAATGTGTAAAAAAGTTTCAACGATGCTTCAAACTAGATAGGTCACTCCACTGCTTTCCCTGCATTTACGGGAGAAAACACCTATGAATAAAATCTTAAATCACTTTTCGGATTATAAAGCCAAACCAAGTCAGCAAAGTCCCTCATTTTTAGACTGCAGCACAGAATTATTAGATAAAATATGCAGTCCACTGCTGCTATAGACATGATTCTTTTCAACTTTAAGAACTTCTAGAGTTAGTGGATGCTAAACTCTGCGCTCTTCGACGACGTGGGTGGCTGATGGAAACATGGAAGAAATGTGTCACTGTCACCTCAACAGATGCCTCTATTAAGATATACTATCTTAATGAGGAGGAGGTAAAAATGTTCATAGGCATCAAACCCTCATATTTAATGGTAAAAAGGGTGTATAAGCTTTTTTTGTTATTTAATTTGTGTTAGAGGAGGCAGAGTTTGCAAGGTAGTATTGCTGATTAATAAGAGTGTGTGTGAATGAGGGCGATAAAATATGTTGTAGTGTAGACTGTGTACAGTATGTGTGCACTTGTGACTGCAAAACTGAGTATACTGGTGAGGAGGCAGGAAGAGCTGGAATATAAAAGATGATACCGCTGCGCTATTACCGTGTCTTCTGGCTCAAGGACTGAGTCTGTGTGAGCGGAGCTGAATCACTAACATGCCCACACAGATCACATCACCCAGGTACAAACTGAAAGATGCTGCCCTTGGAAGAAGTCAGTTCTTTTGCTCTTAAATACTCTCTATTGTACAACTGTGGACAGAAGAATGCTGCATTAGTCAGGGGGAAAGCGATTTGTACATTCTCTCCTCTCTTTTTTCCCTCCCAGTGCTGGACTGTCCAGCTTTGACTCTTCAGAGCTCCCGCAGCCTGGACGCCCTGTCCGACCTGAAGCTGCAGCGGCTGGAGGCAGAGCTCGAGGGGGCGCGGCATGAGGCCCAGGGGGCATGTCAGCGGGAAGAGGAGCTGAAGGGGGAGTGTGAGAGACTGAAGGAGGATATGAGGATGCTGCAGAACAGCCAAAGGGACAGGGTCAGTGTTAGTTTTAGTCTGTTTGGGGTGGTCCACATGGGTGGAGTTTACTGCATCTGACAGTTTAAATTATGTCAAGAATGCTATCAGAGAAACAGTGGACTTCAATACTTTCTTGTGATGCATTCCCTGGATCATGATTGATTTGCAGTACTAAGAGAATTGTATTTCTGTTGGATGGGAAGATTGATACCACTCTCATGTCTGCACATTAAATATGAAACTACAGCTAGCAGCCTGCATGATACTCACTGTCAGAGGCTGGTTAACATAGCTTAGCTTAGCACAAAGACTGGGGACAGCTAGCCTTGTTACTGTCCAAAGGTAATATAACACATGACCAGTTTATTTTTACGTTTAAGCTTCAGTGGACAAACCAAACAAGATATTATTTGTAAATTAGTGAGCTTTATAGGTATTGATAGCAGGCCTGTCTTACCTCAGCCAGGCTAGCTGTTTGCCTTGTATCCTTTGTGCTAAGCTAAGCTAACAAGCTTCTGGCCGAGGGTATATATTTACCATACAGACATAGATAGTGGTATCAATCTTTTCACCACTCTTCAGCAACAAAGATAATAACTTAACATGTCAAACTATTCCTTGAGTTCTTCTCACAGCTGATTTGCTGCCCGTTAATGACACATCACAGCATCCTATTACTCACTAAACAGAGAATAAAATCTCTCCAAATACAGTAATTCCTCTCTTTGTGGGACCAATATTGCATAAAATGTGGGCTTCCTGGATGAGCCATAAAAGTCCACAGTTGTGCATGTATACACAAATAAACACGCATACAGCGCTTGAATAATATTCATCAATGACTAAGACCTGTTTTCACCCACGCCCTTTTTTTTCTTTTAAACATGTTGTCTCGATTGGCTCCTGCTGTCAGATTTAGTCCAATATTCAACCAGCACCTGCATGCTAATCTAATTTCACGCTCTACTTCTGCAGGAAATGACTTCTCCGTGCAAGCAGTGTGATGTGGAGTGGATAAAGAAGGTGGGAGATGAGCAGTAAGTGACCACAACCGATCTCTGGGCAGAGGGAGAATGAAGAGAAGGAGGGGAGGGGGAAAAAAATAAAGGAACAATGGAAGGAAAGCAAGAGCACCAGGTAGTTATGTCAGAAATGAGAGATATTGGTTGAGCAAAAGGAGAAATGTTTGACAAAAGCTGTTGTTCATCTGTATCTTTATGCTCGAGCCGACCTCCAGGGGCCTCATTAGAAACTAGACGAGCTCTCCATCGCTGGATAACTGGGTTGAAACACAGTATTAATAAAGGAGTGTAATTGTGCACAAAAAGCTGCATTTACTATATATTACACTATATGTGCATTCAGCTGTAACACCATTAGTTCTGTATTAAACACTAGCTCAAGGAGGTTTTGGCAGGAGATTGGTCTGAGCAGTAGGGGGCAGTGTAAGCACAGTGTAGGACACCTTTCTGTCCATTTCCTCATGCCTGTGTACTTGTTGGACATCTTTATGAGACATTAAATCCAGTCGCATATATCTATACATTCTTCATCCCAGTCTTCCATACCTGAAACCTACACAAAATACACACACAAAAAAAGGAATATTAGTAGGATAGAAGTATTCAAGCTGCTGTGTTTCCACTCATTTCACATTTTTGTCACTTTCAGCCAACAGCACAAATGTGTTTAACTTGTACTGAAAGGAAAGAAAGTAACTTATCTTAGTGTCAGATTGCCCCAGGCTGTTTACAAGGTGTTGCAGGTAGAAAAAAAAAAAAAAAAGTTAAAACCACAGCAGGTCGACCAACTACTCCCACACAATGAAACCCCAGAAGTGTTTCGATGGGGAACAAACTGAAAGTAAATGGTGCGGCAGTGAAGAGAATTTTTACTGAGTGTGTGGTGGAAGCCCACTGCTTTTTCCAGACCTTGGTCACCTTTTGGTTTTACTCAACAATATCACTTACTCCCACTGAAAACGTACAATGCCTATACTTCGTTTCCTGGTGCTTTTTCTTGTAATTGGGCTCATTTAGTGTAAACTGCACAGATTGATATGGAAGATATTGCATGTGCTGTTTAGCGTATTAACACACCACCCTTGCCCTAATATTCATCAGCACTTTCTGATCCTATTCCTATAGAGTCTATTGGGGGAAAGTGGTGTTATTTAAAACTGAGGATTTTGTCAGTAAATAACTTTGACTGTGTGTAACTATTGATAACAGCTATTGAAAGGAAACTGATTTTATCTTTCATTCATCACAAGTACTTTTTTGATTACCTAGGCCAGTGGTACTCAAATGGTTTCTGGGATGCCCCATTCAGAAGCTGTAGAAAGATTTAGATCTATATCTATATCATTAACAATGATAGGGGAACCAAAACTTATAAAAAATGCATTAACACATTATATTTTGGAAGAGGATCTGAATCATGGAGCAGATTCACACATTGACCTGTCACATTGTTAGATAGGTCAACTGGGACAATTTGTTGCACATGTGTGAGCGAGTGTGTCGTAATTAAAGTAAATGCGTTGCCGTGACTAACCATACAACAAAAATAAAGCCATACAACAAACATAAAGCTCCCCTTAAACATCACAAACAAAATACCTTGACGGTTGTCTGCACTCTACTGACTGCGCACTTCTTTGTTTTTGTTAAAGTTGTACTTTTACAGCACTTCTCTCATTTTCCATCTGTTTTCTAAGAGACAGTGCAGTTTGTGGCTAATTCTGCAACTACTCACATCTTTCATGACTACATTTATGGAATTTCGTTTGTCTCACTCATAACTAATGATATGTGTTCGAACTACCCTCACCAACCACAAGCCAGGGTGCTGTACAGACGCTGGCAGCCACCTGGTAGGGCACCCCCTCCCCCCCACACATCAGTATGCAGAGTGACTGACTAATCCCTCTTCAACTTTCAGAAAGTGAGAGCCAATTTCCAATAAATCACAACATGATGATTTGAAATTGAAGAGGAATTCCCATTTCTAGTTGGTAATTCAAATAATTACAAATAAAGTAAAGATATGTTTGGGAAATGATATTGAGCCAGGCTTTTAAAACCATTAAATTTAGCTTTTGGAAATAATTTTCACATTTTAATTGATAATTAACTTCCCCAAAAACCCACTTAAAGTTACCAGGTAGCAAAGCTCAACATGCTGAATGTGTGGTGCATCATGGCTTGGTGTGAGAACTGTTTGACACCTCTCTGTGAGGGGTTAAAGTGGTTCATGTGCGGAGTAGAAGTAGAGTGTGACAGAGTGTGGACTGCAGAGTGTGAAAAGCCCCCATCATTTAACACCTGTTCCTTCTTGAGGCCGGAGACATGCAGCTTATACATTTCTCTTAAGCAGAGGTGGGAAGTAACGAAGTACAGATAATTCATTGTACTTCACTTGAGTAACTTTGTACTTCCTACACTTTTACAGAAACATCTGTAAACAGAACATTACTTTAGTTTTATTGCATTTAATGTGTGATTATTATTATTATTACTTTGCATCATTGACAAAAACGCTGAGTTTCCATTAGCTTTGCACAGAAACAGCCAGAAGAAATCTCCTCAGAGAAACCAAGAGAGTAGCTTTATACTTTAAGTACATTTTACAGCCTTTTTCACTGTTACTTGAGTAAAGAAGTTAAAACTGTATGTAAAGAATGCTTCTGCCACCTCTGCTTTTATGTACCAGCAAAATCTTAAGAAAACACAATGTCGTTAATGTGAGTGACTGCGCCAGTAGGTTTGAATAAGAACATTTATTAGACAACAAAGAGGAGCTCAGATCTCACAGGCAGCTGCAGTGACGGCTCTTTCTTTGAAACGTCTGATCAGAGGTCAGATTTCAGCCCACACTCTTCACTTCATCTCCCACATACATACACGCACACACACAAACACACACAAACATACTCTTGCACCTGATCGATTCGGTGACACGACTCTTTCATCAGCGCCGCATTGGCATTATCACACCCCTCCTACACACTGTACTGTACATTGTACAGTAAGTGCGTGCAGTTACAAGCATACAAGCGAAGAAAAAAGGAAACACAATGCAAAATAACAGACGTACAGTATGCTGCAAGTGTGCAAAGTATTTTTAGATATACAAAAACAAACAAGGGACCTGCATTTCACACAGAATACAGGCAATGAATGAGAAATGTTCTTCCTGCGTGCGCTCGTGTTCTCGTGTTCACACATCTGCTTTACTACATAGTTCCAAGCGTGAGCGGTTCTGCAGTCTGACCCGGGTCTCTGACACAGACTGTCGAAACACACAAGCGAATTTTGAAAAGTGAGACAGTACATGTGTGAAAAGGAAGAGGTGCATTAATGTGTTAAAGTGTTAAGAAATTCAGCATTTAGAAAGAAAGAAGAACAGCGCAGAGTGTCAAGTGAGAGTAGTAAGGAGAGGAAGTGGATTACAATTTACAGGCACTTCAATCAATATCAATATCATACTGCATGCTCCACCCACCATGCCAGTAAGTAACCTAATGATTGTGATTTTCCTACTGAGTTTGTCTGTATGTTTGCATGAAGCTTTGACCCAAAGCCACAAATATAGTATGTGCATTTGTTTTTTTACCACAGACGACCCTGAATCATTTGTTAATACCAGGTTCCACCAACTCGTACCACAAGGATGGATGCTGTTTGTTATAAGGTGGGGGATGACAGGGGGTTTGATACCCCACTCTGACTCTGTTTGAGTCATAGAAGGTGGGTGGAAAACTAGGTGGGCCAGTTGCAAAAGCCAACTAACAAATGGAAGTTATGACTTATATTCAGTTTTTTTGAAATTGTGAACTTCCTTGAAATGGGGTCCCTGAGTTTATTTTAAATTATTTTAGGGTGATAACCTTAAAAAGCAGTTTATCCTTGTTTTAAACGTGTGAAGAAGCAACACATCACTTGTGTTGGCAAGCATGTTTTCAGTGCACGTCTTTGTGGATAGCTGCAAAATATAAAGAGGTGCAGAATGATATTGTAGTTCAGACAAAGTAATATACAGTGTTCTTTTTAAGTAGCAAGCTTACATACACAAGTGGGAAGACTCAATTAAGTTAGTACGTGGGTGTGCTGGGGAACATATTTTTAATTAGACAGTGTGTTTTATTTGCTGTGTAGGCCGGATACACAAGTGTCTTTCTTTTCTTTTCTTTTTTCTTCGGTGCAGTGGAAGTTCATATCTATTCCTACTGACGCAGAAGAAATCCCCAGGATATGCATATGTGTTGTTTGTCATGTTTTTATCTGCCACGATCTCTATGGAAGAGTGAACTGAGTCAAATTCTAATCAACAAAGAGGTTAAATTGATAATCAGATGTGCTTTATCAGATCTACTGTAAGTCTGGCAAAAATGTGGCATTTGTCTGCAACAAACTTGTTTTTTCTGTATGTTTCCGTTCATTAGTACTGTTCAAGTTGTCTGTCTAACATTTAGTTTTTCTTTAAATGTTTTAAATACTGTAATTGATAAAAGACGGCCACTTTGGTGTACTTTTTTACAGTAAAGGCAAGTTTATTTTTATAGTACATTAAACACGCAAAGACAATTAAGGGTTTTAGTATGATGCATTAAAAACACAAAAAAGAAAGAAAAACAATTTCAAAAGGTTAAAGTGCAAATGAAAATAATAGAAACCTTTTAAAGGAAATGAAAACGCTAAGAACACAAGGACAAGATGATTCATAATGACTGTTTAAGTTTCAGTCAGGCAGGGCACAACATAAAAGTCTTTAACCTCGATGTAAAGGTGGTCGAAGTTTAATTTCTTTAAGTTTGCTTATTTATTGTTGCATTTATGAAACTTAACAAAACTGTCTGGTCTTGATAAAAGAATTTACTCACACTGGCAGGATAAAGTGATTATCTTAACAGATCTCAAGTTAGATTTCGAGGGGTTTCACGTCTCGCCCATCTTGCAGTTAAAAGTTTAATCTACCACTTTCGATGCTAGAATGAGTAAATTTCAGGTCAAGACTGGGGAGTTTATAAAAATTGGTTAAACATTCGAGATAAGCTGGCTGTTATCAGATTTGGCCCTGGCAGTGACTAACTACTATAGTTGCCTCTGCCATATGCAAACTGCAATATTTGCTTTTAACAACATACCGTAAATATCACCCATTATCCCATCTAAGCTCTACCATAGATGCTTAGACATGTACAGTGTGTCTACTTGAATAAGGCTTGCCTCGCAATAATTTATGTTGTGGGATTCAGATCAGTTTCAAGCAAATGAGTTGAGACAAAGTCAGCTCGTTGCCATGGGTAAAAGACACAGAAGCATGTAAGCCAACCATCGTTGTTTACGGTTCTCAAAATAGAGTTGCTCTGTCAGTACGGCCCCTGAGAGAGTCATGACACATCTTGCATGAAATGGTGTGATTTTATGCACTTCAATTATGCACTGTGACTTTCTCTCTAAAAATATAAGCCTATAAGCCTCTCAATTAGCCAGCCTGATTTGTGAGGCTGTGTCAGTGCTGTAGAGCTCATTCAGTTTAAAGAGGAGATGAAGATCTGTGATGCAGTTCAGCTGCCCTCTGATAAACTTCCATCAATGGTGTACATTTTGATGATTAAAAAGAGATTGCAGTGTTTATATTCTTGTATGGTTCTAATACATTATCATTCCAGCAACATTGTAATATTCTGTAATGACAATGATTATGATAATTACATAATTGCCTCACTTCCTCCTTCCTCCAGGGTGAATTTAGCTCTGGCCTACACAGAGTTAACGGAGGAGCTGGGACGCCTCCAAGCCCTGAGCTCCAAGCAGACGGAGATCCTGAGGAAAGCCTCACAGGAGCAGGCTAGTCCAGGTTAGCATCTACAGTACACATATAAACTGCATATCAAAAATGTGGTTTAGTGTATTTAGTTGCTTTACTTGAATAAAAGTAGCAATACCAACTGTAACAGTATATACAGTAGCTACTGTATTCAAAATGTAGTTGGGAAAGGTAGAGAAAATTTTAACCACTCTATAAGTGTTATACTGTATGCCTCTAAACAATGGCCTGTGCCACTCTAATTCCATAAAAGAACTTCTGGTTGTGATTTGTTGCTTCAGTTTTCTTGCTAAATAACAGATATGTTGATGATAATGAGTACAACTTTCGAATGCTAAACAGTAGCAACACCTTTCTCTTCCTGCACATGCAGTCACACACATAGCTAATGTCTCACAACTGTGCATCTACTACCTACCACAAACCCAAAGGCACCTCATGCTTTGCCTTTAGTGAGCTGTAGATAGCAAAAACTGGAAAACGATGTTGCGTAAATCGATTAACACATTTTTATCCAGCTATGAGATTCATTCTCAGAGAAAAACCCCGACTGCATTAGACGTTTCCCGATGGTGATGTAGTGTCACATTAATTTAGAAAATGCGACTTGAATGGCACCTCTGCATAATTAGTTAAAAGATCGTTCAAGTAATATGATTGCCTCTTTTATTTTTAACAACGAAACGAATTATTGAAATTATCAGCGAAGTGGGAATTTGTGTGTAGCCATAAAACTTTTCTTGGGTGTTACACTGTAAGAGTAAGCATGAGCTGAATAGCCCCATTTGAGAGTTTCCTCTTCATTCTGAGGTTCAGAGAGTGCTTTAGAGCACAAACACCCCCTCCCTTTTAACACCTAAACCAACTGGCCATAAATGATGTTTCCTCTTTTATATGGGAAGTGGAGCTGAAGTGGTGACTGCAGGGGTGACTGACTCATCAACATATCTCGCAATTACACGAAACTGTACTGTACTTGTGAAGATACAAATCTTTTTTATGAATACATAGAGGAAAATAATGTGCATTTCTATTAAGTGAACATCCTGGTACAGCGCCTGTAGGAAACCTATTTTTGTAAAAACCTGCTATGAACGTCTCACAATAAAAAAACATATTAGCAATTTTAATGCCAAACATTGTAAAACCTGCCATGAACGTCTTCCAATAAACTACATTTTAGCAATTTCAGGGCCAAGCAATGAGAACAATCTGTCTCTACCGGAAATGTCGACAGCTAGATTTGTGTGAATGTTGTGGTGCCAGCCTTGGTTATACCTAGCATTTCACTACATCTCACATGACCACTTGTGATCAGATTACACTTCCCCACTCTATATGCCCATAAACACGTACGTCATTTGTGGGTTGTGATATGAATCATGCAGTTTCCATTGTACTGACTCTCCGGCCCAAATGGAAATCAGACATTGTGTTACGTTTGTCCTCTGTCCATGCAAATCCTTTTTGCCTGTTGCTATGGATTCTATGTGTAGTTTCAAACTATATGACTCCATTGGCAGGCAAATAAGTACAGACTTACGCTTATGCAGAGGACGTCAGTTAAGTATGCGGTCCTTCAATGTGGTCCAGGATACATTTGCATACACACAGCTCCAAATGTGGTCTGAATGATCGGATCTCAATGCGTCTTGAGTGCATTGACACGTGTATATAGAGCTGTCCCACTTGTGATTGGATCACCCAAGACGCATGTGTAAACAGGGCTCCCTTCTTATTACACTAAATGGCTAAAAGTCTGTGGACATATAGACGTTACACTAATGGACTAATGTTGAACATCTCATTCCAATACCATGGGCATTAATCTGCAGCTTTAACAGCTTCTACTCCTCTGGGTAGAATTTCCACAAGATGTTGAAACTGGCTGCAGGGATTTGCTCCCATTCAGACACAAGAGCATTAGTGAGGTCCAACACTAATGTTGGTGAAAAGGCCTGGCTTGCAGGTGTTGGATGGGGTTGAGGTCAGGGATCCCTGCAGGCCAAAGAAGTTTTTCCACACCAAACTGGTGAAACCATTTCTTTGTGGACCTGGCTTTGTGCATGCAAGCATGCTAAAACAGGAAAGGAAACAAACACATAAAGAATGATTAAAGTAAGGCCTAGTAAGTAGTAAGTAAGTCAACCCTAAACCAAAAGTAGAAACCCAAAGGTATATGCACAAGGGTGTACACATACTATTGGCCATATAGTGTAGTAACAAGTTACCAAACTTTTCAAATGTGTTTTTATGTGCTTGTTTTGTTCCCTCAGTCCAGCGTCACTCTCCCATCCACCACCAGCGCCACTCTCCAGTACCTCAGCGCCACTCGCCCATCTCACAGCGCCATTCTCCAGTCCCGCCTCCACAACACCATTCTCCAATCCAACAGAGACGCTCCCCGGTGCTGCAGCGCCTTTCCCCAGACATGCACCGCCGCTCACCCCTGTTGGACGTCAATGACGGACCGGCCTCTTACTCCTGCCGGCCACCCAGCCAGCACCTGAGGGCCAGCTTCCAGGGCCGTCGCAGTTACTCTGAGGTTGCCGACCCCTCGGCTTACCAGTGCCCACCCCGCTTCTCACTGGACCCTGTCTCAACACTGCCTAAGCCCCGGCCCTACATTGATAGCTACGCAAAACAGCAGCCCCAACATGTGGGCAATCCTCATGGTGGACTGCAGCACAGAGTCTCCCCGTCTCCCCATCAAGGTGGTGGAGGAGGAGACGGGGGTCTTGGGGAGAGTTCTATGCGCCACTCAAGAGAGATGCCGTTCCCACTGTCTGAGGTGGCCCACCTGCATTTTGAGCCCCCTCCTCCCTCCACACCGGCCCCCCAGCCACCACAGTCCTCTGAAGATGAGGAGGAGTGGACCTGCCCACATCCCATCAGCCCACCACGGACGCTGGGCGTGCTCTCTGCTGCGGTGCCCAGTGGCGTCATGAGAGGCCCAGCGTCCTGCTCAGCCTTCCCCATCCCTCAGAGGTCTAACACCCTCAGCTGCCACCCACAGCCGGGGTACATGTCAGCAGAACATGCTCAGTCCTGGCCTTCAATCAATGTGAGTTAAGTGTAAAACTTGATTTCATCTGTGTAAAAGAGTTTAAGTTACGCGTTTGAGTGATTTTAAAACCATGAAGTTGCAGCAATGAAAATGCACAGTGTCCTGTGTCACTAGTTACTGAGTTGGTTCACAGGAAATAATTTGTATTTAACCCTTGAGACTATTTGCATTGAATGCTGCTTTTTCACACTGAATGTCACAATCATCAAAAGGTATCAGTCTTTTTTTTCTTAGTTCCTTTAAAGTAGTGGTTTATTCTGAGAGTAAGATGAGAAGTGTGATATCAATCTGATGTGTTGTGCATTAAGTACCAAATTGATGAAGGTTCCCTAACCTTAATGAAGCACTTATTTATTTATTGGCCTTTTATTGCCTTTAATTGTCAGTGGCAGCTCAACAGTGACAGGAAATGGGGGGAAAGAGAGGGAATTACACACACCACAGGGGGGCACGCACAGGTCACAGGTTGGAGTCGAACACATGGCCACTGCAGCAAGGACTCAGCCTCAGCCTGAGCTACCAGGAAGTACTTACTTTAACCAAAAGGATCTTTACCTCATTTTAAAGATGTTGTTTTTTTAAACCTAAAACAAACCTTAACTTTAAGCTTTGTCAGGTTAAAAATTAAATTTTTTCTAACAAGGATTTCAACAGTTTTGGAAGGCACTGACAGATGGCATTGTCCTATGGAGGGGTGGCAGATCAGATCGCTTATATGTGTCGTTCTGGAGGGCAATTCCAAATGACATACTTGGTTGTTGTTAAATAAGCACTGTGCTTAACACACATGCATGAAATATTACGGATATTAATCTCCTCTTCTTACTCTCGGAAATAAAGCAAAGGAAGGTTTCCACCTGGATTTACTACTGGTCGGTTTATCTCATGCCAAAACCCTGTTGTGTAAGTCTGAAGTGATAACTCATCAAGTAGTGATGTAATTTTGTTGCCTTCCACAGAATGACTAACACAATCCTGTGGAGTAAGTAAGTTGAGGACCGCATGTGATTTATCCTTATGTCTAATTGTGTGTGTGTGTGTGTGTGTGTGTGTGTTGCTCTGCAGCTCTGGATGGAGACCGAGGAGAGTGACATGCGGAGCTGCCCTCTCTGCCAGCTGATATTCCCTGTCGGTTACCCTGACGATGCCCTCATCAAGCACATCGACTCCCACCTGGAGAACAGCAAGATCTGATTGCCATGGCAACCAGCCCGCACATATCTCTGCGGCCTCTTCTTATAGATTATGTAAGAGATTGGCAGACCCAGCCAAATGGAAAGTCGAATGTAGAATCACAGGCGACCTATTTTGCGGTGCGAACCAGTTAGCTGTGTGCGGTAATCTATAGGTAGGGACGCAAAATGGGCGCAGGGGCCTGGTATATATGGAAGTACTTAAACACGGGTCTGTGTTGGATTTGTGAGTCCACATGCAGTCCTTTACTGATCGCCCTTAAGACAGCTCTGCCTGTATAATCACTGGCTCTGGTTGCTGCTGTTTTGTTATGAGTCTTGTTGTGTGGTTTCAGGCAGTTTCAGGTGTTGTGTTGTTTTTCGCTTCACAGTGTAGTATACATTGATTTAGCAAAGTAAGCCAAAGAAGAGGTATGAGAGGCAGGCTTGAAGGTTCAGGGGCTCTGCATGTCAAAAAGTTAGTTTAGTGTTTCAACAGTAATGATCAGGGAGATCTGAGGCGTCCTTTTTTTAACAGACTATTCTCACCACTTAGCTTTAATTACTTTACACCTGCTTGGACATTTTCTATCTCACACACCTACAGTATCTCTTGCAGAGGATTCTGTGCAGTAAGTGCCAAGGACAGTGATCTGGTAGAAGTTGGCTTATTGAAATGATCTGACAGATATACAAAGTCATGTGGGATGATGATTAGTCATTTGATTGTAGATGTGAAGTTTTTGATGCTGACACTGTGAAGGAATTTTGACTGATTTTCTGTCAATCAGGGTTTGATGCCAGTTCACTTTTTTTGTTTTTCTATGGCAGTTAAGAAAGTATTAAACATTCCAGTCTCACATTTCAACTACTGAAACCAACTGACAAGCTGGGGAACATGAATGTGAAAGTATGTTTGGATCAAGGCGGTTTTACCCAAACAGAGTTAAGATGATGCCCTGCAGGGCGGGGCACTGATGTGTCTTCTCTACTAGGGAAACATTTTGTCAGAATATACCTTTATGCTTGCGGCCTGTTAAAAAAAAAAAAAAAAATCTAAAGTATCTTAGCACTTTAAGTTAGCATAGCCTATACAATGTATATGTTTTCAGTCCCCATATATATTTTCCATGTATAATTTACTATTTATATTGTCAATCTGTAAGGCAAAAAAATATGAAGATATATTTTTGCAAATGTTAATGCACCACATGTCTCATGTTGGTGTCGTTCCCATGTGCTTGCACACTGCTGTATATAGAGGAGTTGAAGATCCAAATCCCACCACATGGGATACTTTTCTGTACAAAGACTTTAAATTATCAACTGGGATTCTCATCGGTCTTCCTAAAGATCTGACCTTCAAAACAGTTTGATGTCACGACTGCCCAGACCACCCAACAAAAAAAACAAAAACAAAAAAAAGAACACACACAGCTGGCTGCATGAGATAAAGACTTCTGACCTGCTTCGAGGAAAAAGTGGCAGGCTTTTTAGTGTACTGTATTTCTATCTCGGAGATCTGATACCAGAAACATCATCTCCAATCAGCAAAGTTATCTCTGCAGGGTTTCAGCAATGACAATACTCTTCTTTTGATACATGGGTTTAGTTTTTATCACAAGTGGAATCTTAATGCGAGATCTGCTTGTGGGACGTGAACTTCTTTTTTGAGAAAAAAAAAGAAAAACAACAAAGTTACACTGATGTCAGCTACTCTGAGGCTTTCAGTTCCATGTGCAGTTTCTAATATGGGGATGTCCCTACACACCTACCCATGCATTTAAATTGACTGGAAGTTATTGAAGAGATGAAATGCGGTAGATTAGAGCACATATTGTAGGACAGCGGTTGTGGCAGCAGGATGATGTAGGTTTCAACATAGGTTTCAAATCCTTGTTTGCCCACCTGAAGTACTCTTGAGCAACACACTGAGTCTCTACAAGCTCTGGAGGCTTTGCTCCAGGCTATGGCTTTACAAGGAAGGTTTAAAGAGAATTTTTCAGTGGGGGGATTAAATTATCAGATTAAAGAGTAACTGGTTTATTACCTCCTGGACCTAGACCTTGTTCTAGCAGGTTTGGACACTGGTTTTGTTGGTCACGATAACATCATAGTCACCTGGTTAATTGCTGAGATCCGGGAAAGCCCCAGTATTGCTAAAAATAGAAGTCGGACAAGTTGCTGAACTGCTGTTACTGACGTGCTAACTGCTAACATGCCAACCAGTCAGTCACAATAATTCTGTGAGCCTTTCCATTTTCTCCACAGAGTGCTGTTTACTTTGAACAACATTTTGTTCAACAAAAGGTTATTGAAGAGTGAAATTAAAGCCATTAGTTAGCTTAGCTGTGTCACTAACTAACATTAAGTTCACACTGTCTCATAATTACCCTTTGTAGAGCAGTTTGTACTGGCGTTCTCTCAAGCTGTGAAGATGACTTGCTGTTGGTCAGTGGTGCGAACTCAGCCAAGTCACTGTCGTTTTAGTGGCTCTAAAATAGTGAAAGCAAGGTTCCACAAACGAAGAATTATTGCACTTTTATGAAATATAAAAAAGGCAGAGGCTATGTATAAGGAGTGAGCCTTGTAACTAAACAGTTAATTGCGCATTAGGATTGGTTTGATTCAGCCCAGCGGGTGTTGATTGTGTTGCATCTATAAGTTTATTTAAAGAGGAGCTCTGTTTCATCCTGTGGCTGAAATCAGAAAAAAAAGTACCTACCACCCCCACAAACCAATTCCTGTGGAAACCCTAAAAACTGTTCAGAATTTCACAAGAAAAAGGTTTCAAGTTCGAAGCAATCTGAAAACAAAAGCATAATTCTATTCCTTGTGTGGGTTCTCTGACTGCTTGTGGTTCTTCCCAATTAGACTTGTTTTTAGCAATGTCACCAGGCTCAGAGACTTAAGCAATTAACTTGTTGATTACAATGTTCCAATAAACTGGAATTATCCTTAAAGAACTACATCCCTATGTGTACAATAAGGCAGTGCGGAGTTACTTGACCATTCAATCGAAGAGGGCTTTATCGACTACCAATTATTATCTACTGTATGTATGTTCCTATATCACTCTGTGTAAAAAATATTTAAAGTTGTGTACAGACAGGTATTTTGCAAGTGTGTAAGGCTAATGCAACATGTACTCTATTATTCAACAACTTCAAATTGGAGTGTCTGTAAATCAGTATATATAATCCTAGCCACCACCACACTACATATGAATTATATTCGAGTTATGTACAAGTACTACCCCACACCTTTCCTCTTTTACTCACTATGTAGTGATATGTCCTATCTCCTATGTAGATCCATCAGTTTTAAGCTGTGGGATGTGTGACAGTGAGCACTTTCAACCTTAGTCACATATGACATCAAATGATCTGGACTGACTGTACGACCACAAGTACACTAGGTTTAAAGAAAAATCACAAATGAATGTTTGTCTGAAGGTTTCAGAAAATATAAAGAAACAATAAGCGTGCTGATGCATATTTTTCTAGTCTGATTTATCATGCAGCAAAGAAAGAAAGAAGCACAAATGTGCATAGTTGTTTGTCTTCACTGCTGATGGTGTAATGTTGCATCATAAACTAGTAGTTCAACTGCATTTGGGAACTTTAAGTTAAGTTACGACTATGTAATTTGATTTTAACTGCAGCTGAGGTCAGATTTTTCACAAACAATATGTACTTTTTTCCCCCTAGAAAACCTACTTTTGTTCATGACAATATTTCCTGTATTTTGAAAAACAGAGGACATGGTTAACAGGTCTTCTTTTGTTCATGGCGGGGGGGCTGCATTGTGGTTAATGGTGCTGGGATGTTGTTGTTAGTAACCGCAACCTGTTGGCCAGCAGCAGCAATGTAGAGCAATCCCGCCCTGTATGAGCTCACACATTGCAGCACACATGTTATTTCAGCAACACTACAACACTGCACGTACAGAAGCTGTGCTGAGGTCCATCACATAAAGATGTGATGAGATAATTGCTAGTTCAGGTTTAAGATCTTAATTTTTGTCTAAAAAACTTAAAATCTGAAACCATCTCGTCTGTTTTTCCACTTTTTTGTGTCCTAAGAGCAAACTGACTCCTTGGTTTACTCAGGAGATCAACAGCAGTGGAAAGATCAAATCTGCCATCGTTAGATTCAATTTAAATATTTCTTCATCATGAAATTTCACTCAGATTTACTCAGGAGACAAACGGCTAGGTCCAACAAAGAGTAAGAGTTTTAAAAACCAGTCTGATTGTTCATTCTTGTATAGCTCCACTCTCCTATAAGTAACTACGTGAGTCAGGTTGTTCTCCTGGGTAACATTAAGCGCGCATGGAGACCTCAACACTAATGAACTCTCCACAACACTAATGAGAAGTAATGGCTACTCCACAGCATTTGTGTGGTGGAACAGCACTGCTGGCATTCAATGACTTTACGAGTGTGATAAACAAAATGAAAGCAACAACAGAGTCACTTTTTCTTTCTCTCTGTGTCTGTAAATACCCCTATAAATAAACTGGAACTTGCACTGAAATAATGTATGAACTGGCTTCTTTATGCACAAACCATGATGTAATTTGCTCTCGGCTGCATTTCACATTCTTTGTCTTCACTGATGTTGACTGCAGAGCTTGTGACGCACATGAAGCTTGAAATTGTTTAAGGAGTTACACAGTTTGTGTCAAGAGAATTTAAAAAGCACAGATGTGGGTGAAAATCTGGCAACTTGTCTTCAATTTTAATGTTTTTAGAAGCATAAATATTGCTTGGGATTATCCAAACTACAACAAATAACAGCAATTTGTGTTCTTAATTATTTGAAAGAGGATGTAGAGTATGATCAGTGTATGTGCTGCATCTCTCTGCAGAAAGAAAGGAAGTTTGGTTTGGCAATACAGTAGGTGCTCACATGTGATATTTCAAACATTTTATTTCACAACTTCACCTGACAAGCTTTATATTCTTACTGTTTTATTTAAATACTGCACATGTTGAAACTTTCAAAACTAATATTTCTTTTATATCACATAAAGAGCTTCAAATTGTTGCCGTTAACTCCCATTTTTGATGGTTTTTTTATTGCATGCATATAACCCAGAGTGAAATTCAAGCCTCAAATGTATAAATACATCTCAATTATAGAATGACATGTTGATATTAAGTTATTAACAATCATTCAGCACTTGACAGATGATATTTCTGCAAAACTATTCAGCATTGGGGGTGGGTTTCGAAATGTATATATATATTTATGTTTATATTCAACATGCACAGTGCCCTTTGCACACACACACCCCTACTCACACACACAGAGGCTGTGATGGACACTTGTTTGAATTGTTGTGGCTGCAGAGTCCTGAGGAGCAGTAATCATGTTGTTAGTTTCAGTCAGCCAGGCCGGACGCTGCTGCTGAGAGTGCTGAGCTCGCTGTGAAAACATCCACATCACCCATTGATAACGCCCAGGTATGATACGCTGCAATTATCCTGTCAGTGGTCCACTTCAGCCAAGAAACAGATTGGAAGAGACCTCAACAGCTGCTATGTTGCTATTTGTTAGCAGCTAATATTTATGTTTCGTAGATCTCAGAAATAAGTTATTGCATCAATAAAATAAGTCAGTTTGTGAGCTCACATTAAAGTTAAAGGGAGGTGGTTGATATATAAACTTTGGTTTGTCTTTGTAGCTACTTAATTATATTAATATTATTAAATATTGTGAACTGAGAGTTGTTAAAAGTACAGCAAATATGATGACTATGTGTGTCTGCTTTGTTTGTGCATTCATTTTTTATAAACGATTATATTATTTTCCTGTTTCATCTGCATCACCATACTGATTGATGGAATTAAAACAGACACATTTTTACAAAATGACTTTACAGATTATAACCTTAATAATCATCTTATGGACTGCTTAATAGACGAAAAGCCCCATGACTATTTATTGATGACTTATTAATAACTGAAACTTAAATGATGAATGCAGCCTTGTCGGTTTCTTTAGTCAAATGTGTGTCCACGAGGTATAAATTCTTTTAATGTTTTTATTGGTCTTTATAAAATACTGTGACTGACCTGTAGAACATTAAAGTATTTAATCATTAAAAGTGTCTTTTGATAAAAGGGGGATACAAACAATTTCTCTTTATCATTCATTCACGTCTCACATATCTGTTCACACTGTGTTGATTGGCTGCATACAAAGCATGTCAGAATAAATCAACCAGTTTACAGAAAGTGCTTTTGTCATAAATGTGAGGAAAACTTTGGTGCACATAGAAAGTTATCAAGCAGACCAAAAACAAACAAAAAAAAGTCCTCTGACCCGTTTTGTGTGAAGTCAAGTTTGTTTTGTTTACCTCAAATCATAGCCTCCCTCCTTCAGCCGCCACCAAGTTTGTTTCCTACATCTTAACTCTGTGCCGCTAACCTCAATACATAGCCTACCTCAGGAAAAAGAAAAATGCACCCACCCATCCGGGCCACAAAACCACAGGCCTTGCAGACTTATGAGAAGCAGCAGTAAAAGCCTGTAGTGAGAACTAAAAAAAACACACATAAATTCAGTCAATAGGTGATGAAAAGCATCACATTCTGCTCACTGATCAAAAACAACAACTCCTCTGTACTTTCAAACACACACACTGCTTAGATACTGTAACCAGCAGGCATGTGTGACTCTGTATACACACATACACACACGTCCAAACACACAATTCTTAGAAGTCACAGTTTTTTTTGTCATTTCTCTATTTCCAGTAATCCTCACATCACTTCTTGTCTGTTGCCTTTGGAAATAAGATTACTGTTCAGTAAACTGTGGTTCATTGTTAACGTTTTGCTTATTCAAGGTTACATTTTAACTATTGTATGTTATCAGTATAATTTCCATGAGAAAGGATAATGCTTAAACATGTTGCTCACTTGCAATAACTACTCATATAAATAAGAATATTAATACAATTAATATGTATAACATGAAATAACAAAAATGTGCAATGCATCCAATTAGTTTTCCTTATATATACTTTACATTCTTTTACAGGAATAACTAGTGAGGCTCATACTGAAAAAAAAGTCACACTGTTTTCTAATTTTATGTTATTTGCGGGAAAAGCAGGTGTGACGCTGGTGAGTTCCCTTTATGTGTTGAAGTCCATCAGTGTTTACACACTGTTGACATTTGTAACTAATACTAAGGTTACAACAGGACCTTCTAGACGGTTCTTTATAATGTTGACCTTTATAAACTATTGAGTTCAGGAAATAAACGATATAAAAACAATTCCTCGCTGCTTGTAACGGATGAAAATCTAATAAGAAAGTCGTGATATCACAGACAGATCTGTGTTTGTCTAATAATTAAAGAGCTCAAAGCAACTTGAAGCCCTGTTCATTACATTAGTCTTACAGTAAACATACACAGTAAGTCTAACTTGAATTGTGCTACACATTGAATTAATGTATATAGCTGTTGTTGGGGGAACTTTATATGTGTATTGATGTTATTATATGTATATGTATGGTTATTTTGAGTGTTTTGCTTTATACAGGAAGTAGAAAACATTCTCCTTGGGGTTTTGCAGCTCTAAAAAAAAAAGTCTCTTCTTGGGCATGAAGCCATTGCATGTCATCAGTACAGAAGCGGCGTAAATAAGCACTTTCAAGTTTTCCCTAACTTACAGGTAAATAATTTAATTTTATATCCCATGTTTAGTTTGGGAAATGTTTCAACAGCCCACTAGATGGCCACATAAACCACATAAACCACAGAACTTCACTACACACATACTGCTCTGCCCAGGTCTTATTTACATATTGTGACAACAGTTATTGTAAAACAAAAGAAGGAACAAACTTTACTGGCTGTGTTCAAGGTGCTGAAGAAGATAGAATTAAATTGTGCAAACTCACTGAATTCACATATAAGTGGTAAGAAAAGAAAAAAAGCAGAGGCCATGTGGAAGTGAACTGTTGCTAAAGATTTGACTTAAATGCTCAAACTAAGGTGTGAATTCCAGCTCTAACTGATATTTATTGTTCCCTTCTTGTTATGGTAAAATATGATACACACATAATTTAACACACACACACACGCACACAGAAAACATCTACATTTACAGATTTCATCACCTTCAAAAATGAGCTCTCTGTCCAGAAGTGACTTTACTTTTAAAGTGTTACTTTCAAAACGATGCCCTTACTTTTGTTCTTACTGTCCAAAAGTGTCCACATGTTTCAAAAGTTTCCTCACTTTTTTAAAGATGTCCTTACTTTCCAAAGGTGTCCTGACTTCCAAAAATGTCCTCTTTCCAAAAGTGACTTAATTTTCAAAGTATTATGTCCTCACTTTTGAAAAGATATCCTTATAATGCAAAATGTCCTAATTTTTGTGTCCTTACTTTTGAAACAATGACCTAACCTTCAAAAAATGCCCTTACTTTCCAAAAAAAGGCCACATTTTCAAATGTTTTGTAATTGTTTTAAAGATGTCCTCACTTTCCAAAGGTGTCCTGACTTCTAAAAATGGCTTTGCTTAGAAATAATGTTCAATAACTTCAAAAGTTGTCCTTATGTCCAAAAACGTCCTTACATTAGCAGTAATGTAGATTTCATTGACAGTTGAGTTCTTTTTCATCTCCTCTTAAATTCCGTCCACACTAAGCTCGCTGTAAGAACTAAGTCGGCATTTTCGACACCTAAACATTAAGCTTTTATAAAACAGTCTCCAGAGCAAACACATTTAAAAACACTGGCTTTGTGAAAACACAGTTGTGGGCTAACACATGTGATCACTTATTCTAACTATAGCTGTTATTTAAGCACAGGTTAACAGGTAGTATTTAAGATCCCCAATTAAATGACTATTGTATACTGGTTCAGTTTCCTAACAACTGAAAAATAACTGCGAATGTATCTGTATTAACAGCGTAAGTGAAAACAGACCGATATAGGAAAAGAAGAAATTTAGCTTTTTTCTTATTATTTAATTCTTATTTGTTTATTTCAGTGTGAATGGAGGTCTTTACAAATACAACTTGGAAACACTACTGTGTACGCACATCGTAGTCACATGTACAGTAGATGACATTTTCAAATTGAACCAGGTTAGTGGATGTAGTCTCAGAGGTCAGGACGTGTCACATGGATGTGCAAAAAGATACTCAGTGAAAGATCAAGCAAGTATGACTACGACCATGGTATTGATTGTTGGTGACATTTGCCTTTCAGTGACAGCTATATACAGTGATCCAGCTGATCAGACACAGATTCATCACCTGCTGTTCTAGTAGGAATCAGTGCTGGTGTCCCACATGCCTCACTGACAACATGTTCATTATGTCGGCTGGCAGAAGGCCCGGGCCAGAGATCGAAACCCTCAGTGCTGCGGTGAGTGAGTAAACACGCAAGCCAAAATAATACACACAGCAAGATGACACACAAACACACGTATTCATGCAAGAACAAAGACAAAACACACACCACCACACAGCCAGATCCCCACACATGTGCATTACAAGTATCCATCCCATTGCACACAATCCCACACACACATTTATACGCTCTGACACTCCAATACACGTAATCTGCACGGGTAGAGGCACAGCTAGTATCGGCGTGAAGCGGTGAACTGCGTTTGAACCAGCGACCTCTGTAACTCACCCATATTGATGGCAGGCAGGCAGAGCACTCGCTCACAACACAGCGCTTCAGCAAGCATAGCATGGCCCCAGGGACTGTAGGCGTCAATGAGGGGAAGGGAGGAGGTAGGGGCGGGTGGATGGATGAATGGAGGGGTTGACAGACCGCTGAAAAATATTGCCAGTCAAGTTTATTTGTCAAGGTGTTATGGTGGAATAACAAAGAGACAGTGAGAAACATTAACTTACAGTATGTTATGCCCAGTAGGTAGGTTTAGTGAATGGTGCTAAAGAGACAACACAGTGGTTTGTGCTTAATTGTTTTACTCTTTACCATCAGAGAAGAAGATGAGAGTCACACTCAGCTTGAATATGTGAGTCAGAAGAAGTCAATAAGCTTACAGGATCTTTCTTATATTGGACAGTGAGTATGTTATAAGTACTGTACTGTCTATGGCCAAAGGTATGTAGACACCCTAACATTACACCTATATGTGACTGTTAGTGTCTCAATCCAAACCGTGTGCATTTAGCTGCTGTATAACCATACAGTAATCGCTATGCAAATCTATTAAAGCAAGAAAATTATGAAAACGACGTAAAAACAATTTATAGAATGGTTTAATGTCTTGTCTTTTAGGGTTGTCTGGCTCACAGTGTTCTAGTTCATCCCAATTGTGCTGGATGGGGTCGAGGGCATTGATGTCATGACATAAGCTGTTGCCACCAATCTGGAATCACACAGTGGTTCCTAACCTGGGGGTAGGGACCCCACAAAAGCATCACATGATAAAATGTGAAGGGTCACTTGATGATGAAAAGGGAATAACAATACTTCTGTTGTACAAAATAAGATTATTTTGCTCTAATTTGTTGTGAATTTTCTTGTGAAATACTGCTTACAACTTCAGATGAGTACAGGGTTGTCCACATACATTTGTCCATATAGTGTATTATAATAAAGCACTGGCATTAGGAAAACTTGTTAATGTATCTGTTTGTAAGTAACCTTTCTACATAGGTACAACCATTCTTTAGACCCTATGTGTTCATCTGTGTACCCCAAGTTGTAGGATATGACTGAAAAGAGCTGAAACTTTCATTTTTTTCCTTCATTTTTTCATGTGACCTCCCCAGGACCACACAGATTGGCCTCCTCATAACATCAGGGGTGATACAGAGGTGAGCCGCCGTCTCCATTAATGATTTATTTCATTTTCATGCATAATTGCCTCATTTTGCATTAGCGTTGTGCTGTAAAGCCAATGACATCCTCTGGAATCCTGAATGAAATATTTAGCTACATGCAGTGTCTCAATACAGTGCAAACATTCATATTAGCATGTTCTTATCCATAACACATTATCCATTATGGATGTTAGAAGGTAACTACACTCAGTATTAGGATGAAGCTTTTCAATGAGCTGTCAGTTTTTACTGTCAGCACAGCTTTCTACTTTAATATTTGATCAAGAACAGGCAGCTACTGACGTATCACAAGGGTCTTCGCCAGGGTATCCACCTACATGAAATGGCTCTCAGATGCCTGACACAGAGTAGGGAGTTCATTTTTGTCCCACTGACATGGAAGAAATGACCTTTTTAAAAGCAGGTTTGGTTATTGTCCTACCAGCTGAGATCACTCTGGCTAAAAGAGGATATTTCAGAGCTTCATTAAAATGATTGTAAAGGTTGAAAAAAGGTTTCCAGGTAGAACACAACAAAATATTTAGGTATTAATTTAATCTATGGTCAAAATTATGTGGATACCCATACATTACATATGTGATTATTCAGTGTGTCATGCCCAAACCATGAGCATAAAAGTCTAACTTTGATATAACTTATTTGATATTTTTCAACATATTTTCCGATGTTTTTGTGTCAAAATGATAAAAATTACAGCAAGTGTATTGAGTGAGAGCGCAGCGACTGGCAGCCACATAAGGCTACAACATAATACTACTGCATCCATTTAAAGTGCTTGCTTTTGCAATTGCAAAAGACTTCTCTTTGGGTGAGACTTGGTTAGATATAACTGATGCTAGCAGTGTCACCGCTAACCTCTATGCACCCACCTCAGTACTTCCTCGAAGGATGCTGATTCGTCTAAACCACTGTGGTTCGCACACAAATGCATCACTTGAAGCCTGGCAAGTTGGATTCTCATGTGATCTCGTCAGAAGATTTGGATAGATGTGATCTGGAGTGGGGATTCCTGGTGAGCGCCCTCCAGTTCTTCCCAAAGGTGGACGGGGGTTGAGGTCGGTCAAGTTCTTCCACAACAAACAGGAAAGCGCACTCTGGACCTTGCTTTGTATATCATAATGGACATCATTGGATGCTGTAGCATTAAAGATTTCCTTTAACTGGAACAAACAGTTCATGAAAACTGAACCAGACCAAAAGTACATGAAAGGAACCCTGTCCATATAATTTTAAAAACTGTAGATTGAGCTCATTTTGTTCCAAGTATTCTTGTTTATATCCGCTGTCAGCTAAATGTGCAAAGCTTCCAAAACTGGAAGTACTGATCCAACATCACTGGCAGCAGCTTTATGTTTTTAATACCAGTGCATGATCTGATTGTGCTATTTAAATCTGGTAAATCTGAATGAATTATACTTTGGTTAACATGGTTTCCGTAAAATGAAAAAATCGGAATCAGAATCAGGTTTATTGCCAAGTAAGTTTGCACATACGAGGAATTTGCCTTGGTGCATTGGCACATAAGAATCACAAAAAATGGAAATGCATTAATGTAATGCATACAAACAAAACAAGAAAAAACAATGCGCACCAACAAACCGAGGCGGCCATTTGGGGCGCCATCTTGTTTTCATCAATTCAACAATTGAATTGTGTAAAATCTAACTGATGTTACGATGAGTAGCATGTCCATATGGAGAAAAGTTAAAACATTTATATTTGTGTAGGCGGTCTAAGCAGCTCAAGTTGGCGACCTGGTGGGTTGAGGTTTCATACATCCAAAGAACTTCTATAAAAACCAGACCAGGTGTCTAATTGAGAACTGCGTTTATTTGTCAAAATGTGTAGCTGCTACACCAGACTAGTAAAAGGGGATCTGGTATTGCCATTTATGGTTATTAATTATAGAAACTCTGCTCTAGCTCTCTGAAGCAGTAAACTGGACTCAGACCTGTTTTTCCGCTATTTAAACATGCAAACAGTTCCAAATAATCTTTGAGGCAAACAAATGGAGGCAGGTGCTTGAGAATCTGCCAAATCAACCATATGGCCCCTAAGGTGGAAGTAACAGGAGTGAGTGCACAGAAGCTCTCATTTCCTTTCCACAGTGAAACATTCAGCTCAGCAGACTACATCCAAGCTGTGGGTTCTGGTAACAGATGTGACAAAGGTGTTGCAGCCTGGAGCAGCACACTTGACCTCGGCTGCTTTGGGTGAGAACGTAGATGTCTTCTTCCAAAAGTGTTGATCCTGTTTCAACACTTGTAGCTTTATTGTCAGTTACAATATGGAATTGAGCATCACTCTGGTGAAGAGTGAGGCTGCACTGGTCTCAACTCTGTGACAGGAGAGAGATGGAGATATGTCTGTCTGAAAACACATAAACTCAGTGATTGTTGGGCATATTGCTCGACTCGGGGAGTTTTCATCATTAGGCTGCACTGCATGGCAAACGGGTGGTGTGGCCCCTTTTTTTTCTCCTTACAGGCGGCAGTATCACAGCTCTGATCTGTCACCCTTCGCTTGCCTTAATGTGTGAAAGCAAGACGTGTTGCGCCTATTAGCACTTCTTGGCAAGGCTGGCATGCTGATCCCTCATCCCCGGGGAGCCCGGCAATATGGTGCCGCATGGTGACCGCCCGCCAGCTCTGGCTCCCGCTGTCACAACACATCACACATCCCCAACAACCACCCCCACCACCTCCTCTTCCACCACCACCATACGCTTCCCCCATTGATCCCCACTCTACCCAGGAGCCTGAGCAGGAGGTGGGGGAGCCTGTGAGAGACGGAAAAGGAGGAAGGGGGGCCTACCAGCCTTACAGGGGAATGGTAGGGGTGAGGGCTGAGGCCAGGGGAGGAGGAAGGAGGTGGTGCAGTGGAATTCTGGCAGAATGCGGCTGAATGCACGACTTGTCGATACAGTATTGAGCTGCAGCGCAATAGGCGAGGAGGACAGCATGGATGTTTGACTGCTGGGAGGGCAGCTTCCTGTTCTCGCATGCAGCACATTGCTACTGTATGTTGAAATTATTTATTCCCTGCCATCAGTGATAGATACTCCACAGCTTTGTGCAGGAAATCACAATAGTGAGCTTGCACATGTAGTACAATAGTACACAAAGCACACAATGGCATACGCCTCGGAGAACAATGGCTGAATAATCCACTGAATAATTGTGTGGATTTTTCTCCAATTGAAGGCAGAAATGATTCGCATTTGCACAAGCTGGTGTGGTTATTTTCATTGCCGTGGAGACCTCACAGTAGCAGACACAGCTCCTACTAAATGTGCCTGTGACCCAGTGTTCAGATTTAGCTCCCTTCAGTCTAATGCCATGCTAATGATGAGTGACGCAGGCCCTTATCCTGAGAGCCCTTTTCTCGCTTTTTCTTCCCTCCACCCCTCCCTCTTCCCTTCCCCATCTCCAGGGAACAGCTTATTTGCCTGTTTTTAATTGCGTTTTAATTTACATGTAAGCCTGGAAGCACCATGATGAGGAGCCGTCTTTCTTTTTTTTCTCCCCTTCTTCTTCTTCCCCTTTTTTCCTCACTGCTGAGGAATCGTGAACTGTAGCTTTTACTGGAAGAAGAAAAGGCCGGATTGAGCAATAACAACCTCAAGATTACAAATGAACACAACAAACTATGGCGGGAAAGAAAAACAGGCGCTGGTTCCTCTTTATGGGGTCAACACCGGTGCAGAACCAATCAAGTGTCCAGGGCAGATAGAAACAGAGCAGGGAGGGGTAAAAGGGGTGTTGCAAGTTGATAATGTAGATGAAGCGTCCATCTCTCCATCAAAATGTAATAAGAGGAAGAACGGACAGTGAGCTTGCAGATAG
The DNA here is from genome assembly GCF_004916995.1 of Morone saxatilis. Taxonomy (NCBI): domain Eukaryota; kingdom Metazoa; phylum Chordata; class Actinopteri; family Moronidae; genus Morone; species Morone saxatilis. The sequence continues at coordinate 3,124,757 of NW_023339651.1, read as the reverse complement.
ACAAGTTTAATGTGCCTGTCTATCTATATGGAAATTCAACCAGGCGGGCGTTCTTCTTTTTTTTTTTTAATCATAATTCACTTTGGGGTTTTGATTGGCTGTGTGGAGAGCAAAGAGAAGGAGCTTCAGAGGAGGAGCTGAGAGATAAAGCAAGCTTTCTTCACTTGAGCAAAGAGCACAACAGGGATTTAAGATTTGTATTAAATTTAGAGAGATAATTGAGCCATTTTCTGCAAAAAAAGTGACAGAAACTGCCATCCTCTGCAGTTTTAAATCGCAATATAAACAAAGACTTTACAGCTCAGTATTATCCATTGTTTTCAAGCACATGTTGTTTTTCCTTCTTTGTCTTTTTTTCAGGCTCCATTTTCAGAAATAAAACTCAGGCTGTTTATCCATTGTGTGAATTTATATTTGAATAAAACCATCCTGCATTATAGAGAACTTTTCAGACAATAAGCCATAAAACCCACATGACTGCCTAATCACCTCTCACTCCCACACCGATGGCCTACGGCAAGCCTGTCAGGACTCATACAGGCAGAGCTGGTGCTGTGTGTGTCACTCAGCACCCTGCCACGTGCACCAGACATCATATATTCAACACAGGAACTCGGTGTGTGTCACAGGTACTGCAGCTCACCACATCACAGCGAAACAGGCCTCTTCCTGAACACAGCAGCACAGACAGCTCTTTGTCTGCTGCATGTCCTGTATTGTCCCTTTATGCTGTTGTCACAGCGTGTGTACAGTCATGCATTAGATGATGTGCTTACACATAACACAAAGAGAGATTCTTACTCTCCAAGTGGTGCAAACTAACAGACCAATCATCACATAAAAGCTCACACATGCAGAGACCTCTACACATGAACACATTTACACTCAGTATGTTGCATCTATCTGGTAAAAAAAACCAAATTCTGGCAAGTTTTCTGTTCCAGTTTAAGGATTTAAAGGTCCTTATTTTCACAGTTGGCATCTTGCAGTGAGCGATGACACAATTTTATGCAAAAGTTTAAACAGTTTTGGTTGTTTCTCATAAGATATTTCTGTCCGTGTGCTCTTCTCGCTGGTTTGGCTCAGGTGGGAAGAGGTGACGTCACATATGTCCGTGTACCAATCAGGATTTAGCATCATTTGAATCAGAACCTGACATTCCAATATTTAGTGGGTCAGTTGGTTTTTGGTTCTTTTCCAATCAAATCTGATTATACCACACCCAATCGGTTGGGATCAAGCAGATTTGATTGTGGCTAACTGGACATGAATATTCAATTTTGTAGATTACCAAGTTTTCAGGGGGATTTAGTGTTCCTTTGTGGGCTGAAAAACAATTCATGTTTGGGTTTGTTTAAATAGAAATATATTTTTAAAAGCCATTTCTCAAAAACTAAAAAATGCATTATTGTCTGACATAACTAAAGGTTGTTTTGTCTTTGTTTATGAAAGGTTTACAAGTCAAAAACACATCTTGTGAACGTTAGCATTACATTAAAGGGTAGGTTCACATCTTAAAACAACACTCACAGCCTGTATTGAGAGGCAGAACAACTACAGCAAGCAATAACTCTTTCATTATCAATACGGGCATGTATATTGTCTAAGGCAGACCTAAAACCAAACTCCCAACTCCATCAGACCTCAGGAAAAATACAGTAAGTACACCTTGAGTCAAACTATTTCCAAGGTCAAAAATAAACTTTCTGGATTGAATGTAACCCAGTTTAAAAGTTGTCTACATCAACCAAAACCATGGTTATTGAGTGATATGACTATGTGCAGATTTATCGTTAGAGCCTCTATATGAAGAGGAATCCCTCACAACAACTGCACACACAGATCAGGGTTTCTAGAAAAGCCTGATTCAGCAAAGCTTAACATAATTCACCAGCTCCGTCTCTGTCAGACATAAGACACACAGAGAAGATTGCCTCGCTTACACCGCACGTCCCATGTGTTCCAATTCGATATGGTTTCTCCATGATATATCTCTCTTGTCCTCATGTGATGGTTATTTAAAGGGAGAGCCATGGATTTTCTCCCCCATGCAACATAATGGCAAATCAATAACGCAGGCCATACGGGGAGAGTGGGCATTTGATAGAGCGGCCTAAAGGATGGGAGGCCAAATTGGAGTGGAGTTCTGGCAAAAATGAATAGATGGACTTTTAAACTGCATTATAAAAATAAATGTTTAATCATTCATGCCATTTATTGAGCTGAATGCAAAATGTCTTATAATCATTATGTCACACCACAAGATTTGCCTTCTGAAATCAAGGAATAAATCTACTGCATCCTTTTAAAAAAAATTTCTTAGCAGGCTTCCTGTCGTGTGTGTGCAGTTCAAATGCATCTGTGTATTTAGTGTGTGCTTACACTCATGTGGAGCATGAGGACGAGTACACTGATGTGCCTGCAAGGCCCCTGTGGTGTGTGCACACACACTTAAACACACTTATGCATGTTTTTCCCATGGCAGGACCTGTCAGCTAGCAGACGTCTGACATCATGCTCTGAACAAGGAGGAGGTTTTCCACTGCCTGTGTTACAGTGTGTGTGTGTGTGTGTGTGCGTGTATGTAAGTGTAGGAGGGAGGGAGGAAGACGGTTGTTATCATGACTTATGGATTGGACAGCAGTTTCCTACTGGGCAGAGAAGACAGGAATGGTTACACAGAGGAATGCTGTTGGTTTTTTTCTTCAGAACGGAGGGGTTTTACAGGAAGGAATGAGAGGATGACAGGAGGAGAGAATTCAAGGAAAACAAGGAAATGAATCTCCACCAACCACCAGCAAAGACAAAAACTACAGGGAGAAAAGAGACAGATGTCAGAAGACAAGACGCCCTGAGGTCCTCTGTGTTTACACTTTCCATTCTGTCACTCAGAGCCTCCTCCATCGTCTTTATCTCTGACACAGCTGGCAATCCCTCAATGACTCACCATTCTCTGAAGTGTTGCGAACCTGGCTTTGCTGAAGGAGAAGGAGGAGGGAAGGAGGAGAAGGAGGAGGGGAGGGTTGAGGATTGACAGAAAATCCTGCTTAATCATTCCCGCTACCACCTCCACCACCACTGCAGCCGATAGCCTTTGAGTAAGAAAGGATGTGGATGCTGTGGGTGGGAAATAAGGGAGTAACACTTCACATCCAGATACGGTGACAGCTGAAGTAACAGTTTGTGACTGTTCAGCTTTATCCACGCTCCCACACTGACAAAGGGAAGGTTGTCTTCCTTGTGTCCCAAGTTGGAGAGCCCTCGTCAGGCTGAAGCTCTCGCCAAACTCCTTGGGTTGAGGCTGGGGCTCGTTTTCAAAGAGCCTCTTTTGTGTTTGCGCAGCCTGAGAAGACCGGATGACTAACAAGCTGTCAGTGAGATCCAGTTCTTCTCAGTGTGAACACAGTCAGATCAAACCTGATGAGCCTCTTATTCATGTTTTCATTGATCTGAGGGACTGGAAATGGCTCCAACAAAGCGTTTTTGCACACATATGCTGAAAATAAACCTTGCAATCCTCCAAGCATACACACAAACAAACAAAAGCACACAGGCAGGCACACAAACCTATTACACACACACACACAAACACGCCACAGTGGCTGATGAAGAGCTGAAGTGTTATTTTGTAGACAGCATTGTGTCACTCTTCACACCTTTGCACACTGCACACATACACTGTGTGTGTATAAATTCATACACACTGCACACACGCGCATAAAGTCACACATACAGATACTCACCGGCGCCGTGGCTAAAAGTGAATTATGGAAGAGATCACAGTTTCACGGGCTTTTCCCTAACCTGCGCGCGCACACACACACACACATTCATCTGTAAAAGCTGTACTGACTGGGTCGAGTCTATCAGAGCAGTGGATGAGAGAGGGCTGGGATGTGCGATGTTAATCTAACACTTTTGAGCTCAAGAGTGAGCACAGAAGCTGAGCTCACACTCACACCTTTCTATCTTCCCACTGAATCTGACTTTACACATGCCCGGGCAGAAGTGAATGCACATTTCCATGCACATAGAGGACAGCTCTTAGGTTTTTTGTCACTCTAGATGTCCTTTCAATGTCAGTGGGACAAAACATTACGTTTATGTAAAGAAAAAAGTTTCTTCTTTTATCTGGATGCTGCGCACGGATTGAAAAGAGAGGTGACTTGTGGTGAAAGAGGACAGCAAAATTCCAAATAAAATCGCACTGAACCGCTCCCACATCCCTTCAAACAATGGTGGAAGCTACAGAGACTAAACCAAGGAGACTTTGGGGCAAAAAAGGGCCTCATGTCCCCCAAGACTGGTCTGACCCCTAGACGGGCCCTATTCCACAAGCCATCCCTGCATACACTCACACTACAGACACTAAAGCAGTCTTTCTTGTTATCATGCATTCAAGTGCAGACACTTCTCACTAAACACACACAAACACACGCACCATCCTCTTTATCATACAACTTGTCATCTGCTAGCTCATATTTCCCCAGAACTGCCAGATCGTGTTGTTTATACCAGCTCAGCCCAGCACGCACACACGATGAGCTATGAGCACAGGTTGGAAAGCAGAGGAAAAGAACAAGGCTGTTTCAGCACCAAATACACAATAACACTCTTTTTTTTTCTGCAGGCTTCTATGAATACTCAAAGGCCATCCGATCAGAAAACCAATTTTTGCTTCATGGTTGTGAGGAAACAGAATGATTCTGCACACATTATAATTATTCCCACACCCACTCTACCCAAGTGGCGACATCTCAGTCAAAGTGCTTCCTCAAGACAATACCAGCTCTAGATGTCTCCCTGAAGTCCCTTAATGTGGCTGCTTTTTTCTGGAGAGGAGCCACTTCAGAAAAATGATGCTGTTAAAAGCACAAGGCGGTAGGTGCGCCCCCGGGAATGAGATTAGAAAGAGTGAAAACTAAAAGAAAAAATAGCAGCTGGAACGGGTGGGTGCACAAATACAGCAGGAGTGCACACATACACTGAAAATGCAACATTTTTGTGTATAATGTTTGAGAATAACTTTTATTACTGCACACGAAACAGTCAGCAGTTAACTTGAGCCAAATGAACCCACAACATTGAGAGAGAACTGGCATGTTTTAAAATTGATATTAGAATTTTTAACTTATATGCACTAAGTATAATGTTTTCTGCCATCTATAACTAAACAAATTTTCACTCATAAAGAATCTAAGGAGCTTCGGACTCTTTCCAAAGGTGCTAATGTTTGTGCAGAGAGTGCAGCCGCTACATAAAGTCTAATGAATGGCCTCATTTAACCAACAGATTGATAGTAAGTGGCCGGTAAACTCTAGATAGTAAAATGACCGCATTAACGACGCCATAAAGTCTGTGTCACATGATCCCAGAGTTTGACTGCATTTCTATTGAAGGTATTGATTGAAATGGCCACATGAATGATTGCATCAGTTGGATTATTGATGGACACGTGGAGAAAGAGTGTGTAATTAAACAGTCCCTCGTGTGTACTCTGGTCACCCTGATGGCTATCAGCAATAAACACAAGACGGACAGAGAGGGGACGGAGATCAATGTCTGGGTCTTAGATTTCAAAACAGGAAATCATGTCATGTGACATTCGATTTCATAGAGACTACAGGTCCATGCTGGCAATTTTTTGTAGCACAATTTCTAAATACTGTGATGTTAATTATGAAAAGCCTTCAAATACTACATCAAACGCGGCCCATTCTTCTTCATATGAACTAATTTTACTTCATGTCTTCATGTCACACATATGTCCTAATCTTTTTCCCTCTGGGCCTGTACGCAGTGACCTCTTCCATCATCTGCGACCGAGAATGACTTTGATTCCCATTTCATCGCCTCATCTCATCCATCTCTCGCAAGCTCTCCATTGTCTGAGGCATGTATTTAAATGACAGTGATACATACACCACATTACAAAGACAAAAGGTCGACATGGCTCCAGTTTTCCTCGCATAAAAAAAAAAAATACAAAACCTTACGCCATGGCTAGCCCTCGTGGCTCTGCATAAAAAATTCACGGGAGCTGGGAATTTATCGGCCCCCTCTCTTAACGGCAGCATCCAGAGACTTAGCCTGCTGAGGTGTGTGCGAGGATCCCATTAAAATGCACTACAGAAAATGAGATTTGGGGGAGCCCTGTGAAAAACCATGCATGTAATCATCTCTCTTTCCCTCTCAGTTTATCTGCGAAGGATTTGGAGGAGGCTTTTGGTTCCCCACCCTCCCTGCCCCTCAGCCTCCCCCTGCCCCTCAACCTCCCCCTGTACCACACATTAATATT
>NW_023339651.1:3102663-3118359 GCF_004916995.1 Morone saxatilis | reverse complement strand
GGGGGGGGGGGGGGGACAGCTCAAGAGGACTATTCAATTACTAAGAACGTAGCAGTCATGTTTGGTTTACTGGAGACAGTGCGGCTCAAATTAACTTAGATTAGGGACTACAACTGAGATCAGACATACTAGTGTGTTTCTGTGTATATATCTTCCCTACTTTCTTGTTATTTTTCTTCTGCCATTACTCTACACCTTCTTAAACAGTCTGTGCTAAGTGTGCCTATTAAAGGAAACACGCCCCGGGTTACATGGTGCCAAAGTGGAACAAATACACGTTTGCCCATTTGTCCGCCATTATTTTAGCAGGGCCTGTAAAAGGGTCAGGTAAGGATTTTAATGTTCTCTACCAGCTGACTGGGACAGATGTGCTTAACACAGGTCATCACAATATCAAATCTTTGATTACTAAATCTAAACTCTTCTTACCAGCTGGTTTGGAGACCCGTTGAGCTTGTGGCTCAAATTATTAAGAGTCTGGTAAAGATGAAAGATTCTGAGGGAAGCCCACCCACACCTTTCTGAAAAGTTCACTCATACTGTAACTGTGAAAAGTGTTTTGGGGGGAATTTTTGCTTTTATTAGCTGACAGGAATTAGGGGCAGATGGGGGCACCATGTTTCAGTTCCGGCTAGGGTTTGAACGTGTGCTTTTACACAGTTTTTTTTTTAAGTTTTTAATTTTTTTTATTTTTTATGCAGCCATGTCCTTAGATCTAAGCAATATTGTCTATTTTTTTAAATTATTTTTTTATGGCCTTTATGCCTTTATTTGACAGAGATGGCTGGAGAGAGACAGGAAAGGGGAGCAGAGAGAAAGGGGACGACATGCAGCAAAGGACTCTAACCCAGGCCGCTGCGTATATGGGTCGCCAGCTCTATTGACTGAGCTAACCCGGTGGCCAAGAATATTGTCTATTATTATGGGAGACAATAAGTTCACCTGAAGAAATTTGGATTTAGTGACAAACAAAAGACTAATTTGTGGGTAGATTTGACCCCAATCCAGAAGGAGCACATATTCAGTTCAGTAGTCCAAATGACTGTAATTTCTATTCCTGAATCATGTCTGCCCTCTGACATACTGACATACATGCAGATTAAAGGCTTGAGACACATTTCATTCCAGTCTTTCCTAAACAGTACATTTTAGGGATGCTTGTTTAATCTAAATACTTTTTCTAGTACCAACCAAAAGCACCAGAATTGAAAATTGTCAGGTACAAAATGTTGCCATTGAATGTCTGGTCGAAATTGTAGACCAGTTTACAGATTTCAGATTCAGATTAAAATTCAAATCATTTTAATTTAGAAAAAGTTCTTGTTCGGCTCGTTACGTGTTTTGAGAACTTTGAATAAATAAAAAAGACGGTTTTAGTGAAAAACATGTTTATTTTCCTTAAAAAAGTATATTTTTTTGTGTTTGTACATTCGTACAATTGATATCTGAGTTTCATATATCAATTGTTCTATTAGCATCAGTACGTTATCAAAACATGAAAAATAAAATTATACCCATACCCATCCATATACAGCCGAGGGAGTGGAGATTTCAGATTTGTAATCAGTCAAATAACGATGACTGGTACTAATGTGGTTAATGTGCCCTGTGATGATTCATGCACCTGCCACTATGAGTCCACAGTATATTTCTTGGTCATAATTTCCATTTCAATCTAACATTCACTTTTATTAACTTTACGTTAATCTGGTTCCAGACCTCAGAGTCCCTGCCCACATCTGTGATTTGTCTAGTGACTCAAATAAGAAGATAAACGTTATTATTCCCCAAAGGGAAAATTCTAGGCTTGAAATCTAATCATGCACATACAGGGGCTTCTAGACATGGAAATGTGAAGAGATGGTGGTGTGCTGGGCTGCCATGTAGCGACGCCCTGGGAGTAATAAGGGGTTTGGTGCCTTGCTCAAGGGCATTGAAACTGGCAGCTCTCCAGCTACCAGTCCATACTCAATACTGCGGGCCGCGCTGGACTTGAACTGGTGACCTTCTGGCTCCCAACCAAGCGACTGAGCTTCTGCCACCCAAATTAATAAACCAACACAGTGAAATAAAACAGCAATGCTGAAAGATTATTTTACTAATTAAGCATCAGAAACAAGATAACCTCTTTTATAGCTTTATTAATATCCAACCAAAGACACTGCCCCATAAAAGTAACCTTTTAAAGATTAAACCATTCATGACCAAAATACCGAAAAGGTGGACACCTACAGGAGGCTGCTTTGTGGGATGATGGAAAAACAGTATGTTTGGAGAAACATCTGCAAGTAAATACAAAAATGGCCAAAGTGGAAACACAAGAAACACGAGATATGATATTAATGACGTGTACATGTAATAGTTTCCATTCTGTATTTATGCCAATTACTGTGTAGACAGCAGACTGAGTTGATGACTGTGCTGCTGCCTGGCTGTTGCAGTGGTCTTTGCCTCTCAGTTTGTAAAGATATTGTCAACTCTGTGAGTCATGAGGCTTCCACTGACTAAGTTTGAGTATCGCAGACCACAAACACAGACATATTAGCCATGCATGTGTGTGGGATTCACCCACGACGTCTGTGTTTTTTGTGGTGACTAGATACTTTACGGTAAAAGGAAATGAGCCAATATTTAATTCTGGTAGCACGGGTAGCTTGTAATTCTTTAATTTTGTCTGCTGAAGCTGGACTAACCCAACTTAATATACAACTATATTATTAGTAAGTCTCAATTGCTGTGTGTCAAGTTGTGTTGTGTGTCAAAAATGCATTTACAACATTATAAATGCAGATATCATTTAGATAGCACATTAAAACCTTCCCAATGTAAATACTGTTTATGTCAAATAGGAGAACACTGAAAATACTGAACACTTATGATTAATCACTTATTACTTATCAGTTGTAGACAAGCACAGTGTGATTTATTCAAATCTACATCACTGATCGACTTAAATACAGGCTCAGATTCAGTTTTATCCAGATGTAAGTCATGCAAATCAAAAATGTTTAATATGATGCAATGGCTCCGGCTGATCTGGGGCTCCAACAAGAAGTAGAAGTTTTAAAAGCTTTACCCCTTCACACTTCAAGACTGCTGACAATCATCGTTCCATATTTAGATAAGTACAAGTCCTATCTTTAAAATCTGTTATCATGTCAAAATCTGAGGTATGTTCCTGCTTTGGTTTTCACATTTTAGCATCACAAGCAGCACTGCATAGTCTCAGCCACAAAGCCACGATGTTTACTGTGTACGTGGTGCTTTGCACACAGCTGTGTATTGGAAAGGTCACCTTAATGGAAGGACTTGCTACAGAGCGTGACAACATCAGCACATCTTACCTGCCTTACTTAACCATAAATAACCCACCAAATCTATACGCACCAAATAGTATGTGCTGTTGTAAGAGTTTATGCCACAGGTTAAAGCAGCAGAGTGTTGCTGTGACACTATGCGCTTTCAGCCATGAGTATGACGTCTGTGAGGTGCCTGTTGTACACAACTATCACTGCTGATCCTCTCCGCCACCCAGGCGGTACCCACTGGGCATCCTCTGGCACTGTGATGCATTGTAGCCCGAGCACCAGTGACGGACAGGTTCTGACCTGAAATTAAATAAAAATCCCATATGCCAGAGGTGATGCCTGGACAGTAAAGGATATTTAATCCCTGTGCTGAAGGCAGGGAGGCAGGGCAGGAGTGGAGGGGGTGGGGGGGACTAAGGAAGGAAATAGGGTGAGAGGAGGTGGAAGTGGGTGGGTTGGCAGGGGTTCGTCTGCTGATCTGTCACAGCTCTACGCCTGGCTGGCCAGGCTCACATTAACACTGACAAGACAAAGAGGTGACACATCCCGGCCTGCAGGGGCCCGGGTATATGGACATGTTCATGCACATGCACATACAGGCATTTACTCACATTCACATGTGCACACATGCATTTACAGTATATGTTAGTGTGCAGTGGAACAACAGGAAAACACTTATTAATATTGAATTGTAGGTTTTTAGACACAATCCATTTGTATGTTGTGTGAAGTCTTAAGCCTCCCTCTCTATCTCATGCATCTTCAGTTCTTCTTCATAACAGAATTGCTGCCATCATCATGATTCAGATGGTCAGTCGAGTGTAATTTTTTAACACACCCATTAAAAGTTGGCGAGCACACTTATAGTATTATGCAAACATTACCACAAAAGAAAACACCCATATTTACAAGCACTTAATAAGGACCATGCACAAACACTCTTGCACGCGTACATACAGTAAGATCACACATGAAGTAAAGAGGAACACATTATGGTTCACAAACGGTTTGGCTGACAGATGAGGGGTGGCAGAAAGCGATGCCAAAGCAGATTGAACTTTGGGACATCTCTGCTTTGGACAGTTTCAACAAGCAGAGGGCACACGGCGGTCACCGGGGGCAAGGCTACGGTCAATGGGGGCTGGCACAACATCCTGAGGAGGGTGTCGGGCAAATGAGGGGAGGAGGGGAGGTGAGGATGGTTGTGTGTGGGGGGTGGGGGGCTGGGGCGCACAAGGCGTTGTGGTGTCACCGTAATGTCAGCTCGTGTCAAGTGCAATCATCGTTGGCTGTAATTTTCTGAGCAATTAGAGTGCTTATATTGAGAATGCTCGCCAGCTGACAAACGGGGGGACTAGCTGAAGGAGTTCCTCACAGCTACACTGGACACACACACACACACACACACAACACACACACACACACACACACACACAATCGTTCAACAACAGCCAGCAATCAACACTTTACTGCACTCCCATTTTTTAAGTCTAGTTGACTTTTTTCCTCCATTGACATCAGCTAACATGAGTGTATTTACATTTACAAAATAATATCTAACAATAGAAGCTGTCTCAATCTGTTCTGTTCTGAAGTTACACCAAACTGAATATTGTATTTTAATTTCGTAAAACCATTTAAACTTGAGCATCTGTAGTGCACTGATAAATCTGACAAATTAATCCAAGGGGGTAAAAAAGCACAGTGTGCAGAAAACATAACATTTAAAATGAAATGTATTTGAAGTACAAGATATTTGGAGTAAAACTGGAGCTGCATACAGTGGAGTGCTGCTGGTGTGTGACAGGGACATGATTTGGAGAGGCCACCTCGATCTGACACAGTTAAAAGAGGGGCATGTGGTCCCAGTCCTCTCACTCACAAACCGGGGGATGACTGACTGACCCACCCCCCATCATCACTTCAACCCCTCCACTCACATACACACACACACCCAGAGTCACATGCACCTACCTGCAGTACGTGTGAACAGACACATGCAGTCAGAAACACAAAAGAATAATCACCACGTGACAGTTTAGACTCTCTGACCAGATATTCAGTTGAAGAATTCTCAATGTAAAGAATTCAAGCATGAAATAAAAGATAAACTGGAACACAAATATCAGTCAATACAAAAAATAAATTGAAAAATTATTATTATTATTATTATTATTATTTATTAGGATTAATAAAGCTGTGTGTTTGCTTGTGGTAAAAGTCAACTGACCATTCGCTAAACCCAAAGTCTGAGTTTGAGTGGGGGTGTATTTTTTTAACAGAAGTGTAAGGAATGGTTTAAACAGTGTGCTTGTCTGCTGTAATGTAAGTCAAAAATGTCAAACATCAACATGTCCAACTAGCTTATTGCCTACAGTAGTAGGAGTTCTGTTCAAGATCCCCAATGTGTAGACAACGTTCCTGGATGCCATAAGAGTTTAGGCTAACATTAGCCACTCTCTCCTGCTCTGTGTTGGATTTGTCTTGTAATACCACTTGTGCCTCGAGAGGCAACAGCGAGTCACTGTAGCGTCCAGTCACCTCTCAGTCTAACATGAGGGCAAAGAGGTAGAGTGGAGGGCCAGAGCTGCAGCTCCTAGACGACTGGCTGCTGCTGAAGCCGGGGTCCAGCCCAGGAACAGCCTGGGGGACCTCTGAGGAAAGACCCATGGGTGCAGCTGGAGCCCTCACTTCTGCTCTGATCCGGAGTCCTTTACTGGCAGACGAAGAATAAATGTTTGGGATTATTTTTAGGATTAAAAAGTGTATTTATCTTCTCTCAACACTTTTCAACCTGTTTGCAGTTGCATTGTTGTTATTGTAGCCATCTGAGCGGACAAAAAGAGATCACACAAGCAAGGAAGTTGGACTACGTAGTAAATGCTGAAGAAATGTGTCTATAATTTGATTCCAGGTATCGGTTGTACTGTACTATAAGTTAACATAGCCCTGATCAATCAAAACTTCATTCAGAAAACAAGCATTTTAAAAGTGGTTTGCTTGTCGTCTTCCAAAAAGTCCTGACAAAGTATGACTTTACAATTTGCTGTCATATGTAGATATTTTAGCAGTTTATTGTAAATCACAGCAAAATCTGTTTATTTGTGTTTTATATTCCTTCAATAAGTGTGTATGTATTACCCAAGACTTGCTGTCGATTAACGCAGATACATTTCAGCCTCACTCTGTCTTCCCCTCACTTTCTCTCTGTCTCACACACACCCTCTCCTTCTAAGACTTTCAGAAAGCCTTAACATCTCCCACTACATGACCGCCCTCCCATGTCACCCATTGTTTTACTGATGCGTGTCTATCTGGGACAAGTCGCTGCCCACATCCTGTCTGCTCATGTTGGCTGGTCCCTCGTCACCAGCAGCCACCCAAACACCAGCATCTGTCTCCACCGACCTTGTATAGCGAGAGGATCAGGATATGACACCAGCCTGAAACCCAGGCAGAGCCACCAGCCCTGAAAGATAGATTCAGAGACTAAAGCACATCAATGATACAGTCGTAGTTTTACGCAACAGTGATCGGTAGTAGTCCAATAAACAAGCAGCAGCTATACACAATGGATCACACATCTGTGCATTTGAGTGTGTGTGAATAAGTGTATGGAGAAGAAAGGGAGCTCTCATACACTTGAATCTAGCAATACTATTTAGGTTAGGGCTGGGTATATATGTGTCTATAGCACTGTGTGCCAAAATACTCCAAATAGTCTTTACCTATTTTGTTTAGATATTTACTGATTTCTTTTTTTGTGCTGTATTTTATGTAGTTATTTCATCAAATCAATTTTATTTGTCACCTTGGGCATCTTAGAGCGCCGGCCATGTATATTAAGCTGAACTAATCACAGGCTTACGGTCCTGTTTAATGCTGTTTCTGTACCTGGTGGAGATGGTCCCTGTCTCCATGCTGCCAATTTATTTATTCAATGTCTGAAGTGATACAGTCTCTGCCTCACCTTTCTCACCACTGAGTCAATATGCAGCACTCAGGTCAGGCCCATGGTGACACCCTCTCCAGGGACCCAAAGATTGTTACTGTTGGTATTAATGGGGATGTGGTAACTTCCCTGCTTCTTCCCAAAGACTTGTTAGGTTGTTGTCCTGACACCTGTGGGTCAGGTCCTTACTTCAGGTTTTCATTGTTATCTGTGTTCATGCCCACCACAGCTGGGTCATCAGTAAACTTGATGATAGAGTTGGAGCAGGGGCCTCAAAACGCTGCCCTGGGGTGCTCCAGTGTTAAGGCTGAGGGTGGAAGAGGTCCTTGCACAACTGCTTGCATTTAGACAAAATTTAAAAGAACATTGGATTCTTTTGTTTGTCAAAGTTAATGTAGAAAAAACCTACTCCTGAGAGTAAAAAAAGACATCCTTTACTTAAAGCAGCAACAAGGAACCTTTATTTTGTGTTGCTTCTGGCTGCTGCTGTAGACAAAAGCAGTAGTGTTTTATAAGGACAGGCACGCAAGAATAACTGAATGGTTTTGTGTGTTTATATAGGTTACACAGAGGCATCAGTATTAAATTGAGAATATTTAATAACCAGTTAAAAACTCCTTGTAGTATGTTAAAATGAAAATAGAAATACCGTGGCCTATAAATCGTTTCCTTTATTGATTATATTCTGTTTTTATCACAAATTAATACACATAAGAGCATTTTAATGTTGTTGTTTGCTATACCAGTGACTATACCAGTGATTAGTAAAAAATAAATGTAGTGGAGTAAAAAGTAGAATGTAGTAGTATGACAGAAGTATGTCAAATTTGCCTTTCCCCAGCGGTGACGTACAATGTCTTTTGACCTTTGTAAAAAAGTTTTTTTAACATTAGCTATCGTTAGCCATCATTAGCTACTGTTCATCCCAGACCACGAAAAGCTGTAGCAGCACACATTCTGAACTGATCATGAATTTAACTTTTAACTTGGTTATGAATATTTGCTTAAAAATGCGACAAAAATATTTTAGGAGGAGAGAGAGGGAGAGGCAGAAAGAGACAAATAGACACACAAAGGCAGAGAGAGATCAACAGAGAGAGAGAGAGGATGTACAACAGAGAGAAAGATTCAGGGCTGCTCCTCTCCTCCGCCTCCCACCTTCCATCATGTTTAGGTGCCGGGTGTATAAATACCCCACTTCCCCCCGAGGGCCAACTCAGCCCAGCAGGACCCTCTCTGCCCCCCCTGCTCAGACCAACCCCCCCTTCTCTCCTCTTGTCCAGCTCCCTCTTACAACCCCCCCTCCCTCCACTCACGTCCCTTTTACATCGTCTAATTAGGATCTTGGGCCTCGTTAGGGCCAGCAGCCCCGGGGGCCCGCTGATACAAAAGCTGATTCTATCTGACGTAACAAGTCAATGCCAAGGGGACAGATGCTAATTTTAATTAATTAAATGGAAGGGTCAGCTCATGACAAACAAGGGCCAGAGGGGTCGGTCGCCGGTGTGCTTGGACCAGCCAGACCCCTGTTTCTCTGGAGGGGAAGATCAGCCGAGTTGTTGTTATTACTGCTGTTGTTCATCTCACAACGCTATAGACCCTGCACTCCCAGATGAGAACTTTACAGGCAAGTCATGGCTAGTAGGCAAAAGGTGATTGGTGGGGGAAAGAAATAATTTGGCATTCCACCTTGTTAGCGCAAATTATAACACGTATAACCCTTATTTGGGGATGACAATTTTTCCGTAAAAACAATGCTTTATTGTGCATCAATCTTGTTTCAGGTCTAGTTTCCATACGTCATTGTACTGGCAACAGCTTGTTTTTACACTAGCGCTAATATGTAGTTTCTGTACTGAAGTGATACCTTACTTTGAGAAAAATAAACATGTTTTTCTGCAAAAGAGACGCCAAATATTGAATACTGAATGTGAAGTGGAAAATCATTAAATAAATTAACTCCACTCTCCTTTAAATTCTACTATTGCCTATCCAGATTATGTTTTTGTCAACATAATGAGTTGTATTTTAAGGTATTTTATTTGTTTTGTCTAGAATACCACGAAAATACCTGCTCATACCATTCAGTTAAGGTTTTGCAAAGATTATAGTCTTGGTTAAATGTTGAAAATAACAAGACTGGATGTTTTTACTCTTTTAACATTTAACTAAAACCACAAGCTTTCACTCACCCTAACCACGGTGCTTTTGTTGCTTAGGTAGACATACACAGAAAATACACCCACAATCACAATCAGTTGTGATTTAAATCAGGAACTATCTGAGCAAAATACATGTAAACAAGATTACATTTGAGGCTCTGTGTTAAGAACATATTTCAGCGAGTACCAAAAAGTACCGAGGTTCGATAGTCCAAGTAGGGACAGACGCTGCTATTATGACAAAGTAAAGAAAAAGTTTGTTCTGAAAAACATCTTGCAAAACATCTAAATTATTAAACTCTTAAAAGTCCATATGCTGCCTTTGTCAGTATCAGTTGTCCTTTGTTTACAAGTGTGGAGGATCTGCGGTAACAACCACAGGTGCCTTTTCATCAATACGGACCAAACCAACACTGACAATGAAACCACAAGTCTGTCATTGTCTACTGGCTACTGATGTTGTCTATCTGATTACACTGTCAGGTTTGACTTGGGTAGAAATGTTTGAAAGAGGTAGATGAGTGGATGATAATGGTGTATTTGATTGACTGTGTATCCTATTCTGCTTAAGGTGTTGAACACTAAAATAAACTGCCACAATTTTTCTTAATATTGAGAATCCCCCTCCCTTTCTGTCCCTTTTCTCTCTTCCCACTGACCTAGTTTTGGCATTTGATCCTGACTGGAAGATCAACCCCTAGAGGGTGCACAGTGTCAGCCTTGTACCATGTCAATTCCCACACAAAGGGCACCCTTTGTCACTTCATATTTTCAAGGCTCCAAAACCCTGGCTTTTTCATTGTTGTTTCTGGCAGGGGTCATTTCCTGGTGGTGGCCAAGCCTCCCTGTTGTACTTCCCTATGGTGCACCTGCTGCCGTTGTTGACCATCACACAACAGGGAGCCAAACGTCTCCGTTCACAGATTAGAGATCTGAATTTGATTCATCCAATCTACAGTGTTACGATAGAATATATGTATATAATATCTGAAATTATCATTACAAGAAATTCCCATATCCAGAAAGTAAACTTAAAGTAAAGTCAGACCTTTGAGAGCTTTTATTATCTACTTTAATAGATTTTAAATTTATTACAACTTTGATCTTAGTTTTGTAGCTTTGGCCATTGCGATCTCATTTAGGGAACATGGCAGCATCTCTAAAAGAAGCCAAAGGGGCCAGAAATCAGCACTCGGATGTTCAGCAAGATTTTTTATTTTATTTTTACTTTGAAGGTAAAACTGGAAGTGAGCACACCAGCACGTCAGTAATAATCCTTCACTGCACAGGAAAACCACTGTATATGCACAACTGTGGTAAGTAACGTCGGTCTACGTTGAACCAGGTGGACAGTGTTAACTGTGATTATTGTTATACAACAGATAGTTTGGGTGATTATTTTTTAAGTTTGCTTTCATTTTCTCTTCCAAACGAGTTTGCCTAACCTGGGGGTTTGTTTAAAACCTGTGAGAATGCTCATGTTACTTATCTTGGCTAGTGCAGTGTTATCATAACTGATAGAAACGATGGCTGAATCAATAACAATTAAATTCTAACAAAATCCCGATTACCCTTTAATTCTCTCTTGAAAGTAGAGAAAGTTTTGTTCAAACTACTTTCCCGACACTCCCTCCCTCTCGTCCATCTCCTCCATGGTCTATGACTCAGAGACACGAGGCATTTTAACAGGGTGTCCTTGATGAGGCCCAGCACAAATTACCCAAAGTGCCATCTTTGCCATCGCCACTTACTATTTGACAGCAGGAGAGTGAGGGCTGCTCCTGGCAGGAAGTGAGCCCAGAACCTGGCAATATTGGTGCCCAACACCGGCCAACCGCCACGACCAACGCTCCGCCGGGGGTCAGCAGCCATCACACGCAGCGGCCTAATGCTGCTGATGAGAGAGAGGCCGCCTCGCAGGCCTGCACACCCCTGAGGTGTGGCCACTCAGCGTCAGCTTAACCTGAGCTGACAGACCGTCCACCACTCACACAGCCGTGCACGCACTCACACGTGCACTGATTTATAAAAATACACACATACAGAGATGACACATATGAATACACACACAAATTCATAAAAATACCCATGGCCACACGAAACCTCCTTCTTTTACACACAAAAACACACAGTCACACACATAGGCATCCAGTGCAATCATTAAAAAAGAACAAAGCATTTATTATTTATTTATTATTCTGCACCAAATTTAACAGAAAACTAATTTCAACCTTATATTGGCACTAGACGAGAAGTCGAGGGATCACCAAAGTCTGTAGGTTTCATCCTCTTGCCTCCATTTCATGGCGATCAGTCCTAGAGAGATATTTATATCTGGACCTTGTGTTAAAAAATAAAAAAAAACATAATTTAAATGGTCACCATGACATCACCAATAGGTTTCTGAAGAGCCTATGTGAAGCTCAAAGTGAGGTGGCTCAAGCCATTGACATCTTGGCTGTCTGGACTCCACCGGGCATTGGACCTGGAGCATAGGTGGAGGTGAGACGGCACCCACCTGGCCACGCCTTTTTTTACGTATGACTTTAAGGCTTAGTATAATTAAACAGGCGAGTTATTTAGCTATAGAGACCAAAACCGTTATTTGTACCAGGTTGTAAAAATTTCTGTTATAAAGTTGGCTTTTGGAGCCAGCCTCAAGTGGCTCTTTGATAAACTGCACTTTTTGGCACTTCTGTGTTGGCTTCATTTTTCAGACATAGAGGTTGCCGCTTGGTCTGGACCAAGGTTGTGGACCGACTGACACCGCTAGACTGACTGACTCCCTAGAACCACGCTGATAGCATGGCTAAAACAGCTCTTTAAATCTGATGTTAACTAAAATATTTACAAGAATGTAATTTATTCGTCTCCATCTGTTGTCTTGCTATTCACATCACCAGTAAAATGTACTACACATTCACACAAATAAAAAAAGGGCAAAGGTCTAAAGGGATGTGATGGTTTTCACACCCAGCATGTTCATGTGAGCATCACAGTGTGGTTAGAGACCAAAGTAGAAACATAGAGTGAAAAGAGTTGTAGGTCAAATATAGGCTATCACTAGTGAAGTGTATTGTATTTGTTGTGTGAAAATTACAGTGAATGATTTAGACATGGTGCAATTGCGCATTTTGTCCTTTGCCTTTCTTTCTCTCTTTAAGATAAACTTGACTAGAAGAAACACTTTTTGTTTTACAAACTCTTGTTGAAGGCACACGGATAATATTCCCTTACATCCCTTAAAAAAAAAAAAAAACCACAGCAGGTTAAGGGTGCTCAAGGGCTGAGCAAAGCAAAATGTAACACCAGGCGCATAATGTTCTCTGAAGTTTAAAATGTCACTTCAAAATGTCACTTCAAATCTTGCCATTTGAGTCATTAGCAAGCATTGATGTTCCACATGAAAAAATTCAAGTCTGAAACTGAAATTTTGATGTCAACATCATTGGTGGCATTTCCAGCATGTTACCAACTCCTGCCCGAGCAGCACCTCCTTTTAGTCAGTCGATTCAAGTAGAGTCAGTTTATTTAGGTGTATACACAAAAGTATGGAGTGATGTTTGGTTTCTAGGCTGTAATATTGTCACTCCCCACATGCAAACACTAAGACCAGCAGATTCCAAACAAAGTAGGTAGGTAATAGGTATATGGATAAAAGGTAATATGGATACATCTAAACCCAACAAACTACCTGATAAGCAGCAGCAGGTTAAGACACAGCAAAGCCTCACAGCAGCAATCAATTAGTTACTTACACATTAAACTGACGGTATCTACAGCAGGTGCAAATTTGCCATTGAGTGCGCATGAGTGTAACTGCAACATAATTCGTAGAACAGATGCTCAGTAGTTTACTATGATTGAAATAATAAAGGAAGTTCACACATGAATCTAAATATATTTCTGTAATGCTTACCTGAATATAAAATGTGAGAAGAAAAATAATTGCAACTTATCGTTTGTGTGAGAAAAAGCTATGAAAACAGTGTTTACATTTCTTAAAACCAATACACAATGAGGCTCTACAAGAGTAATTAGTTTGCAACTGGCTTATGAAATAATGGCAACCACCAGTTCAGGCTTAAAACTCAAACATTAATATTCATACATCAATGACAGTATTCAAGCATCACAATGCACGTATGTTCAGCCTCTATGAGAAATTCATATAACAACCAATGTTGTAACCTATTAATTAAATAAAGTTTATTATTTTTGTTACAGTATAGCTTTCTAACGTTTACAAACACACAAATACAGACTGAACAGAGCCAATAGGTCAACTCAAGATAAAGAGTCAGCAAGTATTTAACAAAGTGATGTCCGGCATCCCAGTAAAATCTTTGTCAAAGAGTCACTTTGGTCCCAAACGGCCAATAGTAGGACTCCAGCTCCAGGCTCGGAGCGCATGTTTGAGGCCTATATTGCTAAATCCAGGCAGCAGCAGAGTGTGCAGCACAAACACCGTTATTTCCTCCAACAAGCCACCCTAAAGCAACAGCGTCGGCCTGTTCAGTTATCCATTGCGTTGAGAAATACTGATAGCTAGTTAGCAAAGGAGCAGTGTGTTTGATATAGGCAGTAGAGTAAGTTGTGTGAGTGTCTACAGTCATTTTAGCAAATTAAGGTTAAATATTTTAACTAAGTTTAATAAAAACACACTGCGAATCTTTCTAGTGATGCTAGCGGCATTGGCTCCATAGGGAGGGTAATAACGATAACTGTTGGTCTACCACTGATCAAGACTGAGCTATTCAAACAACTGTTTGATGGATTGTCGTGACATTTGTACATATATCTAGTCTGGGAACCAGACACATTTGGTGACTTGCGAACTTTTCATCATCATTATTAATTTTTTCATGGTTTGTGATGAAATTCACATAAAACCAATGGCATTCCCTTCGGCCTTAGGTGTACTTTGTGTTTTGTGCTAATTAGCAAATGCTAGTATGTTAACATGCTAAATTAGCATGGTACACCATGTTATAGGCTACAACATGATAGGCTACCTGCCATGTCAGCTCAAAGCACTGTAAGGGCAGCCTAACAGAGCCACAAGCATGGCTGTACACTCTTAGTCTTATTTAAGTATTTTAGATAGATAGATAGATAGACACTTTCGTGTAGAGAGTAAGCAGGAAGTGAGGTGAGAGAGGATGTGGGTTGGAGGGTTGGTTAGACATGCAACAAGGGTCTCTGGCCAGACTGAAACTGAGAACAGCGTCCTATACCACTAGGTCATCAGAACATACCCTACACACATGTCAGCACTTGGATGCACCAGGACTGCCAGCCAAAAAAAAAAGGAAAACATTTTAAGTCTTTCCAAAGTCCCTCTGAAACTGATGTCAGTGAAACGAATTACGTCAGTGTAATGATTCACATCTTTCCATGACACAGGTTTGGATGAGTGACAATCATCTGTTGATGTATTGATATCAAACCTCCTCCATCCTCTGTCAAGGAACCTATCTCTCTCATCACCCTACTGAAAGCCTGCACTGTCAGTCAGCCAGCATTTCTCACACATGCACTAATAATCTGCTTCGTGACTTAAGAGGGTTCATTGGGAAGTAACATGTTTCCTCTTTGCGTAAAGTTTAATTTACATTTGCATTGATTGACATAGATTTTTAGGGCATCATGACGTTTAACCACAATCGGTTTTGATTAACTGAACTGTGACAATGTTTCAACCACTGTGACCACAAGTGACGATTACAAGAAATTGTATTAATGACACTACTAAGTCAGTAGTGTCAGTAATGACAGTTATTCTAATTATCAACCTATACTATCTCTGTTAAGATTAGCTAACCAAGAAAGGTTGTATCAGCAAAACCTTTCAGTGTATTGAATTGAAGAGGGTTACTTTTAAATTTGTAAGGGAAAGAATATTTTAATGTCATCTCTTCTCTTAAAAATCACAATTCTCGCTCCCTCTGAAGGACAGTGTTCTTCATTTGATGAAGCCTTGCGGAGTTTCAGACACTACAATATATGAACCACATAACAAAACTATGCTGCTTTAGATACATTTCATGTTATTTGAGATTCTCCATTGTTGTATAGATGATGATACATTATTGGTTTGTTTTTCTTGTTCAATAAAGATTTATTGGGGGCAAGAAATGCTCTGTTTTTGGGGTGGGCTGCTGGGTGGTGGATGTGGGTTGGGGGTGAAAGGAAACACCGTGGTGTTGATCTCCTGGAATGTGGCATGCCAGAAAGCTGGCTCGACTGGCACCAAACCAAATGCCTTCAGCCC
>NW_023339651.1:3085736-3102563 GCF_004916995.1 Morone saxatilis | reverse complement strand
ACCACCACCTACACCACTCTCACTCTACCTCTCATGAGTGTCATGTCCCCAGTCCAACTCCCCCTTTCTCTGCTCTCTTCTCTCTCTCTCTTCCACAACCCATGAAACAGGAGAGCCGCCATCTCCGCTTCCTCCGACAGGATCAGCGATCATTCTGCCCAGGCCTCCGGACAGACGGCATTCCTTCCCCCTGCTGCTGCTGTTGCTGGCCGGCTGTTGCAGCGGGCATCCAGAATAGATCTCTGACGTCCGCCTGGTTACTAGAATATGCCAACATCCCGAGAATCAAAGGAACACAGAGGATAGACAGACTCACATGAGCAAATTCATTTACATACATCCAAACAAAGGTCCGTTCAAACGCAGAAATGCTGATACCTACGATATGTTGCTGTAAAGTCAAAACAGAGTTGACAAGGTTCCAACCTTCATGACTACATCACGTCATGTGGAAGAAGCATTCAGACACAGTCATGTCAGGACCGAGTGCTGGGGAGGGGAGGTTGTGGTCTATATAGTGACCAGAATTTGACCCCATATGCTAATTGCACATATCAATACTATCAATACAAATAATAGAGCCACCAAAGTTGAACTTCTATAGCCGAGGTCCTTCACAGCAGATACATGGATTTTTTTGTATGCCTGGTATAAACCATAAAGGATAATACAAAAGGATATCAAAGTCTATCCATAGTTCCCAGACAAAGCAGCTTAATGACTTTGTGAGGTTGACATTTGTGGTTTTGAGTGAGCTAACATCTATGGGACGGATTGACATGAAATGAGGTACAGACATTCATGGTCCACATATGATGAACCCTACTAACTTCACTCACTAATCACTCAACATTTCATTCAGTGCCATTATCAGGTCAAAATCGTGCTAATTAGCAAATCAGCTTGTCATTGGCATAGTAATACTGGCATTGTGAGCATGTTAGCATGCTGACATTTAGCAGTGCAGCCTCACAGACCCACTAGTGACTAGACTCTTAGTCTGTGTTCTAAATCTCCTTTGTTCAGTAAACAGTAAGATTTCTCACACATTTCAGTGGCAGGTGTAATGCTGCACCATTAGTAGATGCGACACATTGCATTGTTGGAATGTTGTGTCCATGTAGACGCTACTTTTTTCATTTCATTGTGTCATTTAAATAAAATGGTTGAGTGTAAATATAGTGTAGCATATAGCAAATAAGGAGTAATTGTGGACACACGCTTGTTCTTTGTAAAGTCAATATTAAGCAATTAAATGCATCAAAAGAATAAAAAGATGTTCAGGCTTTTATGAACAAACTTTTAAAAAGGCTGGGGAGGAAACGAGGGAGGGGTTTGGCGGCGGATGGCCGGGTTGTCACTTTTGCTGCCGTCCATTCGCATGATTCATGTTGACTGAAGCCCTGCGTTTGTCAGGGGAGGTGTCTGCAGTAAAAGTGCCACAGCCCTCCAGATTGACACTCATTAGTGAGGGGCTCCAAGGCAGAGGGGGGGCCGCAGGGGGCAAGAGGGCAGCAAGGAGGGCGAGAGGCCACATCCCACTAAAAATAAATGATTTCTAATGATTGATACAGATAGCAGTGGACTGATAGGGCCAGATGAATCAGAGGACTTAGGTGGTGGCGGTGGCGGGCAAGACCTCTGGTTGGCAAGTTGTTGTCAGCTGAAACGCCGCTTAAAGCCACCATGTCGGGCTGAACGTGTCTGATCTGAATCTTTACACACACATACATAGGCTGCACCACCTCAGTACCAGTACAACGCCCCCCCTTCCTCCTCCTCCTACATTTGTTGTGTGTGACCACCCCTAGCAGTGCCCCTCTGCCTCCTGCCACTCAAGCCCTATACACAAATACACACACTCACATTACACACATTGCACACAAATGCCAGCGCTCGCCCAGGAGCAAGTGAAACAAACAGGGGCTACCGGACTTCAACGTCTGCATACACTCACACACACGCATTGGACACACATACACACCTCAGTCTTAGCCTCTTGTGCGTTAACCCTGCTGCACTTTCCATGTCTTCACATACCCCAGAACAACGTGTCCATCACTGTGTTTGTGCATTAAATCCGCAGCTCAGGTCATTCATCGCACATGTCTCAAGCTGCCAATCATTCAATCAATCCGGGCTTCATTACAGTGATTGTAATATCAAGGCCCCCAGCATCAAGCTTGCAGGATGTTGAGGAGCAAGGGGGCAGGATTATTTTAATACAGCATTCAGATCAGATTTTCTTCAAAAGTAATTTTCTGCTGCACCATCTCAGGCGGTGTTCTTCAAAGACTGAGTTAGGACACAAGAATGGTCAAAAGTTAAGTGCACCTTGGACTGGGAGGTAGCGAAGGCAATAAATTATCTACAGAAAAAGTTGGATTGGCTTTTATTTGTTTGATTATATGATAGCAATGCCGTCACCCACTGTTTTTGTGTTCTTATTTTATTCTTCATTGTTTGTAGCTATGAAATTTTGTACAGACATTCAAGGTCCCCACTTGATAAATCCCACAATTTTTTCCTCAGAAATAAGCTAATGCAGCTGTTGCTGTGACGGTAGAAGATGTAGAGAAGAACACTGTCTTGTTGAGTAAGAGTGGATTAGTGAAAACTCACCAGGTCCTCCACTCTGACAGACCACTGTCAGCTCTGTCAGCAGGGTTGGACCGCAGTGACCCCGGCCCCTCCGAGCCCCTCTGAGCCACACTCCACTGTCCTCAAGAGGAGAAGAAAAATGGTAATGGTTAAAAACACTGGGTGCATCTTTGCATGATCTTTTCTCTGCATCTCCCTTCATGGGCCCCAGTGAAGCCTTCTTTTCCAACTGTGTTTCTTCATGGCGGCGACTAAATATACCAGGCACCTGTCAGAGGTGGAGGACAGTGGGGAAATGGGCGAAGGCAAGAAAAAATGGCCAAGTGGGTCAATGTGGCTGCAAAGTTGGCAGAGTGGTGGCTTTGATAATGATAAGATAAAATGTGGCAACTCACTTCTCTTATATAGATATGGTAATAGGTTGTTGTTGTTTTTTTTATGTAAAGCAAAGTCAGTAGAAACAGCAATCAAGCACTTTCTGTACTATAGGAGTTGTGAAGTAATTCACCAAATATTTCAAGTTCAACATCTCATATTTCTGCTGGTTTCTCATGAACATCCTCTAAATTCCATCAGTTAACTTGAAGGATAATAAAGCCATTTCTCAAGTGTCAGTATGGGATTAAGACGGGAGAGTAGACGCTGCAATAGAACAGAACAGAAACCAAGTAAGGAGCCTATGGCCCTGAACCTGTATGAGGGTTGATCAATTATTAAATAAACAGGCGGCGCCTTTGATAGGTGACACGGACCCATGGAAATCTTTGGCTGAATTGACAGCACCTGACACCTTGTCCAGCAGGATTTATAGCCTGATAATTAGGCATTAGAACAAGCGCCTATCCAGAGTGGCAGCTGATGTACAGCTGTCACTCTGGATGAACAAAGACAACAGAGCTTGTTACTGAAGGAAAAACATACTGTATTTCTCCATGCCCTAAATAACTAAATTAGATTAGGCAAGCATCATAAAATAAGCACACAGTCATACAAATAAGTGGAATGTACAGGCTTATCAGTAAGCTTTTGGTTTGGCTCGAGTCTATTGTGAACTCAGTTAAATACAAAATAATAAATCTTTGCAGATTTTTGTGGATTAAGGAAGACAAGCAGATATCATGAAGACAGGCCTCTGAGAGAAAAAACAATATTATTTCACATTAATGTAATTTCAGTAGATTTCAAATTAACCTAAACTGACCATTTTTCTATAGTATAGAATAGTTGTTGATGAAAGAAGAGACTGTAAGATGTATGCTAATTATGAAAATATAGTCAGGCGGTGGTTATCTTAGCATAAAGATTGGAAAGTTAAAAAATAATATATCTTCACTTCTAAAGCTAATTATTTTATTTTCTTTGTTTAATTTGTACAAAAGTATAAATATAGGCAGATTTTGTTGCAAGGCTAGCTTGTCTTATGCTAAGCTAAGCTAACTGTCTTCTTGCTGTAGCTTCGTATTTAACAGATATGAGAGTGGTTTCAATCTTCTCATCTAACTCTAAAGTATGTAAAAGATTTCACGTCAGTCATTTCACTCTTTTATCATCTCCTTTCTTTCATAAAACTATTCCACATTAAAACTGTTTCATCAAATGCTTCTGATTGTTTAAGTTCTGCACAAAATCATGCATACATTCAGCCCCATATTCTCTCTTACTCACATGATAACATACTGTAAGATTCTGGCAATATGCCAAGTACATACTCTGGGCCACTGGCCAATCGAAACAACTGCACAACCACAACCACTCATTCACAATTTCAGCCCTACATATAAAACGTCTAGGTGAGGAAACTCGAGCGTTTAATAGTCAGTAACTCTGCGTGGGCTCACATTCATTCCATAATGATCTCCATGCTCAACCTTCTATAGGCTTCTCATTTGGCAGTAATTAAATCCCCAGCAGTAGTTGCAGCCGTGCAGCTCACCCTGCACCAGCTGACCCTGACAGTAGCACTTAGTATAGCAGGGTCAGCTTGAACCTGACAAGGGTGATGATTTCTTAATGTAGTCAGAGGGCATGGCAAGTGGACGGCGGCGGACGTGGGGAGTCTGTCTGCATATGAGGTGGGTGTGGGGTCGGGGTGTGTGTTGGGAGGTATGGTGCCTGTAAGGAAAGCCTGGCAATGTTTTGGGGGGGCGGGGTGGTCGATGAGGGGAGGTGATATGCGTTCATGGAGCAGGCCGGAGGAATGTGGGGAAGTGCACAGCTGCCCTGTTTTGTCATAGCTGTGCACTGTGCTGTCTGTCTGAGTAACATAAAGCTGCCAGTGTTGTGTGTTCATGTGCTGGACCTCCCATGGATCAGCAGGCCCCAGATGCACAACCCAGCATGAATGAACCTACATGAGCACCAACTAATACAGCTAAGGCTTGGCTTGAAAGCAACACCAGCCATCAGTCAGATCCTAGTTTATTTTAGTTTTGGCTCACAAGTCTGTCAAATCTATAACTGACTTCAGTGAATTGTATGATGTGTACTTTCTCTATGCTCCCTTTTACTGGATATATAACTTACTGTAGATTCAAATCATCACATTAATTAAAGAAAACATCACAGATTTCACACATAAAGGTCCCTTTTCTCATCACAGCAGGTACTTATTAGCCTGTGAAAACTGTTGTATAATATCTTCTGATGATGTCCTGGCTTGACTACAAATTTATTACAGAAAGTCTGTGGTACAAACTTTGGATTGTGGCATGTTAAAGATGTGAGCATTTAGAGTCTAGTGAAAAAGTTGCAGTATGGGAAGTGTTTGATCCTGTGTTTTTTGGAGATTGATCCATACTAGGGAGTAATATTTAGGACACTTCCGCCTCTGCCACTTTTATTTGTGAATTCCCCATCTTAAGGAAAATGCTATATAAGTCACTGGGGAACCCCTCTAACAGCTAAATAAACACCTACCTTTACCAAACCTGGCATAGTACATGTGTATGATGAAAGTCTTTGTAATTTTGGAGTAAAACATAACTTTTTGTACATGTTTTGTTAGCTGATATAGCAATTGGTATGTAATTAGCTGCCATGGCTTTCAGGAAACCTTAGAGATTAATTTAAATGCCTGAAATTCATAGTGAAATCTCTGACACATGCAACAATTATTGCCTCAGTTTCTGATCAAACACCACATCATGAGTCAGAGACCTATACAAACAGCAACCACTGTAGAAAATGTGGCTGATGTAACTTTGAGAAGGTGTCACAGTGCATCGATCACATGTTAGAGCTTTAAACTTTAGAGTTTTCATGACCCCAAGGGAAAATTAGTTTCCACAGCACTGTACATATCAAACAACAAACAGTATAAAGTAACAACACACAATGACAGACAGCCATAAAGCTCGGGTCAGTTCAGCAAGGCATCCTATTTAATGGCTGGTGATTAGCCTTTTTTCCAAAGCGAGCCCTTCTTCACCTCAGTGCTGTGTACCTGCGCCCGGAGGGCAGTAGGTACAGAGGTTGAGTGGGTGTGTGATGTCCTGTGTTTTTGAGGCTACTATGAGTGCAATGGCCCTATTTTCTAACACTGCAATGTTGGGTGTGGGGAGAGTAATTATTCTGTTGGTTATGTATGTGAGTGTGGTTCAATTAAAGACAAGTAACATGTTAAAGAAGCCGGTTTGAATAGTACAGTAGGAGAACAAAAGCAGGAAAGTGAAAAACCGCCTGTTTAACAGGTACAAAGAGATTCCTATGAGATAATCAATCAAGATATGGTGATCAGTGGTGTCAAGCAGAATCAGAACAGACGGCACTTTGGGAAACTAGAATTTGAAGTTCACCCAGTTAATAGGAACTCATAGTGGTGAAGACTGAAATGCTGACCTTGAAAATGTAATAATAATTTAATAATATCTAGTTGGGGCAGGTTCTAGGTTGATATTTTCAGGCTGAAAGGTCACATCTGTATGTGTCAGTGCCTGAGAGCTGTTGCCTTAAGCCTACACATACGCTCTCTGTGTTTATAGGGGTTAGCGAGGGTTCATAGGCCAACAAGAGAGTGCACACTGTCCCATTACTCTCCCACCACCACGCTCTGCTCTCTTAAACAAGCTCTTGGAGAAAGTGGCAAATGTCTGGAGGTGTCACACCACAACATGTGCCAATGGAGACGTCTATAAACTCCACCGGGGATCAGGGAGGTGGCAAACCAAAGGTTTTCATCAGCTTTTATTCATTATTTTAATTTATTTTTTGCAGAATCCCCTCAAAAGCCCACATAAGAAAATAAAGCTACATAGTCTTGCCTGAGCTTGTATAAAATGTTTACAATGTGCATCCTGTTTCCATGTTTTTTCAGGCAGCCCTGATAAGCAAGGAACGCTTTCCGAAAACATGGCTTAATGTTCTTTATGTTGGATTGTCATCTGAGACCTGAAAGTACAGCTGCAGGTCTAGTGTTGCCCCACGATGGCTGAGGATGTCTGACAGGACAGAAACCCACCCAGCATTGATTACCAGCTAATTATAGGCTAAGGAAGTGGCAGCTTGTTTGTTTCTGGGTTGCTGAGGAATACATTTGCACTTCACCAAGGGTTCATGAGCTATCGAGTGTGAATTCCGCTGAGCAATAAGTGCTATCTTTTTTATCTCACTCTATCTGGAGCTCACAAGATCTCTCCATTCTGTCTTTCCTCACTTAATTCCACCACCCTCTGTTTTCACAGTCTCTGTGGGTGGTGCCTCCTGAAGCCCTCTTTCACACCCCGTGCGGAGATTTGAATAAACATATGTTGCGTTAATTACAAACCAGTGCCATGGTGCAGCTTAGACAGGAAGCCATTCTTCAGGAGCCACTTTGAAAGGGTCTTGAGCTCCAGTTAAGTCGATCTAATGAGAAACGTTTACATGGTGATTATGAGGGACGTCCTCACTCCTCCTTCTCACAGCACCCAAACACCTGCTCCCAGCGCTGCCTCGCAAAACACACCCAAACTAAAGCCAAGCTTCATTACATTTTTATCATGGTCTTTAATGAATTTGTCAACGCCTTAGCACGGTGTAGCAACTACCTCTCGTAGCGTCGCCTTGATAACATATGTTGGATTTACAGTGTAATTAATGTTGAATGATGAACCATGTACCAATAAAATACTTTAACAGGCTATATGTAATTTAAAACTAAAATTATCAACCCAATGTGAAACAATAACAGTTTTAACATCATGTCAAAGATGTCTATCTATTGTGCTGCAAAGGTATCTACTGAAGTTAGCGTGCTAACCAGCTAGCCCTGGCCCGTTCTGTCTCATGAAACCACTTTGTGCCTCAAGAGGCGATGGTAAGCCACTGTGGCGTCCAGTCTGCCCTCAGTACAACACAAGACGATGAAGAAGAAGGCTTTGCCACTAAAACCACGTTTGGTGACGGAGAAAGAAGTGATATAATAGAAGCAAAGCAAGAGTTAACATGGGCCTTGGAGACAGCTCTTGACAAGTAAAGGGAGGAAGGTTAATACTGAACTTGCAACGTTTCTTCTGGTAACTAAACAGCTGTTAATGCTTATGTTGGCTATTTAGCAGTAGCTCATAAAGTAAGCTAATTGTATGTTACTGACAGTGTTAATATGTTTGCTAATTTAGTTGTTTCTTACCATTGGGCTGGACACCCCAACTTTCTGGTGATATTGCTGCTCCCAATTTGATTGGAGAATTCGAAAGGAGGCCAATTCGTACATATATACAAGACTGTGGGGAACAAGGGACATTTTAGATAAAAGAGGAGAAATAAATTATACTTTTATTATGGTATTTGTGTAAATATTGGATACATCAGTACCAGTAAGTAAGTAAGTACGCAAAAGTATTTTATTGGAACCTGCTCCTACAACAAACTTACACTATAAATCATTATTATTATAAAGTGTTAGCAAGTGTTCCTACAGTATGTGCTGGAGTCTTTAAATGATCTATTGAGGCCACTGATGCTGAGTAATAGGATCTAAAATAATACAAGAAAAGAGAATTGTTTGTCTATTTCTTGTGAAATAGACGATAGTTTTCCCTCAATGGGCTTCTAAAAATGTAACAATCTGTCATTCATAGACACAAGTTCACCACCCGCAGCAAGGGATCATGAGTAAAAAAGGTTCACAAGTAAGTCTTTGTGCTGTAGTGATCACAGTTGGGAGCTACTTTTTTACTTTTCAGAAATGTCACTATGATATCAGGACTGCTGAGGCGTTTTCCCTTGTAAGCAAGAGATAAATCTCTCATTCTGTGTGATGATAACGTCATATTTTTTAATTAGTCTGCTTGCTACAAGCGCCAAACTGGTCTTCAAGTGAAATGAATGCCACGGCTCAGCCTGTACATTGGGTTTGATTTGTGAACTCTGTGTCAGGCATGCCATGCCCACCCACATCGGTGCGATGTCAAGATACGGATATTTATGGCCGAGGGGTTATGCACCCAAAAGGCACAGTTGACTTAAAACATGAGCGAGGAGGACAACGGAACAATTACACAAATACACTACAGTAATTATTATTTTTAAGCTATTAGGTGGTTTCATGTCAGATTCTTGTGGCTGAAATACAGTAGGAAGTTTGTATTAACGATAGGCATATATGAGTTTGACATAGTGAACATTGTGGTCATGAGTTAGAGCAACATGTAGCCTCCTCAGGTTTCAAATTGGGGTTGGTGGGCCTTTCCAGTGCAGATTCAGCGGGAACAAGCTGTAAACTAAGTGGTGTCAACCTCAAAACTTTATACCTGCCTCAAAGGTTCAGTAAGCCTCAGACAAACTTGTGTACAAAGTCTCATCCAAAGACATCTAAAGGAGAAAGTGTTTATACAAGAGAAACAAGAGCAACAGACATTCGCCAAAAAATGTATACATTCAAGTGATAAAGCCGTCAAGCGGCTGTAAGAATCCGACTATTGTATGTTGGGAGCAAAGGAGGAAGTTAGGTGATGTTATGGAGCCACAAAGTCTGCAGAGGGAGAAGATGGGGGTGGATGAGTTAACAAATCATCATCCCTCTCTTGTTTCCAATCAACAGTCAATCTTGGTTTCTTTTAACTTTGACCGTGGTCGTAATTCTAACAAACTGGTTATTATTGTAACTATAACGACGGAGGTCCCATAACCTTACACTTGTAAACACAGCATTGGCATATTATCACCTTTTAAGTTGACATAGTGAACTTGGAGATGTGTTTGTGTCCATCTGATGAATGCAAGTCCAATCTTTGCTCTCTCTTTCAGCTCTGTGTTTGGTCTCCACCAACTCCTCTGGGAACTATCTGACTCTGAAGCTGCTAAATGCTCCACTATGTTCACCTGCTAATTGCTAACTTTGTCTGCCATTTACTGCTGAGCAGGCAATGTACAGTGGGTTTTATAACTTTTTCTTCGAAAACGGCAGTCGAGAGCGCTGAGAGTGAACCAGAACAGGGAAGACAGCTAAACAATGAGCTGAAACCCACTATAAAGCCTCATGCTGAAGAGAGCTGCAGACTGAGATGATGATTCTCTATAGGTATATCACCACATGCAACATCTTTCACATTTCTATTTGAAACATTATAAAAAATATTGATTATAACTGCTTTAGCATTTTAATCCAAACCATGCTTTCTCCCTAACCTAACTGTGTTCTAGTCTAAACTTTCACAAGTGCTGTAAGATCATAAAACAGTTGAAACAGTTAGTTCATCCTGTCAATAGTGGCGTCAGATCAGGAAATGTGTCGTTCTGGAGGGCTGGGAACAACTGTATTTTGTGATTTAATTTGTGAGACTTGTACGGACAAGATAGTAGATTGTACAATGTATATGGCATCACACACATTGCACTCTGTTGTCAACTATTACTCCCAGATATTACGTTCATATGTGCTGTAACTGATTTGTTTGGTGTTTTTCAAGATTATTTCTGGGGCTTTGTTTTGTCTTTATTGGATGGTGACAGGTGAAGAAGCAGACAGGGAATGTGGGGAGAGAGGGGGTATGACATGCAACAAAGGTCACCAACCTTCAGCCATATGACCATGCATGCTGCAACCATTCAGCTATACCAACGCACTCCTGTTGCAAATTTGTTATATATAAACGTAATCTCTAGGAGACAGGATTGTGGGTTCACGTGCAAAAAGTGGCAAAAATAAGAAAGAAGTTCGAATTCACCTCCCCACTGGGCAACTGTTGCTTGCATCTAGAAGTTGTCCCTGATTCAAACATGGGAAAGGTGTTTGGGAGGAGGAATTTAACACGCTGTTTGACTATCTGACAAGCGCTTCATCTGAAGCATACTGAGGCCTTTTAACGTCAGCCAGGAATCCACACTTATACATATTTATACATCACAGACTAAATAAAACTTAATTTCCATATCATAGTTATGTTTTACACCAGTTAATGATTTCATGGTGTAAATCTCACAATCCGACAATCATCGCCACCTCTGCCTTTTCTCAAGTATCATCTGTTTTAATCAGGTGATACTGTTGATAAAGACATGTTATATATGAAGACATCTGCTGATGTGTCTGTCTATCACGTCTAAATCTGTCAGACGACAGAAGCAGTGTTCAAGCCAACTGCACTGGCTTTAACTACATTCTTTTACAGTCGTCAGGATTTTACATCAGTGTCCAGTTGCAGCTCTACTCGGCCTCTCATGACTACGAGCAGAATCCACTATCCAGCTCACCCAGATTGACTTATGTTCAGTAAGATAGAGGCAGCAGAGGATGGAAGTTGTGGTTCCTGAGAAATCACAAGGTGCTTCATCAGAGTGGAGCTGCGCCTAGATTAGAAATGCTTTATCCTGTTCAGAATACCTGCGGTTTCCTGCGTGCTTTGCCTCATGCACAAGAGCCAGCTGACCTGCTAATAACACTTCCAGGAGAAAATGAAAGCTGATTGTGCTTCACAAGGTGATGGCCCGGGGCTTTCGCCAGAAGCAGGGGGAGCAGAGGAAGAGGAAGCCGGAGGGGGGAGGTGGGGGTGGGGTGGACACGCCTGGCTGGCCGTGGCGTCCGTGGTGTCGCTCACACTGAGGCCCTCTCGCCACCCGTGTCAACACTGATGACTTCAGCGTGTGCCCTTATGAGCTCACCTTGCTAGGAGAGACACAGGAAGTGGGATTAGAGCAGTGGCAGTGTCAAGGGGGATAACTGTGTCATACCTGCACTGGGGGGCTTTCATCTATTAATGTGTGTGTGTGTGTAGTGTGTGTGTGTGTGTTGTGTGTGTGGGTGTGTGTGTGTGTGTGTATGGTCACACATGCAGCTGCTGATACCCGAGGGTTATCTCTTTCACCTGTGTTTATGAAGCTGATTCTCTGTCCAGGCTGGCTGACCTGTGACGGCCAAACAAGCTACTAAAAGGTCTTAAAGAGCAGAGAGCGCTGCTGTGTGACAAACCACTTTCTGTTTCATTTAGACATGGACCAAATCATGTGCGATTGGTTAGTTACTCTATGACAGCACGAAAAACGTTTGTGAAAGTTAATTTTGCATATTTGACTGGGAATGAAACCCTACCTGATGCTTTCGGAGGTGTTCTGTGTTCCACAACTGCACACCAAGCAAACTAAGCCTACACTGTGCCAAACTTTTTGAATTTATAAAGATAGTCTCAGTCCAACACTAACACACAAATATAGACACTTTTAACAGCAGACAGTTAAGGTTAGGGTTAAAAAACATACATGTGGGATTAATAACACTGATGAAGGCTGTATTAGACATGGCTTACTGGGACACTTCATAGAATAGAGTCATTGTTAATGTTATTATATGTTACTGTACTTTACCTGCTTTGATCAGTCAAAATGTCTGCTGTGAAAAGGGTCTATCCTTGGCCTGATACAGGCCTGTGCTGGGAGTCAGAGCATTTCAAGCCTTAAAGGAAAATTCTGGTATTTTTTCAACCCGGGTCTTCTTCTCATATCTGTTAGGACTGCGGTCATCCAACTACTGCAGCAACTCCACTGTTGAGGGAAACAGGTCCCGACCTCTCATAAAGAAACTCCTTTATTTAAAGGAACATATGTCTTCGATTATTCTGTATAGAAACATGTTATTTTATTGTAGTATTGAATTAACACTATATGCTAACATGAATATCTACATGAGGGTGCATAAAGTCTTTAAGTTTGTCATCTTTAACAAATAAAAGAAGGCAAGAAATGTGTTAAGCGTTAATTGGTATTATCTTGTTATAAATAAATTTTAGAAAAGTTTGAGGTTTATTTCCTAGAAATGATATTTATTATTATAATTAATGTTATTTTGGATTAATTTTATGACATAATAACAACTATAGCTTAATAAAGACATTAACGGACCTTTTTTTTAAGCGTTTCATGAATCAAATGGAAAATGAAAATAAAATGGTGTTGATGATCCAACCTGTCAACTGTCTATTACAGAGACGTAAAAACTGCTTTATTTCAGTGGAAATCTCTCAAAATACCCTGCGACATGGAAAATGTGACGATGGTTTATTTAATTTGTGACTTAATAAGAACAAATCGTTATTTTGTCATCGAACAAGTTTTAACTTTAGAAAAAAAGGTATCAAACAATGTTTATTTAGGATGGACTATAAGACAAAGAGGAGTCATTTAGCGGGGGGAAAACAGTCGTTATTAATAAATCTTCTTAAAAATTACGTTTAAAGAATCATCTGATCGCAAATATATCAACTTAAAGCGCAATATTCAATTTATAGTTAAATTATGAGGTGAGTTTACTTTACGAGACACAAAACCTTTATAGTATTGATGCTTTGTCAAAATTAAAAAACTATAGTTAAATCGTTGGCCTTATTAATGCGGGGATTCAAGCAATTGATTTGTCTTTAGTTTTAATTCCCTGTCCTTGCAGCTCACTTCACTAACTCATCATAAAAAACATCTGGCTATAAAAACAGAATATCATAATCACATTAATTATTCATGTGAGCAGATCATCCTTTAACGAAAATGCGCAAAAAATATTCCCACTGGAGAGTTTGTGGCATTTAATTGTACATTTATAGTCTGTTGCTTTTGTTTATGTTTATGTTTTTTTTTAATAAAATTTCCTGTACTGTGTATATTTTTACATTTTAGTTTCCTTCTAAAGCAATCACAGTCTTTTTTCTTTTTCTTTTTCTTTTTTTTTGCAGAGGGCAACGTGTGTAATTTGTGTTACTCTCTGATGAGGGGATGGCTCCTCTCATATCCGGAGCCTATCACGTCCTGTCTCTGCATCAGACACACCTCCACAATATGACCACTTACAAAATGTATATATCATAGGTTAGAAAACTGAGCATGTGTTTGAGTCACTTGTAGCGACTCCACAAGTCAAAAAGACAAGACAATCACCCACTCGGGCAATAATGAAAAAAAAGTTTATATAGAAATAGTCTAATGAGACCGTGTGAGGTTTTAAATTATAGGCCGTGAGCGACCGAGACGCGTATTGTAAAGTTTGTGGCATGTCAGTGCGCTGTGAGTAATAAGTGAGGGTAACAATCCAGACTGTGCTGTTTTGTGATTATTTTTTTATGGTACATGCTCTTACTCAACTGGACGCTGGAGTGGAGCCTTATGACATTACGCACAGACCGGGAGCGGGGCTGCAAATGGGCGGCATAGGTGGCAACCTCTACCTCAGCATGTTGAATGGGACTGAAACGCAAACTTTCGGAAAGAACACCGACATCAGCAGTCACCTCCACCGCGGCGGCAAGGATCTAGCCGAGTTTAAAATGGGGATTCAGGACGCGAGGTTTTACTACCCCGACTCTGTTCAAAGCGGGCAGGACCCTCTGGCTCTGTCGTACCACTCGGACCAGGCGATGGGAGGGTACGGAGCGCAGCCCGGCAGGTTTTACGCACAGACCCTCAGCAGTTGCCCGTACGGCGGCGTGCGGTCGCCTCCAAGAAGTGGAGCCGGGCAGGGTTACATCCCCACGGCGGGAGACGGGTTTCCTACAGGCGGTAAAGACTTGTACTCTCCTACTCCGGAGAATTACCCGGCGAGCTTTCAGCACGGCTACCAGCGGCCGCCTCTCTACCCTTTACCTGGGCTACAGGTGTGCGGGAAGACTCAGGCTCTGCTCAATAACTACCCGCTATGGGCCAAGTTCCACAAGTTCCAAACCGAGATGATAATCACCAAACAGGGGAGGTAAGAGTGACAGACAAGTCCAACGACTCTCTCTTATTTTTCCACACGAATTTAATCTGATGGAGCCGGTCGCTTGTATTTGTGCTCAGATTTTACCCGAGAAGAAGTGAAAGAAATTGCAAATTACGCAACGCTCTTTTTGGTTTTACACACTTTCTCATTTCTCACTACCAGTCTTTCTTTAATGGTTGGCTGATAACCACTACATCACACTAAATTCCTATAATTTAACATAAAAGACAGTTGTTTTTTTCTCCTGAGTAAGTAAATAACACCTTGCAGCCTTGTCATGCTGCCTTTTAGGTTATCACCGATTGGAGGCCAGATTTTACCTTTTAGCTCCTGTTTACTACACACATCACATCACTGGTCAGGTGACAGAGGTGTTCGCAGCGTTGAGTCTTTTTGGAGAAAGATGAGAATGACCTCTGAACTACATGTTTACCATAAGTTGATTTAACACTTAGCTGCTTTCGCGCAAATCCGAGCAGAGCTGAGTCATAATTAGAGCCTGAAGTACGAAGTATGAGTAGATAATCTATTATCTGAAATGCATCTAAAGGATGGTGCTGTAGAATAAGCAGCATTTTTATAAGAACTATTCTCTCAGTCGTGTGATTTTGTAAAAATAAATAAATGACATAAATAAATAAATCTTAATTTGCTTTAGGCAAAAGCAAAAATATAAGTTGCAGGCAGAGTTGCTGGAATACATTTTGACACCTTTGCTTGACCTCCAATGTCACCTCATTATAACTTCTTACTTCTAGGAGGCAGTGCCAGATAAATCCTGTTATTCTCTGCAAAAAAAAATGTGGAAAACAAACTCCCCTCCTGCGATTGTAATATTAAAAGGCTCAAAATCAGATCAGTAACAAATCAAATCCTTTAAGAAGTTATCTTATCTCTGCTCAGACACAGATGACTTTTAACGGAGAGGTGATAAAGTGAGAAACTTTTTGATAAATAAACCTCAGCGCGATTTCTCGAGTAGGCGCTGCAGAAACTATAAGAGTGAAATTGAGATAAATAAAAAAAAAGAACATAACGTGTTTCTGCCGGCCTTCCTGACCTAGGGAGAGAGGGGTGGTTGGTGTGGTGGGGTGAGGTGGCGTGCGGGGCCGGGTGG
Source organism: Morone saxatilis (assembly GCF_004916995.1). Lineage (NCBI taxonomy): Eukaryota > Metazoa > Chordata > Actinopteri > Moronidae > Morone > Morone saxatilis. The sequence goes on along the minus strand of NW_023339651.1, from coordinate 3,086,688 downwards.
GCTGGGGGGGAGACATGGGGCGCTGCCGGGGGCCCCTCTGGGCATTGGCGCTTCACCGAGCATTAAGGATTGCAGCCACGTCGATTGGGGGAGGGATTAATTCACTTAATATGCGCCGGTTGTGTTTGACAGAAGGTTTGAGGGCCATAAGGGTTTCTCATGTTTGGCTCGGGATCTGTGCACACCAGACAAGTGCCGCTGTCACAGTAATAAGACAAATGATATTTCACTGGACTCCACTCTGTCAGCTTAAACACATTATCTTATTAAAGTGGGACTTGAAATTAAATAGATTTTTTTTTAACTCACTTTTGTTGTTTTTACACATTTTTCTGTGTTTTTTCTGCGCCTTTTAAAAGGCCAGGAAGAATTCACACGTCTTTGCTAGGGAGATGGATTTTAAAGCTTGCCTAGCTGCCAGTCTGTACAGTCTTGTAAATTATGTCCCCTGTTGACCTGGCCATGGTTTCTTTACTTTTCTGGTTGGACTGGCTGCGTAAGTACACCTGCTGGTCAGGAAACTATCTGAGTGCAGTTTCTTTAAGTTTAGAAAAATTTCATCTTTGAAGTAGTTTCTTGAGGATGATTTTCTTGTAAACTTTTTCTTTTTTGGGCCTAATACAAAAAAAATGCAAATGGCTGGTGTTTCCATAATTCACCTTATGTTGCGATTATATGCGATGTATTTTAGGGAGCATTATTAAACGGACATTTGTTAGACATTTTAAGAGTGTATGGTGGATTTTGTGAATACCATAGAAAGCCAGAGCCAATTTCAGCATATTTGTGTGGTGTGTGTGTGTGTGTGTGTGTGTGTGTGTGGCTGGTGCTGTGTGTGTGTGTGTGCTGTTCCTTCTGTCATTTGGACAATTACCAATCCTGGGCAGATTCCCCTCTAGAAACACACACTGGTTGATCAGTAGCTATAATCTACAGTCATGATCATTATAAT
>NW_023339651.1:3065431-3085636 GCF_004916995.1 Morone saxatilis | reverse complement strand
ACACACACACACACACACTTGCTAGACTTTTCTGCACAAAAGTGTAAATACTACCCGCAATAACAAAAAACGATCGGTGGAATGGGCGCGGAGGTGTTATCCTTCCACATGAGACTAAGAGCAATTTTTCATGTTGTGCAAAAACCACAAACCTCATGTTACGAAAATTTTGAATCCTGGCAATTGAAAATGTTCTCACCCTGGTATCCTAACCCCCCCCCCCCTACATGCAGAAGTATCCAGCACAGTAAGTTATGAAGAGTCCAAATAAACACAGACTTTATAAAAAAAACTCCTGCAAGATTCTGGAGGTGTCGAGCTCAGGAACAAAAAAAAAATAGGATGGTTTTTCAATATCAGAGGCGATAGCCTTCTTAAATTTTCATCTTGGGTTCTGGCTCCCACAATAATTTTGCTGTGATTTCATAAAGAAGTCTGCGGGTCTGCAATGTTAATCAAAACCCTGGTATCTATAAGAGAAAGGGTGAAAGAAACTCCAGAGAAAAGTATAGAGAAGGGTCAAACACCACTGAGCCTTCAGATGGCCACGCTGAGAAGGTGAGGCACCTTTGAAGTTCAGGAAGTAAAAGACTAGATTCTCTTTTTTTTTCTACTTTCTTCAGCCTGCACTAGACGCCGGGTGTACAGCCTGACAGATCTCTTAGAAGTTTGGCTCATGTACCACACCTGGGCTTTGAAAATCTAGAGACATTTTTATGGGTTGTAGCAAAGGGGGGGGGGGGGGGGGCGAATTCATCTGCACTTCTCATGAGCTAAATTCAGACCACCACACTGGTTGATAACATTTCAGGCCCTGCTCATCCTGTGTCTGCATTAAGGCAAAGTTCATCGAGTCTGCACGCAGTGGAGAGTCGAGGTTCAGCATAAACATAGCGTAGTTTTCTGTCATCCAAACGAATCGAGACAAAAAAAGCAGAAAGAGGCTTTTAAGATGCAAAACAATGGGTTTTTCTGATATAGTTAAAAAAGAATCAGGTGACTAAAAGCGAAAAGAGAAAGTGAAGCTTTGTTTTCCTCCTTCATTTGTTTGACCAATGTCTTGATCCTACACCTGGGTGAGTTTAGATATGAGTCAAGAGAACAAACTTTTCCCTACCTTGGTTTCTGAGAAGCACAACCATTAAAGGGAGTTTTTATTATGGAAATAACAACTGAATATTAATTGATTTAATATAAATACAAATTTAGAATTAATAGTATATCATTAACCTGAAATGTGCCTGTACTCAAGGCATCAAAACTTTTTGCTAGAAGGTTTATAAACAATTAATGAGTCACAAATAGTGCTAATGAATGTCTGATTGACCATACAGTACAGTGTGTGTGTGTGTGTTCTGAGAAGGAGATCAAGAGTGACTAACATACAAACATCTTTCAGGGAAATAATGCGGAGCTAAACTTCAGACTCAGAGGAATCATGCTCATGTGCTCTCTCTGCTCCACTGACTCCAAACTGTAACATGTATCAGTCTGTGGTCCTGTAGTTTTTCAGGGAGGAAATAATCCTTTGATTTATTTTACTCCCAAGAATGGTATCTACTTATTACAAAGTGCCACTATGAGTAGCTGAAGATTGAGTTCCCTTTTAGCAGAAAAGCATCTAACCATAACATAATACCATTTAAAAAGGTGGCAACTTCTACAACATATATTATCACTTTTATTATGTTTATTAGAATGTAATATTTGTAAATGGAGTACAGCTTCTTAGTTAAGTCCTACAAAGTAGAAGTAAGTAAACTCTACATTTATACTCATTGAATAATCAAGTTTCTTTCCAAAGTAGTAGGAAATGATCACTTCACATCACCAAGGAAATTCGAGTGGGCGCCCTCTGTGTCGTGCCTGGCCGCAGACATTTCAGTACAATGCAATACAGAAAAAACAGTAATCAGTAATCACGTCAAAAGAACCAATTTGACGATTACATTTCTTATCACAAATAATGTAAGATGTTTGGGGATGAATGTTTGGAAGTGTATTAATTCTCTTGCTCTCTTTCTGAAAGCAGAAGTAGGACTATTTCAAGGTTTTGACAGTATGACTTGTCACTTCCTGTTCAGCTGTTTATGTGTGCATATGCAGCTTTTCGCAGAAACATCAAGTGCCAATATTTTCAGATAGCTAAACAAGTGCTTCCTCTTACTGAGTAAATATCCTCTTCTAATAACTGAGTGGTGAAGTCCACCACGTTTCGAGCCACAGGCTAAACCCCGCTGCCCTCAATGTCGTTATTCTTTGTTAGGGGGTTAATAAAAACTCAAGGCCGAGAGAACTAAATAAATACACTACTAATTTGTCGTGTGATTTATTAGATACCAAGTATGAAGCCTGTTTCTTCACATGTGAGGTTATTTTTTTACCTTTTGTCAACAAATTCCATGAAAAGACCAAAACTATCAATGAATTGATCCTGCTAACAAGTATTGTTTGTGTATGAAAGCCTGATATCTTCTTCCTCTGTGCCATAGAGCTCCATTGTTGCCATTAAACACACATCAGTGAGGCACACTGTTGCACTGGCTGACACAATCCTTTATTTAAATGAGCACACAGCACTGTAGTTTATTTTGACTCAATCCCACAAACACCTGCTGCCGGAAATACCCACTACTAGACTAACAACAACCACTGAAAATAGTCCCCAACAAATGCACAGTTATCTCCTGTTTTAATAACATAACATAATATATTTGCAACATATTTTTAAAGATTTACATCTCTATTATAAAATAAATGACCTTGAGGTGACACAGGCAGTGCAGGGAAGTATCAAGAGAAGAAAAAAATAGCTTTATCATTTATTATATGACATGCTGCACTACAATATTGAAATTTCGACACGTCTAGTCACTGAATTCCTCTGCAATAAGTCAGAAGCAGGAGTGCCTGTGTTAAAGAGTGCTTGTGTCCGGCAGCAGCTGTAGACTGGCATGTTTTCGTCACAGATGATCAAGCGTACGCACGGTGACAAAAACTGGACCTGAACTCCTGTCCGGATGAATCAGCGGGTGCGCTCATGTAGAAAAGTCCTTTCCCTGGTGAATATCCAGTTCTTCTTCTCCTCTCAAGCCTCTGCCTTGCATCCCCAGGACAAACCCTCCACCCCTCCCTCCCTTCCCTCAACCCTCTGCTCTTTCCTTTTCCCTTTCTCTAACCTCCGTTTCCCCCCCGCGGTTTCCCCTCCTGCGCCCTCTGTCTACCCAACCCCCACCCCTCTCTTCATCTCTCCCCAACATCCACACACAGTTTATTTTGATTTTTTTTAAATGTCACCACCAGCAGTACTGTCTCTGTATTACTGGTTCACCACACTCATCTGTTTCTATGGTATTTTGTCAGAAAAAAAAATACAGTTATGAGTATTCATGTGCGTATACACCTGGATCAGGCTGAGGGAGCACCAGCCGTTTGTCATTACTGTCAAGTTTCCAGTGAATCAGACTGGCACACTGGCAGGTTGGTTAGGGAGTCTGTCTGGTAACTGTAGAGCTGCAGGTTTGATTCCCACTGGTGTCCAAGCAAGTGCATGTATCACTCCACGGCAAATGCATTTTCTAAAATGCAACAAAAGCTGTTTTATTTGTGGCTGTAACTGTCATGCAAAGAAAAAAAATCCTACATGTGTCAAACTGTAGTCAGAAATCAGCATAACCACTGTACGCTCCATTACCACACCGCCACCACACTGCCCATACATGCACACTAGCATGTGATTTGTGTTTTTCAGCTTTTCTTCATGAACTCTGTACAAAAAGCCTGACTGCCGCCTCCTCATGAAAATACCCCTCTGTGTTGTGTTTTCTATGGTTTCCCCCTCTTGCCAAGTTCTGATTTCCTATAAAAGGCTCTAGTATAAGTGAATCGACAATATCACTGGGGCAACTACTCATCTACTTTCTAGATTACTCTCACACAGTGTAGGTGGGTTGATCCATTCATATGCTGAACAGCACAGTTTCTGTTTTCACTTGTATTAAACTCTGCAGTGGAAGAAGAGACCTTTCACCTGTTCTTTGCAAGCCACTAAAGAGCTGCTGCCACGATTTTGTTTCACAGAGAACTATGATTGATTGTTAAACTGGACTCACCATGTAGCCAGAAAGACCCAACTGGGACCGCTCATGGCAGGGTTTTGTCTTACCACTGAAGGGTAAAAAGAGTGTGTGACTGTACGTGTGTGTGTGCTCAGTCCACAAGCATAAAATGCCGTTATTTAAAGACACAATCCAGGATATATTTGAGTGTTTCTTGAGATAAATTCTTGAAAAATCTGACTTGTGGAGCTTTTTTTTAGGAGAATGCGCAATACAAATTCAAAGAAACCTTTAAAAGCATGCAAAGTTCAGGCATATGTTGACATTTCTTCAGTTCAATAAACCAAATATATAGTGGGAAAGATAAGTGTTTTTAAAATATAGCAGCATTAATATCTTAGTACATTTAGGTCGTGTCAGGCTGGGTATTGTGTGTCGAGGCTATATCTTTTAAAACAGGAGTAAACAGATTTGTTTGGGACTATTTCCAGCGGCGGATTAATCCACATTTGGTGCATTAGTGAGTATTTGGAGCAGCAGGACAATGTGTGTGTGACTGAGTCTAAATAAACTACAAGTGTGTGTATTCATGGTAATGAAGGAACATGTCACACAGTGTAACAGTGTAGCTCACTGTTGTATTTTTAATAGTGTTTGGGACAACAATGGAGCTCTATGGCACAGAGGAAGAAGATACCAAGCTTTGGATGTACACACAATACTTGTTAGTCACTGTTAGTTTTGCTCTTGTCGTGGGATTTGTTGACATTTAGAAAAGTATAGAAAATTACTTGCATCATCCTTTAAATGTTGTCTAAACACAAGTAGCAGTAAAGGAGCATTACTTCAATAAAAAAGTCACAAATTGGCAAACTTTTTATTTAAATCAGGAAGTAAATAAAAGAAGAATCTGTTCCGACATTCAATACCAACTTTCTATACGTGACAGTTTTTGATACTACGGACGCCGTACTTCAGTCGGCACAGAGGTTTGATACTCAGACTCAGAGTCACCATGTGCTCTCGTTAAGTAATAAAGAATGAACCGTTTATAATACCAGGTATCCTGACTTATTCATGAATTCATTGTGTTTGAGAAATATATTTTTAATTGGCCCTTTGTGCTGTTTAAACACGAAGACTGATCGAGGCAACACACACAATGACAGAGCCCTCCAGGTGTCCCCCTAGCCTGCTAACAGATCGCATCGGCTCTTTACACACCTCACTTGCTTTTACACCACTAAATGGCCGAACTGCTTTAGGGAGGACAAACTGAATTTAAATGAGATAAATTTCCATCCGGACGAGATAACGAGTTTTTTTTTTTTTTTTGTAGTTTACCTAAACGGCAGCGATGACATGTTGACACTGGTCTTTTCTGGACACGCTTTATATGTTTCAGACTGAATTATAAGTTTAGCTCTTGTTTTTGACCCAGAGGGCTGTCAACTATAATGTAATTATAGCTGTGATCAAACACTGTAGACTTAAGATCTTATCTATTTGTTCCACCCACACCAAAACGTTTTAGAAAAGAAAGAAGAAGGCGTTTCTGAAAAGGAAGTTTTTTTTTCTTCTTTTTTGTGTACAGTCTTTGCACTGTTATAATGACTAATTTAAGCCATGCACTCTATAAAAAAAAAACAGCAAACACTTCCATACCACTAATCTCTTTCAAATTCATTTGCACTGAAACAAAAAAAGGCAAGGCCCTCATTCGGTTCCCTTTAACAACATCCTTTTATTCAACTTGAATTTGAAATCATGGGGCTGTGCTGCAGACAGTACTCCAGGCAGGACGTCTAATTTGAAATAACACTCACTTTTCACATTGAACCAATCAAAAGGATGGAGGGCATCGTCATTACCAAATGCTCCATAGCCTCAGGTGCTGTTAGCCAGTGTTAAACAGCTGGGCCAAATGCCAAACATGTTGCCCTCATTTATTAACACCAACTACACACTGCTGACCTCATATAGACCCAGACTGCAGTGCAGATTCATATACAAGAGCATAGAATGAGTTGAGTGAATGAATCAGTCCTTATTCAGTCGGTCATTTATTGGCCTTTAGAAACCATGGAGTGTTTTTTTATTTATAGAATATGTTCTGTGACAAATTAAGCTACAGCTAGGAGACAGTACTTCTCGCTTAGCATAAGCAGAGAGAAACAGCTAGCCTGGGGCTAGCCACACGTGCAGTAACCCCCCCCCAACCACCACTTGTTCACACTTCAGTTATTGTGGTGATTAAACAAACAAGAAATAACATGCTGCTATCATGGGATGGTAATGTCAGTCAATCGACACTTCAGGTCCAGACTAAAACAACTCAATAACTATTGGATTTTTATAAAACATTCATGCTCCCGAGAACTGACTTTGGTGATCCTGTGACTCAAGCTCCTCCAAGAGGTTGACATTTTTAGTTTTTGCTAGTGCATAATCACCAGAAAATAAGAATAGTTGTGTTTTCGTCACCTTAGAGTATCTACAGGTCGCCTTCCATGGAGGCTTTAAGTGCTAACCCTAACCCTAACAAAAATGTTTGCATGCTAACATACTAAACAAAGATAAACATGATAAAACCTGCTAAACATCCGCATGTTTCACTGTGAGCATTTTAGCATACCGATGTTAGCATTTAGGTCAAAGCACCACTGTGCCAAAGTACAACCTCACAGAGCTGCTGGTAGACTCTGTGTCTTGTTTACCTTTGTACAAAGCCAGACTACTTCTGCTTCCAGTCTTTATTCAGAGCTAAGCTAACCGGTTTCTAACTGTAGCTTCACTGTACAGACATAATCACGCACATTCTTCTCATGTGGTTCCAAAATGTCAAACCATTGCAAAGTGATGCATAAAGAAAAACTGTGAAAACAAGGTGACAAATATGTGACTGTCCGGCCCAGAAAACGATAGTAAGTTTCATGTGATGACGTGTTTACTGTTGCTTTGCTCTGTATATTGTAAAATGGGAACTTCTCTGCAGGATTAGTTATCGTGAGACAGTAAGCGCATCTCTGTCAACATTATATGCACTCTGGATGTTTAGTTTATACATGAAGATGTCACTGTAGACTGTCACAAGTGTCTGTCTGTCATATATGTGGTTTGTGCATTTGGTGTCCTTATCTTATATTTGTGTGCGTCTCCTGCTCTTGGTTTAACCGTCCCTGCGCCCGGGGACGCCCTGACCTCCTGGTCACCTCGTCTCACTGAAGCCCTCTGTGAGCCAAATAAGTTCAACATGTAAACCTCCAGCAATCAGGAGCAGCTTCTGGGGCATCTTTTATTAACATCGGCATTAAATATTCACATACACTCGTCCCTCTCAACCTCTCATGCATTACTCCTACTCTCTTCTACTGGTCACGAGGTCCAAATGGGAATCACCTCCCTGCCTTAGTTCCACACATTATTGTCCTGAAAGAGCACTGATGGATTCTTTCTTATAAACGTATTCTTTGTGCGTTTAATATTATTTACATTTATTTGGAAATTACTTTTCTTACAAATATACCATTTGACACTATAGATTGCTTTGGCTTTGCATAATTTGTTAGCGTGCCCTCTGGATTTCTTTCATCACTCCTTGTCTTTCAAGGCAGAAGTCTGCAGTCCCTATGTTCATCAATAATACTTTATGCTAGTAGAAGGTACTGCACAATCTCAGTAGGTCAAATCCACTTTGAGCATTTTGTTTTGTTTTGTTTTTGTTTTTCTGCTGGCACTTGTCAAGAGAAATATTGTCCAAATATATTCACATTTTTATTATTTTGTTCATTTAAACCAAAGTTTAACAACTGGCAACTTTAATTATATATTTTTGACACAAACATTAATGCAAAAATATTTTTTATTTAAATTTCAAGGCATGCAAATGTTAGCTATAAGATCCAAAAATAAAGATATATGTACACAGCGATTAATCTTGTCTTTCACTGTGTGTTTATCCAGGAGGATGTTCCCCTTCCTGAGCTTCAACATCAGTGTTCTGGATCCGTCTGCCCACTATAACGTCTATGTGGACGTGGTCCTGGCTGATCAGCACCACTGGAGGTACCAGGGCGGCAAGTGGGTCCAGTGTGGGAAAGCAGAGGGTAACATGCCAGGTATATTTCACAGCATGACTCATAATGAAACCTAAAGAAATGTCCTTTTACTGTATATTGTTTTCTGTTCTTTATGTTTGGAAACATTTCCACTATCGGAGAATTCAAATACATTTTAACATTACTATGTATAAGTGAGAGTGTGAAATTAGTATTAAACTAAACTAAATGTAACCATATTGTTAATATAAAGATAAGAGGGCACATTTACTCAAGTACTGTACTTAAGTACTTGTACTAAACTTGAGTTAGTCCATTTTTATGCTACATTACATGTCAGAGTAAAATGATTGTACTGTTACTTTACTTTTATTACTACATTTTATTTAAATATGATCAACACATTAATTATTATTGACTTTTATAGATAAATCCAGCCAGCAGTATAGTTAAAACTAGTTCCACCTTTACCAGCTGCAACATTAAAATGATTAGCACATCCATGCATTAATAATTATATCCAATAATATCATATACTATTTTTGAAATGGGCCAATCTGCATGATGAGCTCTTTTACTTGTTGATAATTTAAGTATATTTTGAACACTTTTGTACAAAACAATTTGAATGCATAACTGCTGACAGAGCTGAAAAATGTCTCCTACTCACCGACAGCAGGTCTTTCTTTCATCCTTTTGGCGTCCCTTGATATGAAGTGATGATTAGTTGAGCAAGCAGTTTGCAGTTTACTAACATCACATCACTTGAGTTTAATTTTGAATGTTTTTCGGCCACCCGTCCCTGCAGTTTGGAGCCGTATATGTGCAAAGTTGCGCAGATTATTTCTCAATCTTTTACAGGAAACTTCACCCAAATTGTAACGTGTTCTTAAATCTGACACTTACCTGCAGCAGAAACCATAAATGAGGGATAAATACATGCTCACACTACTTCTTGGGGCTTCCAACAACAACTTCTGACACAAAATACGTGATCGCATAACCTCTGGTTAATCAATTAGCTGGAGAGGTTTAGCTCATTGCATGCAACATGGACGATTTTGAGGAAGTGGTTTATTTAGCAATATTGTAGCAAACCTACATGCATACAGTAGGGAAACCAAGAGTGCATCATGATGCACAAGTAGCCTGAGAGGTTTCTGTGGACATTTTGATGTTGCTTTTGCTGTTGTTGAAATCAGCAGCCTCATTCTGCAGGTAGTGAGAACAAAACAGAAAAGATTCAGTTTGATTGGGTAAAAGTTTAATGAAAAAGCTTAAGAAGGTATCAACGGCTTTATTAGCTTGATCAAACACACTATTTGTTTTAGGTTAGTTTAAACTTACATTTTTGTTATTTTATTTCATTTTTTATGTTTTCAAATGTCAAAGGAGCCAAATATATTGCACGAATATATACACAAAAATGGGAAAGGAGGGATTATTTATTCACGTAGGTGTTAGATAAGAAGGTGGGGATTTATTATTATCAGAAAATGTAGGACATGTAAGTATGAGAGTGTAGGTTGCATGACAGGACTCCGCCTCTTTAAAAAGTCTTTTGTTATCTGCTTCATCTCATAAAGTTGACTTTGTTGATGGTGAATGATGGAGAATCAACTTTCGGCTAGAACTAAACTGATAAATCAATATTAGCTTATTGGTATACCTACTGGTATCCCTGTGTATGTCAATTAGTAACAAAGACTTGCAGTACAGAAATTTCTAAATAGTTTCAACTGCAGTTTCAATCACCACATGGCTGCTGTCCTATGAAAACCATGTTATCTCCAATTTTGTTGATTTGGAATTTTTCAGATACACTGAACTGTACTTTACGAGTTGGATACTCCTATTTCTTGAACTAAATAAGAAATTTATAAACCTATTGCATTCACAGTAATCATTATTTTTGCACTGTTTTGATTGTTTTATTACTTTTATCACCTTACACTATCTAATATCTAAAAAATATTTACAGAGCACTTTGATGGACTACATCAAAACTGGTCACCAAATGCACCCTTCATATACTGTTATATATCAGTGTTAATTTCAAGCACTCACTTTTATCTACAAGGAGTTGTTTGGATTGATGGAAAGAAACATTGGATTTACATTGGATTTGACTTTTCTATCTTTATTTCCAGTTTGCTGTCCTGTAAAGAACATGAATTTGGTTCTCACTTCTGTTCCCATCCCTGTCTCGTACTCCATGTGATTATTTCTTCCTGTTCACACCTCAGAAAAAAACAATAGCAGCTCAACCAATATGACATTTTGTGTGTGATTGATGATAGTCTAACCACAATTATATAAATGAGAGAAACTGCAAGGTGTTGTCACACATGTGCCAGGTGTTGTGGAAAGGTGACTGCTGATGTGCTACAGTTGTGGAAATTGTGGTGACAACTTTGCTCAATTAGATTTAATATTGCACTTATGTGGTGTACTCACAGAAGGTTAGCAGGTCATTGTGGTAACACTGTGAAAAATCATGGTGCTGAGATTGTATCCTGCAATAAGAATGCAAATATAAGGGATTAAAACAATATTGTCCCCATTAGCCGAAAATAGTGACCAAGCATATGTTTTTTCAGGTAAAATAGGAATGGAAAATGGAAAATTATTATATGCAGTAGCTTCTCACCCTCCCACATATTTTTTAAATATCAGCAGCCAGTAACATCCACAATATCTATAGCTGTCGATGCTGCTTGCACTGTGAATAGACAGCTGCAAAAAAAAAAGTTTTTATTGCAAATAATGTAAGTAAAGGGGAAGTTAAAAGCTAACACCTTATCTCTCTTTTTCACCAAAACATTTGATAAATGTGTGTGAATGTCGGGGAGAACACTCAAATTCATCCTACTGCACTCTAATTTGATCTATATCATCCAAATAAACACGCTGGTTTGCAGATATGCCTGATGTTAGATTTATGCTTCTTAAAGTGGCTAAAATTGTAAACAATACTAGTCCATGTTGCTCATGGTGTGCTTTTGTACTTACAGGCAACAGGATGTACATGCATCCCGACTCCCCCAACACAGGAGCTCACTGGATGAGACAGGAAGTGTCTTTCAGCAAACTCAAGCTCACCAACAACAAGGGCAGCACCAATAACGTGGCACAGGTGCTGTTCCTTTTCCTGTTCTCTGTCTAAAACGTCCATGTGTGCATATCTGCATATGTGTTTTAAGATTATTTATTAAGCCTTAAAAAAATCTCCAGGTTCCATCTATCCAAAGACCTTTATTCTCTCTCACGTCATTTCCTGTGTGGTTCTCTACTGTGTTACATAATCATATCAGATATTAGATTGTCATTGCCCCTGTCCTGGCCTGTATGTCCTCTCCAGATGATTGTGCTCCAGTCGCTCCATAAGTACCAGCCTCGTCTTCACATCGTGGAGGTTAAAGAGGACGGCACCGAGGATCCCTTCCTTTTATCCAAAGCTCAGATCTTCATCTTCCCGGAGACTCAGTTCATCGCTGTCACTGCTTATCAGAACGCTGATGTAAGTCACATCAATCACAGGAGGAATGAAATGATAAATATGGCATCAAGTGTCATTTATGGTCAATCTCAGCTCTGTTTTCTTAGTTTTAATCAAATCTTACTGAGAAGAAATGATGTGTTGATGTCACAAAGTTATTTGATTTCATTTAAACACTTATTTAGTGTAACCTTTGCACAATGAGGCCCAGCACCATAACAACACCTCTTATGTAGCATCTTAATGAGGTCTAGAGTTCAATGATTCATGTCAGAGCCATGTTTCATATAAAAAGCCTTGGTTAATGCATGCATGCATCAAAGATTCACACACACTAATTTACATTCCCACTGTAAGTGTAAGCACAGCATTGCAATACAGTAGCTAAGTTCAACTAAGAGTCACCTGACCTCAGCTGAACTAAGTACTGTGGCTCAGTCCTCCCCACTATGTGCCTTATATAGAAGATCTTTAACAGCTGTTCAAATACATTGTGTTAGAGTTACTGTATTCCATAGAGAAGACACACACTCCCTGTTTGTATGTTTATTCCAGCCCTATATATGTGTGTGTGGGGGTGTGCCAACTTTCTGGTTCAAAATTCTTTCCAACAAGAGCAGAAATTGCATATTATCCTCATTAATTATTAGTCAGTGGCTCTCTTTCTGCTCTCTTGTTTCTCTTGGTGGTTGCTCACTCCTTCTCTTTTTCCTATGCCTACATTCTCTCATTGCCCTCCTCCTATTCCTTACACAGATCACTCAGCTGAAAATAGACCATAACCCCTTCGCTAAAGGTTTCCGCGACAATTACGACGCGTAAGTAATCTATTAAAAAAAATATGTGTTTGTAAAGAGAAAACAACAGTAAATCTGGTTTTAGGGAGACAGCACTTGCACAGTTTTAACTTCATGGCTGACCATGAAATGTGAGACTGAATCATTGCTGGTACTTATATGTGCTCATATATTGGAATAGATGCAATTACTGGCTGCTCGAGCATGCTGCAGTGAAAGGGTGTGAGAGGGGCTGTGAGATGTTTGATAGATAGTTTGAGGTTTGGGCAGGAAATAACACCTTCTTTTTTTCTCTCTTCTCACACTCTCTTCTCTTCCCCTCCTCCTCCCTCCTGCCTAGGCTGTACGCTCCTCCCGACTCTGATCGCCTCACCCCCTCCCCCACAGAGAGCCAGCAGCTGCTGCCAGGGAGCTGCTACCCACAAGGCTACCTCTCAGAGCAGTACATGAGCCCCCTGCCCCAGAGCCGCTTCTACGGCCGCGAGCCTATCGGTATGGGCCAGCAGCACAAGGACCCGTCCTCCAGCCCTGGTCCTCACAGCCGCTGGTACCTGCCCCCTCAGCAGGGTGTGGCCCCCAACCGACTTGACTTCACTTCCTCCTATGAGGGTGACTTCTCTGGAAATGGCTTCTACAAGCCCTTCCCGTTGCAGACATCCGCTCACCATGCCCTCAGCTACTACCCAGACCATCCGTTTGCATCTACTAGCGTGTCTGTATCAGGAGCCACCTCAGCGGGCTGGACCGCCAGCCGACCCACCCCTCAGTACCTCAGCCACCCGAGTAAGCCTGGCCCCAGTCTGGGCTGGTTTAGACCCATGTCGTCCTCTTCGTCCTCCTCATCTTCTTCCACGTCACCTGGCAACCCCAGGCTGCACCCTCCCTCGCTCTTAGAGCCTCTGCAGCCTCCCCTGCTGCAGGACAAGCCCAAAGACACTGTGGAGGTGGTGGGAGACGACCCCTGGCTCGAACCTCCCTCTGTGAAATCAGCAGCCTCAGCTGACTCAGGCCTATATGAGGGCGGCGTGGGGGACAACAAGAAGAGGAGGGTGTCGCCCTACACATCTAGCACGGAAAACTCCCCACCTCCGCGCAGTGGCGAGGTCTGCGAGAAGGACAGCAACAGTGATGCAGACTACTATGGCTATTACACCCACTGAAGACCTCATACATTGCCACAGCATCTCCCAGCGTCTTCCCACACCGCCCTCATGGACACAGTCCAGCCAGGTCACGATAAAGCGCTCAAACAGTCGTTTTTGCTGCAGCCTCATCTACTGTCACGTCAGTCCACACAGTCCATAAAGTCTCCTCTCAAAGTGTTAACTGATTACAGGAGGAACTTTCAAGGTTACTGTCAAAGTTAGTGTTGAACAGAAGTGGATGTGACTGGGACAGTGCCCTAGAGTCACATAAACACCAAACAGACAAAGAGACCTGTGACTTAAGCCTTTGAAACATCTGGAGATTTGGGGGGTAAAAAAAATTATCTGCATATCTGCTTGCTGACAGACGCCTGCAGGGATTGTCTGTTCTTACTGCATCAAACACTCTCTCTGTCTCTTTGGCTCTGTCTTGTCTCTGTCTGTCTCTTCCTTCTCACCCTCAGCCATTCACACTTACTCTCACAATATGCTCACGTTCATTTCCCCTGATGATTCTGAGCAGAAATTACATTTCACACACCGTATTCTCACCAATCGGCCCAATACATTTAGTGCAGCTCCCACCGGTGGCGGCAGAGGAGCGTTGCAGGCTGTGGAGGCCAGAGTGAAGTAATGTCAGGAGGTTAAGACGGTTTAGCAAGCACATGTTCTGGAGTAATCTAACTAAACCCAGCTAGGACAACCTTTTCTGTTTGTGTGTTTAAGTAAATCAGCAACCACAGTGGAAATAGAAAGTCCTTACAGCTGGAGACAACATATCTCACTGGCGTTAAGGGAGATTGATGGAATTAACACAGAAAAGCTTTCAGTCAAATTACTAAGAATTTTGATATGAGATTACAATTTACACTTAAACCACGTCATCAAATCTTTATATGTTTGTAATGTAGTGTGATTAGATCTGCACTACATGACTAAAATACAGACTTAACATGCAGGTTAATTTGATAGAAATTTTAATGTTTTTGGTCTCTGATGATCCACACATATTTATAAATGAGTCAAACCTCACTAACACTTGTGGGAAAAACAGAATTGTATGACTTGATTAGAGACGCAATGATTAGACAAAATGTTGTTAGTAAATGTTAGTAAAATGAATATGCAACATTTGATGATCAGCAGATTAATCCATAATCAAAATTCTCAACATTTCCAGCCTAATCTCATGGCCCTCTTTAGTGGATGGAGTTTAGTTGTCATGGCGATGAAGTGGTTGTTATCAGGTCACCTAAAAGTGTGGAACTTGGTCGTATATGGGGTGAGATGCTGTCTTTGTTCAAAGGTGGTTTCTGGTATCAAAATGTGAATGTCCTTGATCTTTCTCTGACTGCACACTGACTCCTGGTTGATGACCTTTGACCTCTCCAATGCAGAATTAGTGTTGGAAAGAACTAGTTTGTACACACTGAAAGCTGATTGTCGTAAAGAGGGAAAAGTAAGGTTTAAATATAGGAATAAGGGCACAGGTTTTTAAACAGTTTTTCCTGGAAGACATTCATAGTGTTCATATGAAAAGTGACAACAACAAAAAAAAGTTGTGACAAGATTTTAAAAAAAGAAGAGCGCTAGAAAGAGAAGTTCAAAGCCTGGCTCCTTTCTCACCTCCTCACAGCTGGGTAATCACAGCGTGAGGTGGGTGTGAATGTCAGGTTGTCGGTTTTCGGAAAGTTGCAGAATCTGTCAGACGCAACACCCCCCCCCCTTCATCCACCACTGGAAATGTGTGGGGGGTTTCCAAAGTTGTTCGACCATCCGACATGCAGTTCTGGTAGCCAGAGGTGAGACCAAGTCATAGTAAGCCTTTGCACTCTGGTCCGAAGTCCTAAAGTTTGAGTTTTAAGTCCTAAACAAGCCATAATTTGTTCTGTAACACTCTGTAATTTTTTTATTTTTGTCAAGTTTAAAGTCATCAAATTTGTGTTTCAAGTCCAAGTCATGTGACTCGTACATGATTAATAAATGTGGGGTTATTCAGTATCTCACTTTTCTAATTTTGGGTCTGAATCAGATCTGTAAACTGCTAGTTATGGTCCTAAAATATGATATATCAATGGAAAGGGGCAGGAGCCAGCAGTGCTACCAACTAGTCAGCGTAGTGTACTCTCTAGAAGTGGATGCAGAGCAAATGGCATCACCAATGTGTGTTAAAAACATTCATTTGTCACACCAGTTTGTCACTGGAAAATGCTGTTTTAGATAAAGCTTATCCTCTCCTACGCCGTTGGCTTTCAGGGAATTTAAAGACGTGAATAAGTGATATAAATCATTTGTACACTTTAGCACCAGACGTAAACAAGGTCAGCTGGAAACCACCTGCTTTGATAGAGTGAAAAAGGCCTCATTATAACGAAGGCCCGACAATCAGTCGATGTGAAAACGCTCCTGTCACCACACACAAATAAAGCCTGCGATCAATACCAGCATCGATAATGATGTAACTGGAAAACAATATTGGCAGAGGGAAGAGTGACAGCTTAAAACATGTTGACCACATTACAGTATTCAGATTAGACTACATTCAATAAAAGTAAATTTCCCACTGTGGCTTTAGCTCTGCAACATCTTAATCTTGTTTGATTCAATTACAGAAAAGACGTGTGAGACTCCCTAATTCTGCATCCTTCTTTTGCTGTGGGCGCTGCAGGTTTTCCCAAACACTTCCCGTACACTAGCAGCAGAGCAACTGCGCCGCAGACGTGTACAAAGTGGGTCATTCAGAACGGCTACACACGCACCTGCAGGTAAAAACAGACGAGGCACTGTCACGATAAACAGGAAGCACAAAGTGACCAGACAGACACAGAATTTCCCCCCTAGTCTTCGGGCCTATCATGTTGTGACAGTGGTTGACAGAGGCCCGGCTCCCGGCCTAGTGACAGAAATGAAGAGTGAGGCCGCAGTCGGCGCTGATCAGAGGTCTGCTCCTCATTCCTCACCAGGTGTGCTAATGGCCTCAGACAACCCTGGGGGCGACAGACAAGCTCAGTGCAGTGCAGGGTCACTTAAGTCTTTTCTGAGGGAGAGATGAAATTACTTAAATTTTTTTATTTTATTTTATAAATTTGCACTCTCAAAGAGGCCAAAATGAGCTGATGAAAACAGCACCAGCTCTCTATACTGTATATACTAATGTATATTTACTATGCTATGAGTTTTAAGCTATTAAAGTGCGAATAACAAGACGTCATTGATATTGTTAGCGTAGCTTAGCATAAAGACTTGAGGCAGGGGGAAACGGCTAGCCTAGCTCGTGAACAAATACTCCTGCACATAAAACTTCATAAAAGCTAAAAATGTTTTTACACTTCAGTTTTTGTACAGATTCAAGAAACAGGATATAATGTGTTAATTTATGAGCTTTGAGGTGCTGGTAGGCAGGTTTTGTCACCTCTGGACAGAGCAAGGGCTACGGCCCTGTTTGCCTTATTAAGGTTTCACATGTCGACACAAAATTTAAGCTCTTTTCTGAGCTAATTGGATTTTATAAAAGCGCTGTATAAAGACTGGGACTTTAACACTGGAGCTACTGGAACTTAAAGACAATCACAAACATGATGCATATAGATCTCTCTTTTTCAGCACTTGACAAAATGGTCTTAATGATGTTGATGCAAAAGGGACAAACTGTCTAACAGCTCAGTCCTTTACCTGAACATTTAAATAACAAAGTGTTAATGAAGTGTTAATTTTATGCAGAATGGATATATCGTATGATTAACTGATGAAAAAATATGTATGTTGCTCGTGTAACATTTCCAAAAGATGTATTATTTAATGTTCATTTTGTCATCTATCTGAGGAAAAAAGGGTTATGATTCTTAATGTACCTTAATGAAGGTGTACAATGGACAATTCTGGTTTCAAGTGCAATTACTAGATGGTAAATTAGTTTAGAATTAATGATGGCATTGCAAAAACAATGAGGGCGAAGTTTTATGTGGCCTGTGGACGATGTCAGTTATTTATTTTATGTGCTGTGGTTTGTTATGTGGTCCGCTCAGTGATCCTGCGCCTGCATTGGGCAAAGATCTCACATTAAACAGCAACAGAAAAATGCTTTCAGACACCTCAGGAACGACCCCTGCTGGATATCTCAGCCATTGCAATCAGCCAATCCCTGATGTTAAACCTCTAATACCTCCATTTCCCATGAGTCTGTGTTTCCCTTGAACGCACATTTACCCTTGCTAAGAGAATAAGAGTGTTGGGAGAACTGTTATTTCCAGAGATTTCACTGTATGATATAGAAATAGAGGAGTGAAGAAGGGAGTATGACCAGACAAGGTCAAGCAACAAGCATGTTATTTTTTGCGTGTGATCCATGTGCACTGTTTATGTCGAGGGAGCGGCAACAGCTCCTTTGACTCTTTCATTAAGAGCTTATAAATTGCAATTCATAAACAAACAAGAGATGAAGATGTCTGAAGGGGGAAAACTGTTATTTATTAAAGGTGGCATAATTGTGTATTGTACTGTTGTTTTTTTATTCATGAAATTAAAGCTTACAAATGATTAAATCTGGCTGTTTTGATGTGTTCCTTTTATTTAATGTAGCTATTGATCTGAAATATGAGACTATGATTTATATGATTTATCTGCAGTCAAGTGCAGTTATAATAAACTAAATGATACCAGTGAGAAATAAAAACACAGTAGTGATGTTGACAGTTTAATGTACTGTATAAATACAGTATGTGTGTATGTTTCCAACCAGCTGGACAATATTTTTGACTATTAATGACATAAATGACATAAAAATACAGTATAACATCCTCTCTCCTCTTTTAAATATGTATATATACTGAATGTTGGTAATTATTTTTTTTATATAATAAATAACATGTTCAAAAAGATAAAATAAAAAACATTAAAATGACGTTTGCACCATCATATGATCTATGTTAGCAATGACCAAAGTATTTAGACAGATACTGTCTTAAACTTTATCAATAAAACTCCTTTAAGTAGGTGATTGATGATCATGTTCAGCATCATACTCAGTTCTTATTAATATGAAAGCCACAGATTTTGTTCATAGTTCATAGGCATTACGTCAGTACAGGTGCACCTATAGACAGGCAGCTAGATGCTTTGTAATAGTTTGTAATAGTTTGATTGAACAAACATTTGCTCAAACATAAATTTATGTAGGCATATGCACCATGCACAGTTTGACACAGGGCTCCTTTACAACATACAATAGATAGACAAGACAGGTATTAATGCGGCACCTACCTTAAATTTGTAGAAAATATATTTATTCTTTTATTTTGGCCACTAAATATTAATGTTTTTGTCTAAAAAATGACAGATAATAGCATAAAAATGCTGTTTTTAATTAATTTGAAGTCATTTTTCTGGCCAATAATCCAATATTCACTCTCTTTCAGCTCTGGTTTTGGTCTCTACCTGCTAAATGCTCCACTATGTTCACCAGCTAATCATAAACAACACGGTTAGAGCAGCGATAGTGAAACATTAAAGTGGTGGGCCGGACAGTCAAACAAAGAGCTGAAATTCACTATAAAGCTCCGTAAAGCCGGGGGGAACAGAATATTCAGGCGATAATACTATTTGATACCACTCTTATAATAAAAATGTGATTATAGCCGCTTTAAGGTTCTTATCTTTATTGTGCTTTAATGGTGCGTATTCCCCAAACAAATTTGCAATAAATCAAATTACCACAAACTAACTGGTGGGTCTGGGGCCTGCAGGTTTGCCCAGTTGGTGATCCAGCCCTGACTGTAGCATTGATACATCTCTAACAATTGTATTCATCATACAAACACAGTAAACTGGTTGAGAGGAGGACATGATTTCATCAAATGTTTACATTTAACACACTAACATAGTAGGTCTTCTACTGACCTGATTTTAAACAAACTTTAACAAGAGTTTTTTATTTCAAAGTCTGCAGAGTGTGCGTCACAAGTTCAGTCTTGTCGGCAGAAATCTGTGAAACCCTCAAAAATATAAACATATATGATTTAAGTAATCTAAAAAAAACAAAAAACATTAAAATCCATTAGAAAATCGATCTCGAGGAGACCTGTTAGTGGATGCTGTGTAACTCGACTGGTGTCTGGTTCCCATGAGCCAGTCATGGGCGTACAGAAGGTACAAGAAGAGATCAGCAGCACTATCTCCACTCTGCACGATCCTCAAAGCGGTTCATATATGCTGTCCAAATATCCACCGCTCATATTTCTCTCTCTCTCTCTCGTGTTTTTGTCTGGCCGTTGTCTCAGCACCACAGAATCAGGTTTTCAGTTTTAGCAAAACCTGGATTCTCTCTGAGCTTCCAGTATGTCTCGTTTGTCAACCACACATCCCGTCCACAGGAGTCTTTGGCTTTCCTGAAGAAGAAGAAGAAGAAGAAAATAGTAATCATTTACACACTTTAATATTGCTTTGATTCTTGTATTTGCACATGAGCATGGAAAAAAAACTGAGAACAACATTTTTTTTATTGGGTGAAATCTCTTTATCTCCTAAATGGTTGTTTTCAGCTATATCACCATGAATCCAGTGCGTTTTTAAACATATATCTGTAATAATGTAACCATACTGAGTAATATGTATGTATGTATTTGCCAAAGTATTATTATTATAAGTATTATT
>NW_023339651.1:3041973-3065369 GCF_004916995.1 Morone saxatilis | reverse complement strand
GAATTTGCTGCTTTTCTTGGTCTTCACACAGTAAATTCAATATTTTTGGGTTTTGGACTGTTGGTTGGACAAAACAAGACATCACCTTGGGCTCTAGGATATTGTGATGAGCAATTTTCCCTTTTTTGTAATTATTTATTGAGACAAAATAAATCCCAAATGTTATGGTCTTTATTGTCAATCATTCATGAATCAATCAAGATGATTTAAACATTTCTTGTGAGGCATTAAACAGATGATACAGGATAGTTTGTTATTCTACTTCTATTAGCAGGTTTTATAAAATAAATGAACTTACTTGAAAAAACGTGGAATGTGCTCTTCACCCTTTTTGCTCAGCTCTTTTCTCCGCTCCCTTTGAAATTCCTCTATTTCATCTTTCTTCGTGTCTGATTCTTCCACCTTTCCATCCTCCAGCATCCTATGAAAAGAGGAAGAATTTCAAGAATAACTTCACACTAAATCAACTTTTATAACTTAGTAAATTACATGTACGTTAATACACTACCTATTGATCTTGGTCCAATTTTACAGTGATCATTAAAACACATTATTTTCCTTTTTTCACCAGAGAAAATCCAGTGTTTTTGTCTTCTAGACGTTAAACAATGTCTGAGAAAATTTGATGTACCTTGGGACACGTAACCCCTGCAACTGAGAGCAGCAATTAGCAGTAATACTAAACTAGCAAAATATGATCTCTACTACTGTTCTTGTACGCTAGTATCATCTCCAGCTCTGCTCACCTTTGGTCTGGGCGCAGGCGGCTGTCTGAAGGAGGCAGGAGAGGCTTCAGGTCCGGGGTGAGTTCATTCAGCTCCATGGCGAAGGTGGAGAAGCCATAGTACTGCAGGTAATCCTTTGGCTGGGGATCTGTGGGGTGACATAAGACTCTCAGGTGAGCTGCTGCACAAACGTGACGTTTGGATTTATGCCGATTAGCATTAGGTTTTGGCAAGAGGGATCATTTCACTTCACTTCCATTTAAACTCCTCCGCCTCTAAAGCAGAATCTCAGCAATCAGACTAATTACATCCACACATGAAACACCTCAAGGACAAACTGTCCCAAGTCCTCTTAGTGATCGCTATGGACTCACTTGGCTTCCAGACACATTTCGGAGTGGGCAGAGTGTCACAGAAGATGCCTTCATGCCACAGACCTCCGAACCGGTGTATGATACTCCCGCTTTGGTCCAGCACTGTGCCCTGCACCTCATTCTTGTTCGTTTCTGAACCCCAGTAACGAGACTACAACAAAGTACAAACACGTCAGTCTAAACCTTGAGATGTGCTGTGGAACCAAACAAAGACAAGTCAACTTGACACAAAACATGACAGCACAAGGTTTTCATTCACCTTGACGAAGGTGATCTTGCAGGTGCAGACGTTGCTTTTGAGGTTGCGGATGGTGACCTCTCCGTAATGCTCCAGATAGCGTTGCTGACTGAGGACGTTGTGGATGCAGGTCACTACTTTGTTCCACTCATAGTGGTCTCCATACCTGGACAAAACATCCAAATCTGGCAATTTAACAAGCAAAAATTCCTCTCTATGATTTTAATTTCTCAAATGTTAATGTTTTCTCTCTTTTATATCTTTTAATCTGAATATCTTTGGGGTTTGGGGTTTTTTTCCCAGTTTTCTGACATTTTTTGTTAAAAAGATTAATAAATTAGCCAAAAAAATATTTAACAGACAATTAAAACACTCATTAGTTGGACAAACCAGTAGTGATGGTTAAGGTGCATGCAATATAACTGCACCTTAGAAAGAACCATAATTGTTTCACATAAAGTCTGATCTTTTCTTCCATTTAACGGCTACTATCATGCCTCATCTAACAGAGGCATCGCAGTACATTTGCGTACACACACAGCCTGGTGTTTACCTTGGAAGAGTAACATTAACCATCCCTGTTGGCAGAATCTCCAGTGACTTCCCCCAGAATTTATTTTTCCATCGCTGGTCTGGTCAAGGATAAAAACAAGTGTTGTTGAGAATATTACTCTAAACAGTCCAGTGACAGCTTTTCAAATGCATCCCCGAAGCAAAGTTGGAAAAAATACATGTGATTAACAGCACTAACAAACACAAACATTTGGTCTCACCTTGCCAAAAGGAGTAATTCTCTGATTCTGCGTGGCAGGCAGAAATGGGAGGATGGTGGCAGACCTGGTAAAGTATAAAGAAGAGGACTAAGTTTAAGAATCCACTTAGAAGAATACACTTTTTTTTTTTTTTTTTTACATTTGCAGTAGTGCTTGTAAATACTTCCCCTTTAAAGCTCCCCTTTAAGTTGAGCATAGCAACTTTATCCAACTGTAAGCTTGTTTGTAAGCATTTTTAAGGACTATATAGGATTTTTTTTGTTTTCAGCATAATACAACTAGAACTGGAAGACCTTAATGCTACACAGCCATTATTAGTGTTTTTGTTCATACCTGTATAATATTACCTGTCCTGGGAAAGGGTTTTGCTCACATACAATGATTTATAATCAGTGATATTAATAGGAGCCACTGAATCATGATGCTATAAATATTGTATTAGTATACTCATGAATATGTATCTTGAGCTAAGCTACATTACAATCTACAGTAAAACTTGGTAACAGGTCACTTAAATATCAGTTTCTTATGAACTACATTGTAAAGCTACTGTTCGAGAAATTAATTGCTTTGATGAGGACTGACATTTAATTATTTTTCACTTAATTGCTGATCACAGACCATCAAAATAAGTGACTTTGAAAATAAATGACAACATAATTAGTTAGTGATTTTATTAAAGCAATAAATCACCCAGTGTTGACTCGTGCCGCTCCGTGTGGCTGAGCCGCTCGATTACACCAAAAGGTGATTTATCTTAATTTACCAAGAGGGGATTATGGGGGCTAAATTGTAATTCCCAATGGTATTTTCCCAGTTTTAAAAATGTTTTTTGGTTCCCCTGTAGTTGCCAGTCAGAGCTCTTAAAGGCTTTTATGGGTGTAAGATATTCCTGAATAAGATATTGTGTAATAAAAGTTTCCTTCTTGAGATACCTGCTCGCTGATGAGGCGGAAGCCCCGGTCCTCTCTGATACACTCGTAGGTCTCCCCCAGCACCGGGTTAAAGGGCTTGTAGCGGTTTCTGAACGTCGCAGTCGAGTAACCAGAGATTGCAAAGGCAGCAATGTAAACCTGTAAATGATATGTGCAATATATTTTGTTTAATCTTTAATCTGTAAGGGATTATAGCAGTTTATTATTTATTTTTCTACGCCAACTGTGCTTCCTTTTAAGATCTTATTTCTCAGTTAGTCCTACCCAGGTCCAGCATTTCCCTGCACTTACTGATGCACCTGGTGCCTGAGCTTATTCTTTATAATCTTATTGTCTACCAAGTTTTTTGTTCTAATTTAATTCAGAGGTATGAGGGTGGGTAATAGGGCTGCAACTATCAATAGTTTTCATTATATCAGTAAAAGGTGACGTCCTAAAATGTTTAGTTTTGCCTACAATCCAAAGATATTCAGTTAACTGTCATAGAAAAAACTGAAAATATTATGAGAAGCTGAAATCAAAGAATTTGGACACAAAACGAAACAATTATATTATATATTGAAAATAGTTTTTAATTTAATCGCAACTAATCAATGAATCGATGAATTGAATTGCAGTTCTAGTGGAACTTGTTGTTCGTTAAAACATATATTATTATATTAATCATCGCTTTGTTGCTGGATAATTACCACAAGACAACAAGCAGCCATTCTTTTGCCTTCATTTTTTTGCCAGTTAAGTAAAGAAAGGTGCCCGACAATGTTCCTGTGTTATAATTACCAAGTAAAAATAATTGTCTCTGACTTCATTCTTTCACTATTATTATGCAGGACATGTATATTTTTATGTAATATTATCAACATCTAAGCAGGCGTATACACAGATTAATCTGGGTTTCTACAACAAATCTGACTCAATACTACTACCAGTTGTCTTACATAACATATGTTTGAACAGTCTTACCATCCTCTGGTAGGGGTCCGATGTATTGCTGGCAGTATCCAGCAGCTCACTGTACTCCAGCTCTTCACACAGCCGCTGCAGCAGGTTAACAGGCTCATTGAGAGCAGCAGGCATGGACACTCGAGCCAAGTCTTTACCTGAGGAAAAACAGCACGAGCCTCAGAAAAGTGCCAAAAGTGTCAAAAATGATTTACATGTAACTGCAGAGGGGTGTGACTTTTCAAAATGTCCTTGCCTATGTTGTTGTAGAGGATAGCCATGAGGCCCACATGGCTGTTGTCGGGACAGGTAGCGGGCAGGGTAGTTCGCCGGCCAGTGCTCTTGGCAACGACACTGTTAGGAGACTTGGAAATGCTGGCACGGTACTTCCGGGTGGCTGAGGCTGTAATGTTGGTGAAAGGAAATAATATTGATCACAAATAAGTAATAAAGACAGAATTCTCAGGCTACTTATATTAATTATCAATAACAAAAGGTTTGTGCCATATTTTGACCAACTTTGAGGCTTTTGATTAATGTTGTTGTCACTGCACTGTAACTTTTACTCCCTCTTTTCTTTTATTATAATAATTTATGTTACTTTTATATTTGGTCTAGATGCGTTTTATGTTTTTTGTAAACACACTTTTAATTACCGGGGTTGTTCAAATGTGCCGTACAAATAAATGTATGCTGCCTTGCCTAGTCTACAGCCATGCTAGCTGGCTAAAAATGCTTTAACATATTCAGAATGGTGTTATGCACACAGAATGGTGTTATGCACACATAAAAAACTTTCTTTAAAAGTTATAAACTTGTGAAGTTTAAAATTGCCAAGAAAAAAAACACATTAGTAGTCAGAGTAGCTGAAACTAATTAAAATAACATACTTCATGCACATGTAACCCACCATGTCCTTCCTCTGGCTCAGAGTTGGTGGTGCTTCCGTCACTAAGTCCTGATTCATCAGACACCTCAGAGGAACTACCACAAAGGATGTCATCGCTGGCGTCAAAATACTCCGCAGCTGAATCTGCTACTGAAGGAGGCCCGTGGGACGAATGCCTCCCCACTGCAGGCTAACGGCGAAGGAAGAGAAAGAAGGAGGTGCAAAGAAAACCAGCCATCAAAAACATGAAGGGAGTATGTGCCGGAGAATCCAGATGACAGGTGCCGTATGAATCTTACCTCAGCTAATGTGTTGGACTGGTGGATGTTGTTAGTTTCCCAGACTTCCTGCAGCTTCTGCCTCTCCTGGGACAGAGTTTCATGCACTGACTTCAGGGAAGCAAGCACTGAAGAGAAATAAAAGACACAGAAGTTTTAGTGGAAACTTGGACACATAGTCATGCCTTTTTAATATTAAAGTTACTACTCTATACTACCTTGCAGAAACCATGTCTGTCTGTGTGTATATATGCATGTTATCTGTTTTTCTGACCTCGTAGCGACATGGCGCAGATGTCCTGCTGGATTTTCTTGCCCTCAGGCGACAGTGTGACAGTAGGAGGGGACAGCTGGGAGTAGACGTAGTCAGGGATGGAGGGGACTGATGCACCAAGGTGAGACGAGTTGCTCAGGTGACTGGAAGACAGCTATGAGGTAAACAGAGGAGGATGGAAGATTCATTGGTTAATCTAACAGTTCCAGTGTTATCTGTTATTTTGGATGTAATGGGGTTAGCTTAGCATAAAGACTGGAAACAGTCAAGTTAGCAGCTTGGTGAGGCCGTAATTAAGCAGACTTGTTCACTGAGCTAATTGCCAACATCATCATGTTAATAAGTGAGCTTTAGAGGTGCTGGTTGTTACGTTTTCCACTGAGCCAGGCTAGCTGTTTCCCTCTGTTTTCAGTCAGTATGCTAAGCTAAGCTAACCAGCTGCTGGCAGTAGCGTCATATTTACCATACATACATAAAAGAGGAGAACGCATGCAGATAGACAAATGGATGTCTCTTTTCAATTTCATGTGAAATTTTTTGTCAAACACAGGTGTAACTAATATATTTGTACCATTGAAATGTGAAAGGACCATGGTATATTGGCTCTCTAGTACAGTTTTAATTGTTTTATTGTTGTTGTATTGTGCCCATATTTATCCTGGTGAAATCAATTAAACTGAATTGACCAAATTGGAACAGAGCCATCATTAATGCTATTAGTTACACCTGTGCTTTTCCTGCTATGACAGGTCACTCTGTACCTGTACTATAAGACATAGTTAGAAGTCTTATTATTACTCATCTAATCAGGGATTTCTTTACACTTAGATAATCAGGTTGGCTTCCTTTTTGTGGCTCAAACCTGGACCTCAAGAACCATAGCCCTGCAGGTTATCTGTCATACCAGCTACTCAACTATTTTAACTTAACTCATTTAAATGAGGTCCTGTTTGTTTTGTAAGAAAGAAAACATTTAGAGCTGTAGTACTCAAACTAGATGGCAGGATAGACAACCAACAGTACTTTGGTTTCTAAAGAACAGGGTTAAAAACTACTAGCATCTAAACTAAATGCAGGTTTACGTGATTGATCTTTTTATTGACTTCTATAAATCAAAATCATGTCATTGCTTTTTTCTATTATGTGGGAAAAAACAAGATACTGTGGTATATACATATGTTGTGGATGTTGAATAAAACAGAACAAACACAAATAGCAATTACAACAAAAATTAGCATTTTTACCTGAAAAAGGGCATCTTTTATGTCTTTATTAATACAGTAACAATTCATTTTCAGGTCGATACAGTGTGTAAATTGAGAATATTGAATCATTTATGAATCAAATTGTCTACCCATTGCCAACTCACCGATTTAGTAATCCCACGAATAGGCTTTGGATTAGAAAAAGGTCCCAAAATGTTACAGGAGGATTTGGATGTCAAATACTTAAACCCAATATGTTCTAAAAAAAAATGACCAGTAATAAGACTTCAGTTATGATTTCAATAAAAAAAAACATTTAGTATTTCAAATAAACTTGACATGACAAATCAAAGGACTGAATCAATGTAAAACAATGTCATTCATTCTTTTGGTTTGAATACAAAGAGTAATTTACATACCATTCCCAGTGCCTCCACTCTGGAAAGTGTGCGAGAGTGACCCCACATCTTCCCTGACCTCGACTTCTTCGGCTTCTCAAGCGAAAGATTCTGTATCAAAAAAATTAAAACCAAAATCTCATCATAAATAATTTTACTTTTCATGTGAAGCTCCCGAGAATAGAAAGATTGATCTGTAAGTCAACCTGTATGCTGATGATGCGCTTTAAGTCTCCGTTAGTGAAAGCCTGGCCTGCCTCCAATGTCTGCAGGCTCTGGATTAAACGGTTTAGCTCAGAAAGGTCCAAATGGCAACGGTTCAGCTCTGGAAGAAGACATGAGAGATATATTCTTTTATTGATTTTCTGTGACTAATTGATCAGGTAAGTTTATTCCACACATTCTTCTTCCTTGCCCTTTTGTTTGGGGTAATTGATTAGATTTTGCAATATTAATATTATATAATTATATAATATTCTGTGTGATTTTTGTGTGATTTGAATAATTGTATAATTGTATAATGGTATATTTGTATATTTGTATTTTTGGCGCATCCAATGCACCAGCACGTTCCTCGTAGGGATAAAGAACCTACGTTGGCATAAACAAAGAACTCTGACTTTTTGGTGGTGTTGATGATCTGATTAAAAAGCTTTATAGTTCCCTTTTAAGGATATTTTTCTAAGATTATCCAGACCTTGTTAATTTGTGGATGTTGTGTCTTTGGGAGTTTATGACAAATACCTTGAACACAGATGTCTGGGTTGTGACTTTGCTGCAGCCAGGCAGACACTTTGCTGTTCACAGCGGTGTTAGCTGAAGGCAGCGCTCCAGATGTTCCAGCTGAATCCGCCACGCCTGCAGAGCTCTGGTAACATGAAAACAATCAGAAGAGGACACAGGAGTTAAGACTTGCTATGAGTCAATGAGGATTGTTATTTTAGGTTTGACTCCATTTTTTATTTAATAGTCACCAAATCTCCATTTCTCTGAGCTTGTCCAGCTGCAGTGCTAAAGGACAAAGTCTGGAGGAAGCCGCTGTGAAGATGAGCTGCCTCATTCTTCTTGTACAAGCGGTGCGCTTGTAGCTTGGTTACCCAAATGTAGAAGATTTCATGGCTCTTTGCCTTGGAGAGACAAAAAAGTATTTTTAATCTGAAGGCACACTATTTGTCGAACACTTATTTGTTTGAAAAATAGGAGCAGAATTTGATCATTTACCTTCATATGATAGAGAATGTCTCCTGCATCCAAGTCGATCCGATTCGATTTCTTATTTATCGACATCACTGCAAGGCTAACATCCAGGGAGCCCTGTACCCTTCCCCTGGAGACCTTTAATGGGAAAAAAAGTGTTTTCAAAGTGTTTTCAAATCTAGTTGTCGAACATATCCTGTTATAAAATGTCATGTTCACTTACATCTTGCTGATTTCTGGAGTAACGCAGGATTCCTGCTTCCAAGACAAAGTATCGCTGAAAAACAGATCAAACGCAATTTTTTTTTTTTTTATAAAGCTGATTTTATTCCTAAAGTCAACATTGTGATATTCAGGATGACAGAGTGGATGTATTTCTCACCTTGTGCCAACCTTTAAGAGGCCACTTCCTCCTCTTGAGAAGATATCCCTCACAGATACCCGGGATGGTCATATCATGTTCACCTCCTGTCTGCATGTCTACCTGAAGGTCGTCAATCACTTCCCAATCTTTTATAATCTATAGACAGCACGAAATGGGGAAAAACACTTAATTACTTTTTTGTACTGACGTCTTACAATTAGGATTGTGTTCAAATTTGGGGGTAGCAAAAAGTAAAATACATCTAGTTCATGATTTGACATTGTCAGTTTTTCATGAAACGGCTCGACAAAACCTTGAAATATTCTTGTGCACAAAAAAGTGTTTCATTTTGATGTGTTTAAGTGAGCTAGATTTGTCTCAAAAGCTCAGAAAAGAAGGCAAGATGGACCAGTTAATTACTTTGACTTCCCTAGTACTAGTAGCAATATTCTTATTATTAATCAGTGAATTATGTTTCGTTTTTTTATTTTGAATGTCTAAAAATCTGATATATGAAATGGTATTATTTACTTTTTGGCTCTTTAAAAGTGCTGTTTGACTGTGTAAATGCTGTATTTTGAGTGTGGTTTAAATTAATTTGCAGTGTCCTGTAAGACCATACATACATACATAGTTGTATGTATGACACTGATAAAATTAAACATCATCATCATCACAATAACACTCATTTTATTATAGCATTTTTACTCTCTTTCACAATATAAGACTGGCTCACTCATCTCAGGGGATTCATGCTAAATAACGACTATAATTCAGAATAAAAACACCTGAAACTCCAAAACAAGTCAGATGTTATTCTGGGCCTTTTCTGGTTCAGAGTGCCCTTGAAGATCTAAACTGACACAAATCCTCAAACCTGTCTGGAGTGGCGAGATGACAGAGTGCTACTGCTCCGAGAGTGGGACGGCTTCCACGTGGGTGAAGTCTTCTCCAGGCCGCTCGCCACTGATTGGCTGCGGTTGAGTGAAGCTCCGTATGAATCCATTTCAGGGCGCGGGGCTCGGACTCCCCTCCCTGTCGCAATTGGCTGGTTGTTCGGAGAGATCAGCTGAAATCTGCGAATAAAGATCACTGAAATGTCAGGATGAGTAAATTAGCCAGTGGGAAAAAATTTAATCTAAATATTAATGATTACTTTTATTATTTATTTATTGTTTAGTAAACAAAATATCAGAAAAATTAGTTCATGAGTTCAAATAGTTTTTTCAGCTCTGGAAAGTACATTTACTTAAATGCTGTAATTAAGGTATTTATACTTTACTTAAGTATTTCCATTCTAGGATATTTTATACCTCTACTCCACCACTTTTTAGAGAAAAAAATATTGTACTTTTTACTTAGTATCTTCACCTTGACCAGCTACAACTGTTAACTCCTGCTTAAACGGATCAATAATAATGATCCAATAACACTGACAGGACCTTTCTGCATTTAGTGTACTTTTACTTTGAGTACATTTTGTTGCTAATACTTCTGCACTTAGTGGCTTATTGCTACTTTAATGACTACATGTGATGTGAATACTTCTATTAATCCTTCTTCAGACTGACCCCAGTTCAAAATACACATCCATGACAGCTGGTCAAACTCCATCTGCTGATGAAGATCGTGTGACATGAATCCACAGCTCCACAATAGCTACTAAAGGAAACTTGATGATATTCATTTTATGATGTGATAAAACAGAAAATCTTCACATTAGAGGACCTGGAATCTGCCAATTTATGGCATTTTTCCTGATAATTAACCTTTGAAAATGAATCTATAATTTAGTTACTGTTTATCAATTAAACATCATGGCCTACATGGAATATGTCTGATATTGTCCTTTATGAAGAGCTGTATAATGATCCACGAGGGCGAGACAGCTCCACGAGCAAGAAACCAAAGAGAAAGTGTTAAATAGGCTCAACGCAGGAGCAGGAGACGAGCTAGGACTCTGTGTAATCCAGTTACCTAACAGAGGTTGGAGCTGAGCTCTCGGTTCCTGTGATGTTGTAAATGCTGCCTGGATACACTATCCTCATCTAGATCACTCTGGATCTTAAAGTCACCCACGCTGAGCACTTCACTGAATAACAAAACAAAATATTCAGACAACTGATGTGGCAACATTTAAGATTTTACACGGTATATTTCTACATGAATATGGCAAAAAAGTTATGTATTTGAGTTGCTAAATGTTTCCTTTGTAATATTCTTGATTTAAAAACAGGAACCGTCTATGAAGATGTGGAGTCATTCTTGCAGTTGCTGTGTCACAGAAAAATCTGTTATTGTATCTTTTGAACAAACATGGGTGGAGTGGTTAAAAAAGACACAAACACCCTAAAACATGCTCCAATCGAGTAAATAAGAGATATTTTCAATGTAAAACATGTTTTTTTATGCCAAAATAGTGATTAATTTAGAAGTTTAGGCTTCAAATCAGACAAACTTGGCATGTGACACCATGGCCATTACCGCCTGAAGGCCGGGCAGAGGATTACCAACCTATGCTTAATTGGTTTTTCAAGGGATGGTTTTAGCCACTTGCCACTCGGATACGGACAAACACAATCCCAAGGCGAAAAGCAGTAACACAACATAGTGCTGACCACAATCACAACAGGAGAAAACAGATAAATGTCAGTAGGACTGGCATCAAAGCACTTTGAAATGACCCGTTTACATCATTTCCTTTAAATAAACACTTTTTACAGCAAGTTTAGTGCTTCACAGACATAAAAACACAAACTCTGCAGTGCAATTACAGAACAGAATAACTACACTGTAGTGCCCATAAAGACTTGAAGCAGAACATGTTTGAGACAGTGACCACATTTTGTTTGCATGGAGAAAACGTTGCACACATGCATCTGCAGCATCGCAGTCTATTTAATTTAGGAGTCTGCAAACTTAATTCACTCAATAGGTAAGTTACTACGTTGAGGATTCTAAGAGTCTCCGCGTGTTTAGTGTATTTTTAGTGGGTTTTCTTTCATTATATCTTGTATTTTTCTATTTTATTTTGTTATTTAATGTGTATTTCTATCTGGAGCTGCTGCAACGAGTGAATTTCCCCCAGTGTGCGATCAATAGAGTCACTATGAAGATGTGAAGAATATAGGCCGTCTGAATGGATACACAGTGAATAGTGCGTTACATCCAAACTTGATATCCCTCTAAATCTGGACAGAACCCGCCTGGCTTGCTGTTATATAAGGACAGGAGAGGATGAGAGTAACTGACCTCAGTGATAAAAGCATGTGGTGGAAACAGGATGAAAGGATTTGTAGGTTTCTGAGCTTGTTTACTCACTGAAGAAAATAAAGAATATTCTACAAGTTTAAAAACAAATCGGTTTTGATCTTAAAGTTACTGTTTCCACAAGAGTAAAGACTATACTTTAATATTTGAAGCTTTTGTTAAAAAGAAAAGAAGAAAGAAGTAAAAGGGTCCATGTAACTCACTGTGATCTATTGTTTACAGAATAGGTTCCGTAGTTAGATACAGTTGAGGTTGTGCACTTTGAGGAAATGTAATTAAAAAGTAATTTAAATCAGATTTTAAAAATGTAAAAAGGAATTAAAACGATCAAAATAGAATAATTTTTTGTTGAGAATGCCATTTTTCCTCCAGTGAGGCCCAGGCGAGAGGAGATATAGATACACATACTGATAGATGGTGACATAATGAGCTCCTTATATGGAAATGGAAGCCAACCAAACAAGTCAGCCAAGGTAAAGGATGTATTTTGGCACCAAACTACCAAACTGGCAGAGGACTGGGGGGGTTGGGATGCAGAGATTATGACAGCTATAATCTCGTTTTTTGGAGTAAAAACTGCAGCAAAATAAAAAACTGGCGAAAGGATCAGATATTTATGAATGAGTGTGAGATTTCTCCACATGTGCAGTACAAATATTTCCAATAGATAAAGTGAGGATTTTTTATTTTATTTAGATCAAATGACTCAGTGTGCTTGTGATCTAAAATCAGAGGTGAGAACATTTAAATGATTTATACCTAACAGGACCTGGAGGAGAAGCACATTGTCTTCCAACAGCTGTGGAAGTGTGTGAGGATGTCTGTCCCACACACACACACACACACACACACACACTGCATTTGTTTTGACAGACAAGTACAATCAGGAAGCAGCTACTCTGATATATCTGAGTATCTTAACTTGATGTCACACGAGTCCATTAAGGTCCATGTGAACTATTCAGGGCCGCACAAGCTCTTATCCAAAGCCCATTAAAAAAGTCCCCGCACACAGAGAAGTGGAAGTTTTACTTGTTTTGGTATTTTATCAATATGAACAAAGAGCCACGATGCATTTACGACAGATATTACAATTTAATACATATTCTATAGACATTATATCAAATATTCTGGTGTTTTGGTTCTGTAATTTGCATCAGAATTTAACCCAAACTTTTACATATCCGTGTTTTCGGTGCAAGATAACGTTAAAAAGACCTGGAGAGAAGTCTTACCTGAAATTCACCTCCGACTCTCATCATCTGTTGCAATCCTGTGCGCCTGATAAACCCAACAAGTGTCTCATTTGGCGTTTAAGAAACTGCGGCAAATCACCGTTCCGACGCAGAAAACGTTTTTCCATCGAAAACCGCTAAATAAAAGAAGTCAAACTACATGTTACTTCCACAGATAATCACTCATTCTGATCACATAATCTCACCGGCCGTGCCCTCTCTGCCGGTGACTGACTCGAGCTCAAATCCAAGGAGAGCTGCGCGTCGCAGGGAGCGCGTCGTGCGCAATGTGTCCTGGGCATTATCCGCATTAGTTGGAATTACACTGAGTGTCTAGCAGGGATGTAGTGGAGGGTAAATCCAGCCAACCTCCACTCACTCTACACACCTAGTTTACTCGTTTCAAAGCAAAAATATGATCTTAAATAGGGCTTTACCGTACTAGGATGGGTTAAAAGGATGATTAAATATGGTTAAATGTGGTGTTTTAAGGGGGAATTTGGGCTTGTGTGTTGATAATTTCATGAAAAACATAAATATTTGTTAAAACGGGTTCTTATTTGTCCAACATTCATTGCAGGTTATGATCTAACCTTTATTTACCATTATACCAACAGTTTCATGGTGCAGGTGAGCCTTCCTTCTCTGCTTTCTGCAGCAATTTGTGATAAAACCAAAATCTCAGCGATTAAATGATTTTAATCTGTCAATATAGAGATTTAACACACATTTAGTTGGTTTTCTGGATCTTTATGTGTTCTGGGACCTTCCCTCTTCTGCAGCGGAGTGTGGTGTTGAAGTGAGCGCCTGAGTCTCCCTTTAGAAAGGCGGGCCATTAGACTAACTGACCCAGATTAACATGCTGTAATCTGCAGATTAGTGTATCAGAATCTGTGACCACTTGTGTTTATTTTGGCTGGAGTGGTTTTCATGATGCCACTTATGACAACAATGCCGCCACTCCAGCTGGTATTCTCCTTCAGAGACCTTTTCTATCATTGATGACCCCTGACTGACATATTTAATGGATATTTTATATTATATAGCAGGTAAACTGTACAATTAACACAGTTATAAAGACTTAATAGGCTTCTTTTTGACCAATTCAGAGTTTTCTTCTCTCTTATACTTGACTATTGTTATAATACAGGTAGATGTTTAGATATTAAATAATACACTGTAATGCGATAAATTATTTTAAATCAGAAAAACTGTTGAAACAGATTACATTAAAAAAAAATGAAGCTACACAAACTCAATTTAACTACAAAAGCTTTTTAAATACAAATATCAAAATTAAGTCAGTGTCACTTAAAATGACAAAAGCTACTTTATCTTTATTTTAACTAATATTTAGTTAGTTTTACTTAAAATATTCAATGTAATCAGTTTTAACAATCATTTGATTAATACTTAATTGGTTTTACAGTGTAACCTTTAAAAATGACAATTTCATTTAGATAGATATACTTTATTGATCCCAAGCTGGAAAATTGCAGGGTTTTTTTTGTTTTTTAGATAGATATTTTAGTTTTCTTCACAGAAATGAATGAAACACTGACATACAGATCTACTGTGTATATTTTTAAAGTTTTCTTACACCCCTTAAATTTAAGAAAGCCTCCCAAACCCACGTGTCCCCTTAATGTAAAGTCCATTCTCAGTGTCTGTGCACCGGTGGATCACACACTAGAAGAAGAGAAGCCTGACAAATCATGCTCGTAGATTAGATTTTCCATGAGTACAGAGAAACTTTCCACTTTCAGCAGCTGAACGTAGAAACATCCTTCTAGTGTCAAACTCTGCACAGACATCAATCAAACATCACACTGCAGGAACAAGACGAAACACTGATTTCTGACAATTCCACTTTTAAATACATGTCTGACTAATCCAAAAGAGAGATTGTGTTGACATAGTTTATTTATATGTGACCATATCCTTAAGTAAAGGAATTCCTTTGCAGCACTGTCCACACAAGACTTCCATTGAGAGGTTGCAGTGCACTGAAAACAGTCGACAGTAGCCACAGTGCCCCTATGGGTGGACACACATTGTACAAGTTAGTCTAATTTAGCACCAATTGAACTGCTCCATTCAAATTTTTTAAGATTTTTGTTTTTGCAGAGTTCTTCTAATCTTAAAAAAAATTGCCTGGAACTTTTGGTACTAAATTTACAATAAAATCTAAAGTTTGCATCCAACCCAGCAGTCCCTTGTCGTTTCAAGTAGCAGGAAATCTGCGAGGCAACAGTCTCGGGAGTTTCCTCCGAAGCTCTACGTGGCCTCCTCTGCGCTGTCGTCCGAGCTCTGCTGTTTGACGTGCTGCTGGAGCAGGGCGGACAGGTGGGCCGGGTGGCGCTGCATCAGGGAGACCGTGTGGGAGGTCAGCATCATCAGCCCGCTGACCAGCTCGCCCTGGACTACAGTGATTGACGGCAGTTTGGAGTAGCTCACCACACCTTGTGCACTCAGCAACGTGTTGTCTATACAGGCTCCTGTTGAGAGAAGAGCAGCGTGGTGGTCAGTGAGCTGCAGTTAAATGTCTTTATCGCAATTATAAATACGTTTTTCAGTAAAGTCAATGAATATCAAAAAAGAGATGTTGCATTTATCCTGCGTTTGATATTAAATCTGGATTTTATCTTACTCCAGCGGACTGAAACAATAAGTAAATTAACTGATTGACTGAAATATTTTGACTTTTTAGTTCACTTATCAAACTCAGCTACTCAAACATCAGTAGTTGCTGCTCTATCATTTTAAATTCATTATCTTTGGGGTTTTCTGACAACATACATTTGGTTTCCAGGAATTTAAACAATCTATAAATAGATATTTATCATTATTTGACATTTCATACACTTGATTCTACATACCAAATAATTTAGATATATTTGTAGATTATGAAATTATGAAAACACTAGATACTTCCAGACCAGCGGTCTGACTTTTAGAAGTTTATGTATTTATCTCTCAATCACAGATATACTGAAAATGTTCTTTCAAGCAAACAAGTTGCAATGTTTGACTAGTAATGAAAGCTCAGGTGTGGAATTAATTTTACCAGTTAAGTCTTTAGTGGGACTGCTGCATTATATTATAAAACTATTTCACAACAAGAAGATAATCAGTTATTTAAGTGGTGGTTACTCTCAAAAGCCTTTGTTTTATAACTTTAAGTGTTTGCAAAGACCCCCTTAGAGTATTAAATAATGTTTTATAACAAGTAAATAAATGCGTGCAGACACAGAAGACGAACGTACCCACGAGTGTCATCTGTGGACTGGCTTTCAGAGTCGTCAACATCTGCTTCACCTTTGGCTCTTTACTAACAAACAGGACTGTCGGGCCGATGAACAGAGGAGCCATGTTGCAGTAAACGCTGCTGCTCAGGAATGACCGTATGACCTGGAAAAAAAAAAAGAGCACAATTAAAAAGATTAGAATAACTTTAAATGATCCTAAAGGTTTAATTAGGTTGTGTTGTGTCTTCTGAGTAAAGGAAACATAAAATGGTTTATCTCACTAATATACAGTAATACAGTCTCATCATCTCTCTACTGTCTGATCAAGCTACACAGAGGAAGGGCTCAACGTCACAATCAACACGCTTAGTAATTAGTAATTAGCAATTTTAGCATTACCGGGTTGGGAAAGAACCTGACAGTGATGCCATGTTTATAAAGTCTGTGCCTGAGAGTCAGCATGTCTTCAGCATTGCAGGCGTTGTTCTGGACCACAGCGACCATCTTACAGTCCTGGAACACTTTCTCCAATTGCTTCTTTAAGAGGATGACGAAAGGAGATTCCTGGTGGAGCAAAAAGAGAAGAGAGTTTGTCTCACAGTGAAGTGGAACTGAAGTGGATTTTAGTAAAGGTGGTTTAAAACAAGAAAATAAGAGATGGTCCCTCCTTGTCATCTGAGGTGTTTATACAGTTATACAGTACAGCTTGAGGTTTGAGGACGATAGTGATGTTTCTACAGATATCATCTGAATATTTTCTACATTAATGCAGACGTATGTCTCTTTTTTTTTATTTAACAAGAGACACTTAACTTCACAAGCAGCTGTACCTTGTTAAAATAAAAAGTTAGTCCACAAGACTGTAAATCCTGATCACATCAATCTGCTGGCAATACAGTGTATTAAGAATAAAAGTGCAATTATATAAATATAAGTATATTTATAATAGGGCTGCACGATATGTTATTGCAATTCACAGCTATGTGGTAAATGATCGTTTTTGCATAAATTTCACATAAAATAAATATTAAAATCATGATGATGTGACATTTGTTGGGATCTGTAACACAATAAACAAGTTTTCTTACATCTGGAGAACAAGATTTTTAGGCCAGGGCGTCTCTTCAGAACTACAATATTTAATTATAACGCTGTTTGTCACATATTTTACCTTCATCCAAAAAGAAAATACAGCTTCTTAAGATTTGGATATTGCACTTAATTGGATAATATTGGGATTAATTGTGCAGCAAATCTCTGCAGGTTGCAGCATCTTCTGGAAACCCTAAAACCAGGAGAGTTGAAGCTATAGCAGCAGATATAAGCCTGTGCATGAGGAATAAGACGCCCAGTGTAATGTTTTGTCGTGCACAAACTTCTGGCAGCTAGCTCTGGGAATGGGGTGAATGTTACCTCCTGGACTCGTTGGGTTTCGGATGGATATGCGCCTGGAGGAAAAGGCCGCTTAGGAGGGATGTACTCTGTGACAGCCAGGATCTTCTGTTTGAGGATGTGCACCGGTCTCCTGTGGCGAGTCACAGCCTTGGAGCCGTGCCGAACAGTCTGTGTCAGGGGAAGCCATCCTGAAAAGGCACAAAGTCTGTTAAACAGCTGCAAACACAACTTTAACTTAAAGCCCTGAGGCTGCGCTGCAAACGGATGTGAGGCTGTTTAACTGGAGCTAAGATAACGCTGCTTGCTTTAAATGCTTCTAGAAAAACAGGTAACAAAGTATTAACTCGTTACAGACGGAGAGCTGCTGGTAGAAATGCAGTTTTTTGCCTCTACGTTACCTTGTTTCGGTAGTAATTTCACACACAAGGTCGCAGCCATGTTTAGCAGGAAAACGTGATTCTGGAAGTGACGACAGCGTAAATGCTGCATTCATGGCCGCGTCGGGCGAAAGACAATCACATCTAAACTAATCCTATTTTATTTGTTTTTTTTTAATCATTTATAATCACCAACAAGCAAAAGCAGATATAAAAAACAATATATAGCTAATTTGTTAATGTCTAAATCGGTTGTATCGGTTTTAATGTCGGATTTTGTTTATATTTTTATATATTTTAGATTATTTTGTTTATGCCATTTTACCACCAGTGTGTTGACACTTGTGTAACATCAAATTGAAGATATTATATTATAAGTGTCAGAGAGATTAAATCAATTTATTATCTTTTTAACTGGGAGATAATACATCATTGATTACAGCGAGTGTCTGACGTTAACGGACTTTCCACACGTAAAAACAGATATGACCTGAATGCAGCATAACGCATCGACGTCATCGCGTTTCGGATTTTATGTTTAAATAAAATACACAAAAAAATATATATATATATATATATATTTAATCTAAACTAAAGCTTAAGTGTAGAAATATGATTTTAATTCGTCCAAAACGTTGTTATACTTAAATATTTTGAGCCGTTACAAAACTTTTTACGTAACACTTTTACGCAAGGTTACGCGGTTACGTCAGCGTCAGTTTACAAGCATGAGGCGCAAACTCAGTACGATTTTATTAAAGCATATCGGCGTATTTAGCAGAAACCGTCCGTCTCATGTCTCTTTCACGGCGGGTCAACAAAGCGGGTCTGCACTGAATTTATACAGGAAATCAACGAGTGACCGTTCAAACATGGACCTGAGTGACATGAGGAAGAAATACAAAGGAGATGAGGACGTGAGTAGCCTTGGAAACACTTGAGTTACCTGTGTCAGGGTGGAATATACTCACTTATATCACTTAATCCACTGTTCTGCTACGTGCAACTGCAAGGTCATAAAGTCCAGTGGTGTACAAATACTGCAATGTGTTGTTTTGAGTGCACAGCTGGAGCAAGCAGGTGTTTTCATGCTGCACAGGTGTGTCACACTTTGGACACTTGACCTATAGGCCTGCATGAGGTTAAGTGCATTAGTGTGTATAGATGATTATGTTTCTGTTCACAGTGCTTTGAGGAGAGCCAGCTTGCATCTCTGGACCCAATCAAACAGTTTGGAAACTGGTTTGATGAAGCCACAAAGTGTCCTGAAATTGGAGAGGCGAATGCTATGTGCATTGCCACTGCCAGCAAGTAGGTAACAGAAGGTTGAAGTGTTTTTTATTTTCTGTTTTCTGTTTTCTGTTTTCTTAACGTCAGCCTTTAAATCTGTGTGTGCAGAGACGGACGTCCATCAGCTCGTATGGTCCTCCTGAAAGGTTACAGCAGTGAAGGTTTCAGATTCTTTACCAACTACGAGAGCCGGAAGGGTTCTGAGCTGGTGAGTCTCTCATCCTCTTTGTGACCTTATGTGACCTTTAAAACCCCAATAAAAGCATTGACACTGCTCATGTATATTCCCTTCATAATGAGGCATTGGTGTCTGCTGCTTTGTGATACTGAAACCAGGGGACAAATAATTAATTTAAGTCATTTTATCAAAGTAAAATCTACATATTCTCAGATTCCAGCTGCTTCGTTTCAACAACTTGTTGCTTTTCTCTATTTGTTTTTATTGCAAATTAAATATATTTAGGGTGTTTGGACTGTTGTTTTTTATACTGTTTTCTAATTAATGTAATTAATGGTTGCAGGTAAACACACAGCTGAAATTATTACTCCTTTAATTGCTTAGTTGATCAGTAACATTTTGATAATTGGTTAATCGTTTATGGAAAAATGTCTAAATGTCTCTCCTTCCAGCATCTTAAATGTTAATATTTTTATGTCTTCTCAGATTATAAACTGAATATATTTGGGTTTGACAAAAACAAGCTGTTTGAATGCTTCTTTTTCACTATTTTTGGGACATTTTATGGACCAAACGATTTATCAATGAATCAAGAAAATACCTCAACGATTAATCATTAATTAAAATAACTGCAGCCTTAGTTTGGATACTCTGCTTGCACTGGTTGTTTGAACACATCTTGATGGAAACATCAGTTTTCCAGTACATTTAATGCTGAGTTCAGAGATCACTATCTTCTGTAGTATTTAGCATTTTACTTATGAATCTCATCAATAATGTGATGGTCTGATCGGCTCTTTGTCCACAGGAGAGCAATCCGTATGCATGTCTGGTCTTCTACTGGGAACCTCTCAACAGACAGGTCAGCATCGCTCATGTGCTCATCAAACACTGTCTTACTGATAATATTTTAATTGATTTTCCCACAATAAACGTTTATTAACTGTAATTTTAACATTCAGATTCGCATTGAGGGCGATGTAGAGCGAATCCCCTTCCAGACCTCCAAAGAATACTTCCACTCCCGACCAAAGAGCAGCCAGATCGGGGCTGTCGTGAGCCGACAAAGCACTCCGGTTCCTAACAGAGATGTGAGAATTATACGCTGTTCTGTCGGTAATATATAAATGTTAAAGGTTCAATTTTCACTTCTAATTGAGCCTAATTTATTTTAGTATCTAAGGCAGAAAAATGCAGAACTTGAGGAGAAGTACAAGGACACAGAGGTGCCTATGCCTGATTACTGGTGAGCATTTTACATTAAATTAAACCATGAAATCTTAAAATGATGTGAAAGGTGACGACGCGTTGGTTTAAGTCATGTTAAAAGCTAAGTGCTACATTTTGGGGAATGTATAGAATCAATAAAACTCTTAAATCTGGCTTAGTACAAAGCCCTGCACTCAGCACTGGAAACAAGGACAAACAACTAGCCTGGTTCAAGTCCTAAAGTTTACAAAATAAAATAAAATGCAAAATACATACTAAATCCAAAGATTAAAAAAACAAAATTTGCCATTATACAGGGGCTTTATGTGTTGTCAGCGTATATGGCATTATATTTTTCATCATATTTGAGGACAAGATAGACTTTTGTTTGCTCAAATGTCATTTTTCTTTCCAGAATCATTTTTTTTTTATAAAATGTGATCTATGTGCTCATTAGGTGGACACAAATCAAGCTTAAAAATAACTCCATGGTTATGATGTGTTAACTAGTGAGCGTCAGAGGAGCTTATAGGCTGATTTCCACTCCACAGAAAGGTTTTCACATCAAGGTTTTTCTTAATATTCTGTCCTTCCTTTGTTAACAGGGGCGGCTACATCGTCAAGCCTTACCTGATCGAGTTCTGGCAGGGTCAGACCAACAGACTTCACGACCGCATCGTCTTCACCAAGTCGAAGGATGGGGAGTCTGAGCTGGGAGAGTTTCAGCACGCTGCCGAGGGAGGCTGGGTGTACCAGCGGCTGTCCCCATGAGACGAACCTCAACAGGGAGTTCATCTCATCACTGATTTAAAAACTTTATCTCACTTGAAGCTCATCTATAGGTACTGATGGAAAACCATTTGATGTTGATTGAATAGGCGTTACTGTGTGTAGGATTTACCAACAAGCCTAACGTCATCGTGTTGTCTCTGAACCGAACCCTGAACAGTCCTTGATGTCACTACACAGTTTTTTCAGAGGTGTGACACAACCTGACTGTACTGTACAACCTTAACCTTTTCCCCACATTACGAAATGAGAAGACGCTGTGCGGATACAGAAAGTACACTGACCGACACGGTAGAGCAAACTGCTCCTCGTCTGGTCAAACAATGATTGACGGTGACGTTGGTTATTCAGCGTTGTTGCTGTTAACCTTTAGGACGTAGAAACTGTGTCTTATTTCTTGAAAAAGCACAATCTGTACCACTGACTGTCCACTTGTCATCAGTACTTAGTAGCAGAGTGTGGTCCATTTTCAGTGTTAAAATAAGAGCCAACGTTTGATTTTACACGTCCGTAATCTCCAAGAAGGTTTACTAGAACTACAATATGTAATTTTGCACTAATTTCAGAGGAAATAGCCAGTTGTTTGAGTTTAGTTGGTTATGTTGAGTTTAAACCTAAATAAAAACACAGTATTAATAATAAATCAATAAAAAACACCCCTTAATGTAATGTAGTCCAGTACAACATCACCTTTAACTATAAACTCAGTAATAAACAACCAATCATTGATTTGAAATTGAATTATTTGTTACTGTCAACTCAATTTTTGTTAAAACTAAGATTATCTAGGTTATGTTAGCAATAGTTAATTAACTGGAAGTGTATTTAACAAATTAACACTGTCTTTATTTTCCTTATAATTAGTACTAGATTACCTATAAAAATGTGAATTTACAGTTACATACCAATGTCTTTCTAGGAGATTATACTACAGAACCCATAAAATCACCACATACAGCCCAACTCTATCTTTAATTCATTATGAATGGATCGCAGAGGTCTTAAATCAAGACATCGGCTCTACCTGCCTTTTAATAATGAGATTTAAAAGAGCTGATGATTTGAACTGTGCCAACTA
This sequence comes from Morone saxatilis, assembly GCF_004916995.1. Classification (NCBI taxonomy): domain Eukaryota; kingdom Metazoa; phylum Chordata; class Actinopteri; family Moronidae; genus Morone; species Morone saxatilis. The sequence continues at coordinate 3,042,708 of NW_023339651.1, read as the reverse complement.
CGATGTGTATTGTGTGAGTCTTGTACTGATTGAGAATGAGTTTGTTGTTGTTTATTGTTTACTGAATGTTATTTTGACTTGAATTAACTGTGGAATAGAGCCAATAATAAAAAGTTTAATTTGTAACTGAGGACTAAGTGCGTGTTTGTCCAGCAGATGTCAGACACACGACAGCAAAGATCAACAGCCTGTACGTGTACTTTCCTCGAGTCTTCTTCTACTCCATTACAGTTTAGAGGGAAATATTTTACTTTATCTGACAGCTTTAGTTACTAGTTACTTCACAAATGAAGATTTTTGCATACAGCACATACAAAGAGCTCATAAAATAGGATTATATTTTAGTTATAAATGAAACTATCCAACAATCTAACATAATATCTATCAAATAAATGTTTTTCATCCAAAAAAAGTTTAATTTGTTCCTTTTCCTTTAAATTATTTTTAATTTAATTTCAAATTCTGACAAAACAACCATTGTGAAGGTGTCACTGGGTTCTGTGTAATTGTGATGGCATTTCTCACTATGTTTACAAATCAATCAATTGAACAATTGAGAAATAATAATAATAATTGATTAATCCATAATGAGAATACTCATCAGATGCAGTTCTATACCAGTAACTAAACCAGTAAAATCCTGCTTTTACACTAATGAATGAGTCATATTAATATAATATAATGTAATATATAATAGTATAACACATATTAAGAGTACTTTTAATACTTTAAGTA
>NW_023339651.1:3040493-3041901 GCF_004916995.1 Morone saxatilis | reverse complement strand
ACTTTTACTTAACTAAAGACTCGACCTCTTCCTCCACCTACCAGCTGATTAGTGGCTGTAACACATCTGCAGTCAGTCTGTGAACTGATGCAACGATTGCCACATTACAAAATGCAGAAGCACGGCAGCGTGTCAAATGTCAGTGTCTGCTTACCATCACCATGTCAACAGAACCTGCACACACAGGCTCCGGTGAAAAAACAACTTGTCTCTGTAACCTAAAACCAAATTAACACGCCAAGTGGCTTAAATCATTGATGCTCAAATAATAGCGACAGGCCTGTACTGCTGCACAAACACAAAGCACTCGTTTCTATCAACTCATCTTGAAACATTTATTAAAAACAAATTTGCATTAAGACTTTTCAGAAAAGATTAATACATATCTGTGTATCCATAACTCATCAAAATCACGTCTTTATTTGCTTTGGTCATAAAAATGTAATAAAAATTTGCTTTACAGACACATTTCTTCACTCCTGTATTGATTGAGTAAGACATAAAAAAAAAAAACAGGAAGTTTAATTCCAAAACGTCACATCCATAATAATAAAATAAAAAGTTACTGTTCATTCAGAAGGATGTTTGCATGAGGTTAGGCAGAGTTTTCACGTCACAGATCATTTCTGAAGATAAATAACAACAGTGTGAGCGAGACAGAAGAAAAAATGTCTCCAGTACTTTGTTTAGTGGTGATTGTCCGCTGATACCAGTTGTTTGAATGGGTGTGAGTCCATTGGTTACAGTATCTACGTGGGTGTGGTGCCTGGTCACAAGTGTTTATCCACCTTACACGTGTGGTGCCACATGGTTGTGCTTGTGTTTGTGTGTGTATTTCAGCCTTCCTCTAAGCTTTTATAGGTGTGACACTGATATATGACACATTTGTGATCAAGTATGTGCTTTTTGTGGAAGCTTGTGCTGCTATTTGTCAGTCTTCTTTTTATGGTTCTTGTCACTGAGGTTGTGCTCTGCGAACAGATCCGGGTTCTCGGCTAGCGTGGCTCGGACCTTCTTCTTCTCCTTGAAGCGTCCGGAGTGGGAGACCTTGACTTGGCGGCCCTTAGTGGCAGACTTATCTACAATCTTCTCCAGTCTGGCATTGAACTGACTGTCCGTGTGGTCTGGAGGGGGATTATTGGTCGAGTGCTCTTTGTTTCCGGTGTTGCTGCCGTACTCAGCTGGGATCTCGTACAGAACTTTAGATTCAGATTTCTTCTTGCGTGAGAAGGTCAGCTTCCACCAGCTTGGATCAGCCATGGCACCAACGGAGACTGGAGGACTGACCTAGAGGGGCACAGAGCACATACAGGTGCATCTCAATAAATTAGAATATCATGACAAAGTTCATTTATTTCAGTAATTCAATTCAAAAAGTGAAACTCATATATCATATAGATTCATAACA
>NW_023339651.1:3036061-3040393 GCF_004916995.1 Morone saxatilis | reverse complement strand
TTATTTCAGTAATTCAATTCAAAAAAGTGAAACTCATATCATATAGATTCATTACACACAGAGTGAAATATTTCAAGCCTTTATTTCTTTTAATTTTGATTTGCACATTTTAAAGTTTTATAAACTATTAGAAATTACCCCTTGTACAAAACTGCCCATCTCAGCCAGGGAAGATGGAACATTCATTTATGTTCAATTCAGCCTTAAAAAAACACAATTACATTAATATTCCTTCTTGTAAATGAATAAACCAAGAAAACTTGGATTTACCATCTCAGCCCATTTACAACATCAACTGACCCATCACCGTGGCAACCGACGAAACACCATCCGCCCATGAAGGTCATAAAATAGAAAAACTTATTGGGAAATGTCCAATAACTCTACCTTTTTAAAATAGTACTTTACAACTGTTCCCAGTGTCAATTATAAACCTTCAACCTCAGTTAGCATTATTAATAATACAATAATCAGAAGGTTTCACAGACTTTTTGTTCTGGCTAGTCAAACATTTCTAGATGTTTGGGCAATTTGGACTTTTGAACTCAGTATAAACTCCCTAAAATCCCAGCTATGGCCCGAACACTGAACTGTTGATTGTGCATCCATATATCTTTAGCTGTAAACCTTTGTAAAGTGTCTTATTAAGTGTCAATGCATGTAAGTGACTTTAACATAACCAGTGTGTCTAAAAGAAGCAATACCACAGTGTAAAACTAAACTCCATTAAAGTAAAAGAATACAGAATTATTATCATATTTATGGTGTTTTTCTTCTGGCTCTTATATTTTGTATGTAAAATCTTGATCTATAATCGTAACTACAGCTGAGAATTAAATGTAATGGAGTAAAAAAGTACAAAAATTAAGTACAAATAGCTCAACATTATGCCTATTTGAGTACATTTACTTTGATAATACACTGTAATTTCTAAATCAGGTGTACATTTGGATTAAATACATGCTGTATTCTCCTGTACAGTTCACATGGATCAGACCCGTCCTTAGACAGCAGACAGTAACTACTCTCAGCTTCTTTTCATCTGTTGCACATCTCCGTGAGTAGAAGGTGTAACCTAATGGGGGGAGGACACCTGAGACTCTCTGCTCTCAGCTGATAAATTAATGAGCATCTGAAGAGTATCCTCTGTCCCCTTCCCATGTGATCTGATATGAAGTCAGGAAGAAAAAAAGAAACTCCTTTGACCGATGAAGAAGCAAGCTGTTGTCTTAATGCTGCACCAGAAGTTCAGTTATATAACAGCAAAGTGAAGGAGACTCTATAGAGAGCATCACAAAACACACACTATTAGTGTGATTTCAGCTACAGTAATGCAGATTTATGGGTGCATACAGGCACATAGATTTATTATGTGATTCTCATATTGCTTATTTGTATCATGTCAAGAGTCTAAACAGGTTTGTGTTTATATCCTCTATAAAATATAATCCATAAACAGGAATGACAATGCTCATAACACACAAAAACCTCTTGCTTTTGATGCATAATTAAACTAATAAAGGGGTTCTTACAGCTTTTTCCAGAGCTTTTAACCACATGTCTTCATTAGCAGGGTTTGCTCTGAAGCTCTAGAAAAAGCTAGTAAGTGGACCTTGAGTTAAGATAATTTATTTTATGTCAAGAATGAGCTTCTTTATTCGATTAATTATTTCAATGGCTGCTTTTGCTCTTACAGTTGTCGTATAATAAATTGAATATTTGGGGGTTTTGGACAAGACATTTATTGAAGTCACTTAGCGTAGTGTGATCTGCTTTTTCCTCTGTTTTATAATCTTTCATAGATGAATCACTTAATCAAGAAAATGAACGCCATATTAATCTGTAACAACATAAAAGCACATTCCCAGTTGGATTAGGGCTGCAGAACCCTTGTTTCCTGTCTGTATGTTCACTGTCCCATAAAAATATACATTTAATGTAAGAAAAAGAAACTCTGATTGTCACCAATATGAATAAATAATACAGTTTAAACTGCAGGATCTCCTTCCTCCATTCTTGCCACAACTTTTCAAATCTAAAAAAATCCAATGTTGAACCCTGGTTGAACACCCAAAGAAATAACAGGTAGCACCCACAGATTGCGGCCTGATGGTCTTCATCAGAGCATCACATTTTGAATAAAATGTTGCTTATAAACCAGATTTTATGAGTTCCACAGACACCACAATTCCTACTTTACAGGGTCAGACGGGAGGAAAAGAAGCACACAAATTCTCCTTTGGTGTGGTCATGTTATCATGTAGCACCTATGCAAATACACAGTCCATGCCCTTTGCAGAAACACTCATCTTACTCTTATCTGAAGCATGTGATGTTGGGCACCTGGCACATACAGGTAGAGCGAAGGTTCAGGAACGACTCAGAGGAGGAAACAATTGATGAGATTTCTGATTAAATGTTGTGATAGGGTTTGAATCCACCTATAATAAGAGCCCTTGTTTTTTATTAGTATTGACCTAATGTTCCTTCCTGTTGACCCTGTGTTGCTTAATTACACTTATTTCTGACCTGCTCGTTTACAGACGACTTAGGTAACAGATAGCGTCTGTAGCAACCAAGTGTTTACTTCTGTTTTTCAGCTCTTTTAATGTTACTTTTTCTGGATTTTAGATTCAAGCACTTAATCCAAAGTTAATTCCCGTTCTTTTCTTGCTGAATTTAGCAACATGTATGTGCTTAGCCTTTAACAAAAGACAGGTTCCTTTATAACAAATGTTTACTGAGCATTTACATAGTATTGTTGACTTTTCATAGAGCAGTTTCTGCAGAACAAAGTAACTCGGGGGGCCTTGAGCGGCACTTTCACACCGCATTAAGTAAGTAACACAGTGGTATAATATGCACACATATTTCTTTTAGTATTCCATGTTTGACTTAGATGTGACCTTTGAGACAAAAAAGCCCTGTTGACATAAAGGAGGCCCTCCATAGTTCTCTTTAATAAGTTACTATGTATTCTGTTATGTGTGGGTGAGCTGCTCGGCAAAGCCTCAGAGATCACAGCAGGAAGGGAACGTTCGGAAATCACTAACCAGCTGCAAAAGCCCTTCAATAGCACAATGTTTGAGCTGGAGGGAGAGAGGAGGCTCCAAGGGCACCGAGGACTGTGCTGCCCTCATAATTGAGCTGAAGGTTCATTAGATTCTCAGGTTTCGTCCCCCGTGCCAGCTTCACTGTTGACCCGTAACAGCAAAGTTGAATGAGTTGATGAAGAGCAGTTGGGGTGTCCTTTGCCTGATGTTTATAAAAATGATGATTTGCATCAATCGAAGTGTCTGTAATTATTTTTATTGTTTGTTTTGTGGATGTAGAAGTCACAGAAATATGACTTTTCTTTCAAATGTGCTCAACATTTGTTATCTCTTACATGACTTAGACTGTGGCAATCTCGAGTTAAGGAAGGTTTATTATTCTCACTCAAACAGTGTCACCTGCTCAAACATCATACAGCCGAGTGTTGACATCAGCTAAAACAATCTGAGGTAAACAGTGAGAGTCATCTCATAACACATCTACAACACATAGCATAGAATTTGTTCATATGACTAAATTTTCTAGTTTATTAGTTCTTATTTTTCGACATTTCTTAATGTCAGACATTGACTGACTGTCTCCATCTTGTAGGACTCCAACCAAACTGTGTTTTAGATTAATAAATGAATTATTTGTTCAATTAAACATCAGTAAACAGTGTAAAATACCCATCACAATCCCCTGTAGCCCAATATCAAAGCTTAAAATATCTTGTTTTTGTCCAAAATCCCACAAAATATTCAATTCATTATTATGTAAGATAAGAAAAGCAGCAAATTCTCACTTTTGCGAAGCCTAAAAACATCAAATGTCTATTGCACAAACCAATCAACCTCTAACGTTACATTAGATTAGGATTAAAACAGTTGCAGAATAATCAACTCATTCTTGCAGCTGTACCATCTTCATAAAGATTGTTTGACTGTGACATAAGTTGCAGACTTTATCCTTCTGAGCTTAACAAAAGATAGTTAGTATTTTATAAATATAGAAAGTTGTCAATAAACCAAACCAATACATTCAACCAAATCAACAGCTTTTACTGCATGTTGACCAGCAAGAACAGGTCCTGCAGCAGTATATTAGTGACATTAAATCGCTTTCAGGTGACTTCTTACTTTCTTATGACGAGCCGGTTGAAGGAGATCAGATGTGAAACTGTCCCGCCATGCTTACAGACTCTTTACCTCCTCTGTTTTCTTTTTAATTCTTCTCCTCAGGTGATCATGCACAGGTGCAGCATCTCTCTCCCTCTGCCCCTTTCTCTCTCTCTCTCTC
>NW_023339651.1:3017552-3035980 GCF_004916995.1 Morone saxatilis | reverse complement strand
ACACACACACACACACCTACAGCCTGCCCAGCTAAGTGCATGAGTGAGTAAATGTTGCAACCATGTGATTTAGTGAGACCTTTCTTCAGGCCAGCCCAGTCTGCATCAAGATTACTGACATCAGAGTTAATGTGAACTTGAGAGGTGAGCAGCTTTCCAAACTGCAAATAAATTCCCTTTTATCAGTCTCACTTTAAAACTCGGTCTTAATGTGGAATTTGGACGCAGAATAAAGTCATCTTTGTGTTTGAGTTTTCTCATTCCTGTTACACAACACTAAGTAATTACTTTAAGCTGTAGAAAGAGAGAGAGACATACAGAGAGAGTTACAGAGAGAGTGAGTGAGAGAGAGAGAAAAAGAGATGAGGTGAGTGGCCCTGATGTTTTGCATGGCTTGCGTAAAATCACAGACAGTGAATGGATGCTTACTTTGCAAGTTTGGTTACCATTCAAATGACCTGAAATTAGGCCACTTGACTGCTGCGACTACATGCAGGGATTTAATGGCAGCAGTTGAGCCATTTTCATCTCTGTCCAGGTTGGCGTTCACAAGATGCCCAAAATGTCCTGTTATTTATTTGGTTTTCAGTGACAGCATGTAAGCGATTTGTGTATGGTCTGATGCAAGGATGGGAAATAACTTTAACAGGGTCAGTCCTTAATTAAACCATAAGAGCTTTATTTTAAGTTCTAATGGAGATCCCAAAGTTTCCAAAGATGTTAAATATGTCAGACTGAATTTTGAGGGAAATGTCTCTAAAATGATGCACACAGAATATTTCTATTTGATGGGATGGTGCAAGGTTGGAAAGTAACTAGGAGTACTGTAGTTAGGTACAATTTTGAAGTACTTTATTTGAGTATTTCCATTTTATACCCAGTGTTTTTTGCCAAACTTTTTTTGGCTTGTGACTCCTTACAACAACAAAAAAAGCCCCATGACGTCTGTGAGCTGTAAGCAGTTCAACTGAAAGACCTTTTCCCTTTAAACTTCTCAGATGGCTTCATTTAAATAATTGCTTGAGGCCTAAAGAGGGAAAACTAGTCAATATTTCTCCCAAAAAAAGATTAAACAGAACAGATTAAAGAAAAGTCCAACAAATGAATACAGATGTGTGTAGCAGAACTTTCTTCTTCTTCTTTCTTCTCACATTAATCATCTCCCGAACCCTCAGATTGATCTTGTGACAGCGGGGAACAATCTATCTGTATGCAAAGTGTATGAAGTAGTAAGCTCCAACATGACCAGCTACAACAGTAAAATAATACTACCTAACATAATATATTAATAATAATAACATATCAATCACAGAGGACATTTTGCTGCAGAAAAAGTAGTTTATTTTATTTAATTTCTGCTGCTTTTTTTACATTTTGCTGATAATACTCTCTTGTATTTGTACTTTTACATGAGCAAAGGATGTGAGTGTTTCTTCCACTACTGACTACATAAATAAAACTACAGTAACTTCCCTTAAAAGCTACTAATTCTCATCTCAGAGCATGCAGACAGTGAAAGGACGACACCGCTCTCTACCGACAGACTTTAACACTACATTCAAATCAGGAAACTAAACCATGGACCAATCAGCGGCCACTGTCAGCATAGTGAAATATCAATGGTCAATCCTTAAGATCGTCTCTTTCTATTGGCTCTCCTTCGCGTAACGTGTCCTAAACAGTGTAATACGGATGGTGACAACAATCCTCCATAAGAGCTTATTAAATAAACTTATAATGAAGCGATAAAATATTGGGAAGTGCTTTGGTTTTCAAAAGGTGAAGAGAAAATGGAGGTAAGCTGAAATAAAATCTCTCTGATGAGCCAAAATAGCCTATGTTGGGACTTCTTTCTGCTCTCTGTGTTGCTGTTTAACGTTACAAGCCGCACTATAATGCATTATTCTCTCTCTCTGCAAGGTACTGCTACACAAATAGAGGAAAACAAGTGTACATTACTAATATATTTACCGTTTTATCACTTCAACAGAATATTCAAAACCTCCCAATCGACATACAGACCAGCAAGCTTCTGGGTAAGTAAAAAAGGCACAAATATAAAATAGACTGTTAATCCCATCTGTTACAGATACCTTAAGGCTTATGTTTCTTCTCCTGCAGAATTATAACCAACTGTTGCCTGCAATAAGTGAATCAAATGATGCCAAATCCACAGATATGAATGATGATGAATCTTTGTGTCCACAGACTGGCTGCTGGATCGACGTCACTGCAATCTGAAATGGCAGAGCGCAGTAAAAGAGATCAGAGAGAAGATCAACGTTGCCATCCAGGACATGCCGGAGAACGAGGAGATCAAGAAGCTTCTCTCCGGCTCCTGTAGGTCCCTTATAGCCCCCAGATTATTGTGCTTCTCATTAGAGCTGCACAATTAATCGCAATATTATCGAAAACGCAATATGAGAGACAAAACAGCATTATAATGAAATACTGTAGTTCAGCAGAGATTCCCTGGTCTACAAATCTTTTATAAAATATGTTTGTTTGGTACAGACCACAACAGATTTCACATTATCATGATTTTAATCGTTTTCCTTGGTGAACCTGGGAGATTGTTTAACAACACTTACCACAGTTTTTAAGCTATTTCCAGAATCCTCAAAGACTCTTCTTAACTGGATAAAGTAGGTGTCAGTTTGTACCACATAAAAAAAGGTATGACATGAGTTATACTAATCTTTTTCTCTCCATTCTTTAATATTTTATTTCACAATATAAATAATTTTTTTTGTCTGCCATCCAAAACAAGCAGGAAAATTTGGTTTGCAATATTGTGTTATTATTATATTATGCTTCACATTTATGCACACACAAAACTAAAACAAAAAGATCTTCTTGGTTTAGGGAATAGAGTACCAGCTTTGGGAAGTGACTCAAATGTAATAATGATACACGAGAGGCACAAATTGGAACAAAATCAGGCCATGGCTGACTCATGGAAAAAGTCATTCTTATTTTACAAGGTGGCGTTTTTTGCAATATAAACACATTATTTTTTATTGTTTCAGCTTTAACCTTCAACTGTGTTAGTATGTGTATTGATCTGATGCAGCGTAGCGTAACTCTTGTCCTGTAACTGTCTGTATGAATGCTTATAGGCTGACACACTTTTGTTGTTGTTTGTTTGCTTTTATTGATAGACATTCACTACTTTCATTGCTTGAGGATAGTGGAGATACTGAAGGGGACTGAAGCTTCCTCCAAGAACATCTTTGGCAGATATTCGTCTCAGAGGATGAAGGTGAGAGGATTCAAACAAACTGCTGGTGTGTCAGTTTTATAGTTTATAATCCAAGTGGTCTGAGGAGATTTCTTTGTGTGGTGTTCCTCTGCTTTAAAACTACAGAGAGTTTCTGAAATTAAGATTTAAATTGTGTTTTCTGTTTTTGTTTTCACAGGATTGGCAAGAGATTGTGTCCCTTTATGAGGGAGATAATGTTTATTTGGGTGAGTGTAATATAAAAACATGTATTTATGTATTTATCACAGCATGACAACATAATTCCTCTGTATATGCTTGAGGTAGGAAGACTATTTTAAGCAAATAAAACCTGTTGACGTTCTCTTGTAAACCAGAAATGGTGAAAACAGTAGTTTTAGTTGCTGCTGTTCAGATTATTTCTGAAGTAGCATCTAGCTGTAGAAACTAAATAATTACGCATATAGAATAAAGTCTGTTTGTGTGTCCCAGCGGAGGTGGCCAGCTTGCTGAGTCGCAATGTGAGCTATGAAGGTCCGGCTCTGAGGAAGCAGCTGGCCAAAGCCCAGCAGCTGCAGCAGGAGCTGAGCAGGCGGGAAGTGGAGTGCCAGAGCTCAGCCGCAGACCTGAGGGAACGCTACTATGCTGCCTGTAAACAGTATGGCATCACCGTAAGTACAACAACAACATGCACACCCGCAGGAGAACAATAAAACACAAAAACCTGTGTTTGTGGGTTGTGCAGTGTACAATATTATGTCTTTAACTAACAGAAATACATCCAGACTCTTGCTCACTGTGTGGACATTCTTCGTCCTGTTGCTTTCCCTCTTTCCTCTGACAGGGAGAAAATGTGGCTCGGGAGCTTCAGGCTCTGGTCAAAGACCTACCAGCGGTTCTTGAGGAAGTTGGAAAGGATGCATCAAAGTTAGAGGAGCAAATCCAAATTTATACTGCTTTCACAAACTTTGTATGTGAGTGGTGAGTATATCATAAAAAAAAAAACATTTTAACACTCTGCTCTGTACTTCTTACCACCTCACTAACACGGTGCAGCTCAGCCCGATATAAAATAAGTCTGTCTCTAACTATAAAACCATTTGGAAATCTTTACTTCTTGTCCTATGAGCTCACATGTTGTTATGTGTAGGTCTGAACCAGTCCTGCCCATGCTGACGTTTGTCCAGAAGAGAGGAAACGCAACGTTCTACGAGTGGAGAACGGGGAAAGTCCCGACAGTTATTGAGAGGCCATTTGTGGAGGAAGCTGCTCCTGATGCAGTCACAGAAGATGCGGTTGGTTTTACTGTCTCTGTATTATGTATTACTCATAACCAGTCATATAATATTTATTAATAAATTCTACTTATCCATTTTATTTGTGTTACACAGTGCCGTTATTCAAATCAGACCTAATTCACATCATCACGGTTACTAAACTGATTTTAGAGTTTAAAAAAAGAAAATGATGTAATCCAGCCCCAGGACTCATGCTGCAGCTCTCTGTAACTGTGCTAATCAACAAATGGCACTATGGGTCAAATAGATACAATTCACAACTGACTTTCTTTTAAAAACCTGCTTTAGATTGACTGGGGTGACTTTGGCAAAGGGGCAAATACCCAGGAACCCGTCATCACAGTTGAGGATGGAACAGACTGGGGTATCAGTCTGGAGCCGGGCTCTGAGGTGAGACGCTTGAACACATCTGCATTTTTATTTTATATACAGTTTGTGTTCACCTTATATATAAAATAATGACATATAGATATTCAAATAAATTAAGAACAAGCTCTACAAAAAGAAAATCTATATTCTATATTCTGTATTTCAGCATTACTCAGTTCCACTAATACAGTGTGATTTGTTTGTTAAAAGTAATTTTAAAAAATAGTTAAAAGTACTGTGTAAATGGTTGAAATAGATTGTTAGAAGTAATGCATAAACAATTGAAACATTTGCTAAAAGTAATCAAAATGATGAAATAGGTAACGGTAATCAATAAACAGTTGAAATGGTGGAAGTATTTGGCAAAAAGTTATTGATAAACAGTTGAAATGGGTACAGTAGCTAAAAGTAATAGACAATAGATATAGTTGACTAAAAGTAATAAGTAAATGTTTGAGATGTACACATTTTGCTGCAAGCGGTATGCAACTTCACAAAAACCTAAAAACTAAAAATCGACAATTCAACAGCAATATATACGTTTATATCACGGTGTTAAGCTGTTATCCAGTTGAAATCAGTTCAAGTAAACACATCTAGAGGATATGGGACAGTGTTGGGATCCACTGCTATACTATACCATCTTCTGTCTCCCTCAACAGGACTCTGGTGCTGGGGGTATTGACTGGGGCGACAGTGAAGCCGCTCCAATTGAAATTGAAATTGTAGATGCTGGCACAGACTGTAACTACTTTTCTTTTTATAAATCCCAATTGTTGCTCAGCAGTGTATCACACCCTCAGCTGTTGAAATGTCTGTTTTGCTGAAGACATGTGTCATCTTGTAGGTCCCGAGGGTGTGGCGAAGGGTGAGGATGCTTTAAGTATACTGGAGAACTCTCAGTCACGCAGCCAGTTCATCGATGAGCTAATGGAGGTAAAGACTACAATCTACTAGTGTCAAATTACATGTGTAAGCCCTGTGCATCCACTTAACCTTTGTGTATAAGTGTAAACATGGCTGCAAGTAGTGATAATTCTTATTATCAATTAATCTATTTAATATTTGTGTCCAGGGTCTTTAAATTGCTCCAAAGAGCACAGAAAAAAAAGCAAATCCTTACATTTGCAAAACTAGAAGCATGTTTTTCTTTATAACTTTTGCTGATCAATTGAATTATTAATCAATGGATTTAATAGTCAAGTTAAAATGAGAATATTCTTATATACAAGTGTATGAAGGTGTGTTCTGTGAGGAACACTAAATTGAATAATGTAAGATATGGGCATACATAAATCAATGAATCAAGGAAATGTACTTATTATTATTATTATTATTATTATTATTATTATATAACACAAGGTTGTATAACAAAATAAAGTTCCTTCATGCTACACACATAGAAAAGGATAATTTAATTCATAGAATAACATAGCAAACCAATAAAACAAAACAATATATACAGTTATTTATATACATAAAGGTACATTTATACACCCAGGACATAATTCAGTGCACTTTATTCTGAGTATTTGTTTTAATTTGAAGGGATTAGCAGATAAATTAACAGTCGCAGATAATTAGACTTAATGGAAAGGAATAATAGACCTTTTTCACAGCAGCCATTTTGACATTAAATAGTAGGCTAAACACAGCTGTTACCTATGGACTCACTGGAAAGGCTCTGCTACACTAACTGGAACGGAGCCTTAATTAGTATCATCAAACACTTGTGTTTACTCTACTATTTCACGACCAACTGGCTGCTGTGAAAAAGGTATACTGTGGGGTACAAGGTTGGTTGAAGGAGGGACCGCCGTGTTTCCTGTTAATTGGATGGTATTTAGGATGATAGATTAGATCATCTATCAGATTTAACCCTCGAACAAGTGACACTGGTTTCATGTGTTTGTACAGCTGGAAGTGTTCCTAACGCAGCGCGTGAGTGAGATGGGAGAGGAGGGAGATGTGGTAGCTATGAGCCAGTTCCAGCTGGCCCCCTCTGTCATCCAAGGCCAATCCCGTGAACATATTCGGGAGATGCTGTCAGAGGTGCAGGACCTTCTGGGCCGGCTCACCTCTCTCCGGATGCAGCACCTGTTTATGATCCAGGCCTCGCCGCGGTATGCTGCCATAACTGATCCTCATAGTATCACCTTCACTCAGCATAAATCTTATCATTATTTTTTACATATTTTTCATTCCACAGAATCTGATGTAACTTAAGCAACAGTACAGACATCTGGCATGCACATTAGGGGAAAAGGGATGATTATTAGCATTTAAACCCTTTTGCTTTCCTTCAGAAATGTTATCATTATTGTTTTCTGTGTTGTTTAGGTATGTTGAACGTGTGTCAGAGGTGCTGAGACAGAAGCTGAAGCAGGCAGACATTCTGGTACTGAAAGGTGCCACAATGGCTGAGAAAAGGCAGGAAGCCCTAGAGGAGCAGTCCAGACTGGAGCCTCGTGTTGACCTGCTGGCAGGATGCACCCGGGAACTCCAGAAACTGGTATTGGATTACTATTTCTATTTATTTATGTGCACAGGGTTGGCAGTTTTCCAGCTGACTAGAAAGAGTGTGTAGCATTTTAGCCCTTTAAAATACAGTAAACATAGCATAGCATTGTAGATCTATTGAAAGCAATATAATATTACACCTTTAATGACCTCAGTAATAATAAAAAGTAGTAATAATGATGGATTATTGCCAGTAATTCTGATTGTTAATTGTCCTTTGTTTTTGCAGATTGAAGCTGACATTTCAAAGAAATACCACAAAAGGCCTGTCAACATAATGGGGGTTAATATATAACCTATAACTTCACAGAAGTTAATTAAAAAATATTTTGTAATCATGATCTACTTGGAGAAATAAAAGTGGTATTTAATTGTAGATCTTGTGTGTTCTTGACATTATCTCTATTAACATTAGGTAAGAAACATTTGACTTTTTAGAAATGTCATATAATCCACTATACTGTATGCTTGGTTAAACTTGTTTTTTACTACATAGATTATTTTATTTAATTTAATATCTCTATTTGGAAGATACATACAGTATAAAGAGTTATTATTGTACATACAACATATAAAATACCTATACTATTGTATATTAAATAAATAAAGAGATAAAATACCAATACATTTAAAGGATGGAGAACAATAAAGGGCATATGAGGCATACTTATTCACATTAACATTTCTAATTGTTAGTAATCTTTAAAATATAAATATAATCTCCAAATTCAGTAATTATAAATTAAATGGGAAAGTTTAGCAAAACTTATTTGGGCAAAATAATAACGAATAAAATTAAATTATTGCAGTTTCAAACAACTTTCTTGGCTTCTAACTTAATTACATGCATTGTTTTAAAAAAATAACCCTCCAATTTCCTCCAGATTTCAATTAGTTAACACAAACATGAACTATTTCTGAGACTTTAAGAGTTGGTATAATAAGCACTGTACTTTTACAAATTTATTTAAAATAAAAAACGTATTGATCAAACAGTTTGTAACACTTAAAATCTTAAAATCCAATCTTTAAAAATGTGACTTTATTGGGACAAACCACTAGAATGTTCTACGCATGCGCTGTGCGAAAGCGTGTTTTGGTGTCAAGCGGCGCTGCTAGGCTAGCCGGGCCAGCTAGCAATTTCTGCAAGTCATGGTGGGCCATTCAAAGAGGAAAGGCTGGAGAAAGCTTTATCGGGCTTCACTGTGGACGTTTTAATGAAACAGGACTTGCCTACTGCTAGTGGACGTTTTGTGGCATGAAGACACAGTTTATTTCACGCGTGAGTATTAAATTAAAGACCTTTTTTTTAAGTTTAATAACACGTAAGCCGATACACGGGTTGCTATGATTACTAGCACGGGCTAACGCGAGACAAACGGGTGAATACGTGGCTTTTATTGGGTGAATTGCTGGATATTGTAGTAGCAGTGTGTTCACTCTTTAAGTTACTTTTTAAAAGTAGTTGCGTGGTTACGATAGTTAGCAGCAATAGCTTCCAAAAGGCTAGCACAGTGTAAGGCTTGGCTTTAACTTCCAATAGCGCTTTAGCGTTGTCCCCAAGCCCCGCCCACGCCTCGTTGCTATTGGCCGGGAGCAGCTGGAGTCATGTGTCGTCACCGCTCCCGAGGCCCGCGATTGGCTGTAGCGTCTGTCGCTCGTATTTTCACCACTTGTTGCTAGGGAGATTGTTTGACGCTAGCCACGGCGGAAGTAGGTAGTCCTTTAAAAAAAAAAAAAAAAATACAAAATAAATGAGGGGAGCGTGTCACTTTTTTTTGGGTGGGTTTAAAACAGAGATGCAAGTTTATCTAGCAACCTACTCTCACCGCTGCTTTGTGCTTATACAGGTTGAACAGCAGGAGGCCGGGTCTAAAAAAACACAAGGTAGGCTCCACAGGCCAACCGTCATAAGGACGAAGATAGGCGCAGCTGTGCGAGAGGAGGGAGAGAGGAGAGAGGAAGAGGAAGGGAGAGGAAGAGGAGGGAGGGACCCTGCCTGCCACCTAACGTTGTCGTTGGTGCGTGTGCTAGCCAGCCCAGCGAGCTTTCTCGACTCTCCCATTCACCTTCAGCGGCACCCACGAGAAGTAGTTGTCCTGTCAAGGGTGGGGTGATGCCTAAGAGCTCTGTGTTCTTCATCTCTGCTAAAGAGCTCTGTGTCCTTCATCTCTGCTGAATTTCCCCCAAAAGAAAGGAGAAGGCTTTGCGCCGAGCGAGCAGACATCACTTCACTAGTCTTTGGGAGGATGGAGTGGTTGCAGTGGGCTAGCAAGTCCTGATTTTTTTTGTGTGTGTTTTTTTTTTTTACACCATTAACATGTGCTTAATGCAAATGTAGGAAGGTAAGACTTGTGTGTCTCAGGGCTGGAAGCTGGTGTGGTTTACGTTGTGTAACTATTGTAGTTTTGCAGTGCAGCAATAAAAATGTAATTCTCTCACTTTCTGTCAGGAATGGGAAGATGAGAACCTTATGAAGAACAAAGCTTTGAGCACAAACTGGACTCTCTCAGAGTGGAACCCGCATCTTGGATCTTACATGCCTTTGAAACATACAGAGTCCTGTTGAAGACCCTTTCCCCCTCCTCCCCACTATCTTTAACCACTTTTTATGCTCATGTATACAAGTACAGAAGCGTTGATCCGAGGTAGCTGGCCCCATTTTTGTTTTTATTTTTTACTTTCACCTTTTGTTCCTTTGTAAAGAAATGCTTTACCTGAAAAAGTACTTCACAGAGGGCCTGATTCAGTTCACCATCCTTCTGAGTCTCATTGGGGTGCGGGTGGACGTTGACACCTATCTAAGCAATCAGCTGCCCCCACTGAGAGAGATCATCCTGGGCCCTAGCTCAGCCTACACCCAGACACAGTTTCACAACCTGCGCAACACGCTGGACGGCTATGGCATCCATCCAAAGAGTGTGGACCTGGACCATTTCTTCACGACTCGACGGCTGCTGAACCAGGTGCGCCAACTGGATCGCCTCTCCGTGCCCAGCACCGAGCTCAACACCTGGCTAGTGCATCGTGACTCTGAGACTGTGGTATCCACCAGCAGCCAGTCCGGCCCCAGCATCACCCTGGACAATGGGGCCGGCCTAGAGGACGTTAACAACCCTGACGCTACCCCGGCCATGAGGGGAGGAAGCGGAGCACCTGAATCCACGTACAACCTGAACGCAGCGGACAGCAGCCTGGGAGCTGTGGCCCCAGAGGGCAACCAGGAACAGGGCAGCAGGGACGGCAATGACGACCTCACCAAAGAGGTACTGCGGCCTTTTTTCTGCCTTCACTCTCCACACCTGGGGAGCAGCTGTCAGAAGAAGGGGGCAAACACCTCCTTTTGACAGCTGCTTGTTGTCCACACATTCACCATGGGACGAGTAGGATTTAATCACGTACTTGCGCCCAGATGAACCCATTAAATATTAGATTTGATTAAAGTTCAGTGGTAAACTAATCTGCCAAGTAGCAATCATCATTACCCACAAAAATAAACGATGTATATTCAGAAAAGCCTTAATTCTTATTCATTTTGGACCCGTGAAAGACAATTAATCAACCCTATCTATTTTAAGAGTCAGTATCAGTTTCATAAATGTTTGGGGTATGGCAGCTTGAAAACACATGAGCTGTATTCCAACAGTAAAAACATGGTTTACCATTAACACTCATGGACCACAGCACTGGTCAGATATTTGTATTTAGTCAAACCAGTTGAGTCACATTCACTACGGCTGTGATCCTGGTCACATTTAACTCCCTCATTTACTCTCTTAAAACAGCACTAAATAAACCAATAAAAACATTTATTTGTTACTTTTTAACAACATTTCTATGTGTGATATTTAACTTTTGTTAGTGCTTAGTTTTCTTCATTTATAATTGTAGTTATTTGAGAGAGAAAAACAACCCTGCACATAATGTCCATATTGAGTTCGGGGTGACACGAAGTCATTGTTGGACCTTAATGAACCAAGACTTCTTTCTGATCACATGATAACCACCATGTCCAAGTGTTTATGTCATGGTTCCATCATCTGACTGCATCTCTGTTACATGATCTCTCAAAAGTCTTACGTATTATCTTACGGAAAAGATAAACTAGTTTATTATCACAACAAATAATAATAATACATAATTTAAATCATAAAACGCCTTGATATATTGGGTTTCATTTGTACCTTTTGTACAGTGTGAGTTAGATTTCAATGCCTGCACAATACCTGGTTATTAAAGTAACTTCTCTCTGCACAGGGCCATTTTTCAATGGTTGCTATATGTTTTCCCAGGACATTGACTTGATTGACATCCTATGGCGACAGGACATCGACCTCGGTGCAGGAAGAGAGGTGTTCAACTACAGCAACCGTCAGAAGGAGAGTGAGGAGGAGAAGCCCAGCCCACAGGAAAACAAAGACGGGAATGAGGAACAAGAGAGCTGGAGAAATGGAGTGAACTTACAAGGGGCGCAGCCGGTGGACGGGGAGACGGGAGAGAGCATTCCAGAGCAGGTTTGTAGACTAAATGGATATCTATATCCTAGTGTTTCACCCAGTGGGAGGTGGTACATTTAACGCTCTTATAGCACATAAAAAGAAAATAGAAACTTGGGAGCTGAGACATTTCCAGTTAGTCTGTCTTCACTATTTGCCTAAAACATTGTGCGCCGAAAAATTGCATTAATTTGTTAAAATTGTAAGAAATTCATCTCATTGTTGAGTCACTCCAGTCAGTGAGTGAGTTGGTTTAGTCTCAGACAGTAGAAAGGAGAGATCAAGGAAATGAAGCTGTTCAATCAAACTATTGAATTATATTTATTTCAGGACTTGGGAGAATTTTCCAGCGGACCAGTTGCCATTCAGAACCGTTAGCCCCGGTGATGTATAAATGTAATCCTCGTAAAACTACCAATGCACACATACGCAGAACATCAGACATTTTAATGAGTGAACCCAAGCAGATAAAGGAAAACACATAAAAAAATATGCTCTCTGTCTTTACCGCAGCAGCTGAGCATTAACAAGGTGAATACACTGAATATTAACAATACAAAAAGAAGCAAGAACAAGAAACGAATGTACAATTTGTTTGGCATGAAAGCTGTCAGTAAAAAAGTCGGGCGCGGTCTAAACAACCGCACCGAGACCCTCCTTCTCGAGGTGGTCTCGGTCCGCCGCGGTCGGTGCTGCTGCTCAGCTTCCGGGCCGAGTCTGCGGCGGTTTTGTTTGTGGTATGAAAGCAAAGCAGACCAACCCACAGGACTGTGTGACAGAAGATGTATGACTTCAGCATTGATTCAAGGCCATAATATCCATCTGCTGATAGTGAGAACTGGTAAGAAAGAAAGCGGTCTCTTGATCTGTGAAGTGATGTATAACCTGTATGCAGGATCGTTCGGTAACCATGGTAACGATATGCATGTCACAATGGAAGTGCAGGGATTTTTTTTAGAGTCAATTTTAGAAACTGAAAGAAAGAGTTAGAACTGATATGTTGAGCTTGTGTCCACATACACAGTAACCAACCCCCCATAATATTATGCTGTCTGTGTAAAATGCCTCATTCTTGTCTTGTTCTTCACGATTTCTGATACACGAGGTCCAGTTGGACTCCTGACTAAGAGTGTGGCGGGACAGTCTGTAAAACTGTCCCACGACTTATTTGACTTCATGTTTACAGCGTTTAATTCCTCAAAAGAATCACTGATTTTGTACTTCTGACTCTGTCGGTATCTCTTTTTGTTGTTGGTACCCAGCTCCCAGGTATTGGCTCACAGACTTCACTGTCTCTACAAGAATGTTTGAGGCTGTTGGAGGCCACTTTCCCTTTTGGAGAAGAATCTGAGGTTTGTTGTCTCACATTTACTCCAAGTATTGTAAAGCCAGATATTGAGCTATTGCTTTATGTGAAAGAAAAACCACAGTTGTTACACTGTTCTTTATTTATACGTATGACATTTTCAATTAGTTTCCAGCCCCAGTTGTCACCCCGGAAATAGTTTCCAATGAAGCTCCTTCCACATCTCAGGGCCTTCCTCTGGCACCACAGCTGCCCCCAGCAGAGCCACAGTTAGACCTGGAACAGCAGTGGCAAGATATAATGGCCATCATGGAACTACAAGTATGTTCCCTTTTTAACTCATGAGATGTATCTGTTTGTTGTGAAAGCATTAAATTATTCATTGTCTGGGAACTGACTGAGGTAGGTGCAAAAGAAAAGCTTCTTTATTTCAAAATAACAATGAAATGTGTATAATTTGGGGACAACGGCGTTTGGAAGTATGAAAAAAGTGTCTATTGTCTCAACATGGGAAATAATTGAACCATAAAAAGTAGAGAAAAATACATTATTGTGCATGTGCATACGTTATTTAGCACAATAAATGTGCTTTATGATCCCCTAACAAAATCTTTCTGTTCAAAGGCGATGGAAGTGAACAACACTTCGATAAACTCCGACTCCAGCAGTGTCAGTTCCACAAGTGGGACAACCGAGTCCAGCACCGCAGGAAACTTTGAACTTTCTACTGGCTCAACACCAGTGAACCAGGATGTCAGCCTTCACCAGGCCTCCCTCCCCAGCTGCAGCCAAGACTTCCCTCAGATGTTCAGTCCCCAGATGGACTCTGTTAGCATCACCCCAGGAACCCCCATGCCCAGACTCTCTTCCAGCAACTCCAGCAACATCAACTCCACGTTTGGAGCCACTAACCTGACCGGGATCTTTCTCCCACCACAGATCAACAGTTCTAGTAACAACATAACATCCACGCCTATCCTGCCCGATCCATTCAGCACCCTGCTGGAGGAGTCCATGCTCGATGAGATCAGCTTGCTGGACCTTGCCATGGAGGAGGGCTTCAGCCAGGCTCAAGCTTCCCAGTTGGAGGATGAGCTTGACTCAGATTCTGGTCTTTCTCTGGACTCCAGCCACAGCCCAGCATCCCCAAGCAGCTCTGAGACGTCCTGCTCGTCCGCAGCATCTTCCTCATCAACGTCTGCCACCTTCTCGGAGGAGGGAGCTGTGGGGTACAGCACCGACTCTGAGGTGGCCACTGTAGAGCCAGAGGAGGGTGCTGTTGGGGGTTATCAGCCGGGGTACAGTAAGCTCTGCCGTATGAGCTATCAGGACCCCTCCCAGTTCCACGGCCTCCCTCAGCTCGACGGCATCAGCCACAATCATACTTACAACCTGCCACTCTCATCTGCGTTTTCTGAGCACCCAGAGCTCCCCATTTCAACCGGGAAGAAGACTGTCCGCGACAAACAGCACTCCAAGCTTCAGCCTCATCAGGACTTGCTCGACAAGCACGCAAGCCGCGATGAACGCCGAGCCAGAGCCATGAAGATCCCCTTCTCCAATGAAAAGATCATCAATCTGCCTGTGGAAGAGTTCAACGAGCTCCTAGCCAAGCACCACCTGAGTGAAGCCCAGCTCGCCCTCATCCGCGACATCCGCAGGCGCGGCAAGAACAAGATGGCGGCCCAGAACTGCCGCAAGCGCAAGCTGGACACCATCATCAACCTGGAGCAGGGTGTCCAAGACCTGCGGCGCGACAAGGCCCGTCTGCTGAAGGAGAAGATGGAGTTCATCCGTTCCCTCCGGCAGATGAAGCAGAAGATGCAAAGTCTTTACCAAGAGGTGTTCACTCAGCTACGGGATGAGGAGGGCCGGCCCTATCCTCCCAGCGAGTACTCGCTGCAGTACAGCGCCGATGGCAGCGTGCTGATCATGCCCCGCGGCGTGACAACCGCTGAGCAGAACCGTAAGCCCGAGAAAAAACAAAAAGACAAAAAGAAGTGAGGGGGGCAAACTGCTGTTTATTCTATAACTTTGCTAAATCAATAAGAAAGATTTCTGCAGATGCAAGAGAGATGTCCTTTTTTCCTTTAAGAAGATTCTGGTGAGTAGAAAAATGGCATTGTTGACTACTCTTCCTGCATTAGTTTCTCTCTTTTCATTCTGTTCCTACGTTATTTTCCTGGAGACGACTTTGAAGCAGAAGTAGCTCTTCGTTTGAGTACTGATATTTCATTATTTAGATGGGGGGGAAAACAATAAGCAAAGAGAAGAGGGATCTAAAAGGACATAAAATGAGCTATTAGAGAAAAATTTTAGCTGCTCTTGATCCTTTTGCACCAAACCACTGAGGACGAAGATTTGTAGGGTAAAACAAGGGACTGGTATCGAGAAAGGTGGGAGTCAAGGAACACTGTCAACAAAGAATGGTGGGAATACCTATGCACGGAAGGTTTTAAAGGACTATCAGATCACACCCCACCCTGGAGACTTTTAGTGATTTTCGTAGTCACTGAGGCTTTTAAGTTGCAAATCTTCAGGCAGCGTCTACGGTTGCGAGAGTTTAGATACCAAAGGTTAAAGGAAGTCCATCATTTTAGGATGCCATTAACGCCAATACTAACCAAAGGTTGTAATGGTGCACATCTCTTGATCTGAATACATCTTAAATGCTCGAACACTGCACTCTAATCCTGTAAGTGTGTGTGAGTCGCAAAAACTCCAGTTATTTGAGTCAGTTTGTGTCGGTTGCATCTAAGTTCAGAAAGCCCTTAAGAGATCGGGTTTGACGCGCGAGGAGGAGGATGTTGAAACGCGAAGGAGTCGGAGGCTGAGGGTTCCCGGGCTGGCCACTGCTAAAAGAGGCCTGGAGGTGAGAGTCCTGTAAGAGGGGCAGATGGAGTTTTATTCTTGTTTTGTTTTGGGAGGAGGCACACTGCATTGCTAAATGTATCAACTTCCTTATAAATTATACATAGCACTGTAATTTGTCTTTAAAAAGGCTTGGCTATATGCATTTTGCCGTGTCTGTCGCTATTCCTTCGCTGCAGGTTTAAATACGGGAGCTGCGTTTAGGAAGGCTCTTATTAACTGTTCATAATCTGTAGTATAAGCAAGGTTATAGGTCTAGCCACATCAGCTTTATGTAAAAGTCTACACCCTCTTTGTTTTATTTTAAAAACTTCACACGGAGCCTGTAATCATAAGAGGGATTGAAGAGACTGTGATGGGCCAGGAGCTTCGGAGAGTACTGTATGATTACCACCAGCTCCCGGCTGTCACAGATCAAAGTTATGGATTATTTGTTGCTTTTTCAACTTAAAACCGGCTCAGTTGTCGCTGTGGTGTAGCGATATCCCTTTTAAGTAACTTATTTGCCAATGTTACCCAATTGAAAGCCACTGGAGGCCATTTTTTAACTGCTGTAAAAGCCGAGGTGTTGGCTTAAATATTATGAGTTCTATGTTATTAAGTTTTTGTGTTGATAACAAAGTGAGCCAAGTTGTTAAATGAGATTAAAGTTATTTGAATGCGTGATACGACGGTGTGTGCTGTGGCCACTTTGATTTGAATGCCTTTTTATTTCACAATCTCATTACCTTTCACTTTAAATGTTTTGAGAACTGGAGAAAAACCTGTTCTCAAAGTAGAAGTGCTATTACTTGTCTATTTGAATGAGGTTTGTCAGTACATGTACACATCACCCTCTTTTTAAAAATGGAAAAAAATAAATAAAAATAGGTCCGTTGTTGCAGCTGAGATAGCGGTTAGGCTAGAACATTTACAAGAGGCAGAACAGAACCTGCAAACATTAAGATGATGTCCAAAAAAATCGTTTTTGAATGGAGAAATGTCCTCGTTAAATGTGATCTTCTGGCATGAAACTCTGGTTAACATTCACTTCAGTGTAACCCAGTGCGACACCAACTATTTAGTACTGCTACTACTTAGTGCACTTTCTTTATTTTATTTTCGTCTGTCTTGTTATGTAAATATTTTCATGTTTGTGTTCGTCATGATTTCTGTAGTTTGTCAAATGTCTCCATAACAGTCTCACCCTCTGCTTTTGAGTTTGGATGTAGTTCCCTCTGTTTTGAGATATTTGCTGGCAATCAAGAATTGTTTTTATTGATTAATAAAGTGTTTTTATTTTCACCCGTGACTCTTGTGTTCTAGTTGTCATGAATGCTGTGTAGTGCTGTACAGCGGGGGCTCGGCCCAGAAAGCAGG
The DNA here is from genome assembly GCF_004916995.1 of Morone saxatilis. Lineage (NCBI taxonomy): Eukaryota > Metazoa > Chordata > Actinopteri > Moronidae > Morone > Morone saxatilis. Next base: position 3,018,541 of record NW_023339651.1, on the reverse strand, counting down.
ATTTTCTGAGTTATAGTTACAGTAGGTAACTTTAGGGTCAGTTCGTTGGAGTTATCCTCATAACTCAGAAAATCTGCTTCTTGGAAAGAGCCCCGGGACCATTAACACCTAAAGCTAGCTATCAGAGCTGCAACCATTAGTCAATTAGTCGATCAACATAAAATGTAATTGCCAAGCATTTTGATAATTAATCAGAAACCAAACATTTCAATTCAACTCAGTTCAAATGGGAGATTTTGCTGCGTTTCCTAATCTTAGGAGTAATTTTAATATTTCTCGGGTCTTGACTGTTGATGGAACAAGACATTTAATGACATTACCTTGGACTCCTGGTTATTGTGATGAGCATTTTTCATTATTTTGTTGTTTGACAGACCAGACGGTTTACCGATTAAAGGCAAAAAGTGATCTGAAAATAGTCGTTATAATCCCGTTATATTAAAAGTGACAACAGCATAAAACAGCACAGTAACAAAAAGTGGTTTATTCTCCAAAACCGACAAGCAAGACATGTTAATGAAAAACACTACAAAGATTACCAATGACCAAATGAACCACTGAAAAGAGTCCATAACCATACACCAATCAAGTCCTAAGGAAACAGCTAAGATGAACACAGTTTTGCTCTCAAAAGCACCAACGAATCAAGTAAAAAAAGAAAGAAATTTAAAATAAGTCACACTAATAAAATAAACATCACCTCACTAATACGATGTCAGAGTAAGACGACCGAGCACTGGACCAAATGTTATGTGGAAATGATGCCGAAGTAGCCGAACAGCTTTGTTAAAACTGGAGTCGATACTGAAACTTAACACTGCGTTGAACTTTTTCTGTTGGATTCAGCTGGGTTTTTGTCAAGCGAACCTGAAGCATATATACAGTTACATTATATCCAGATAAAAGTAGAATCAAATGAGTGATACTACACCAAAAGACGAGTAAGTTCGATGGCGTCTTGCTTGTCTCTGCCCCCCTTCCCGCCCCCT
>NW_023339651.1:3012203-3017452 GCF_004916995.1 Morone saxatilis | reverse complement strand
CCAAATCCCCTGTCGAAAGTACAATGAAGTTCAAAACTACAGTTTCTTTCTGTTCCCCCGCCCCTTCGCCCTGTGTTAGTTTTTGTCGTCTTTTTTCTCGTCTTCGGTGGGATATGAGTGCCAAGTGAGTCTCTCTTCGTAGAAAGAGATGACCACCTGCGGACACTTCACGTTGGCCTCCTTCGCGGGAACCAAGTCGGCTTCGTCAGAGTTTTTCCTGTACGAACAGAAAACACAAATTCAGCCGATCGGCATGAGCAGACGAATGTTTAATGATGCGATTTGATTCCCCAACAACCGAGTCAGTTATTCAGTCACTGATGTTCCTGTTTTAACAGCTGCCCAGCAGTTACTGTGCATACTAACCATTTCATGAGGAACATGAGTTCTCCTGTGGAGTCAGTGGCACCAATAATCCTTTCTGGATCCAGCCCTCGAGCAAAGCCCCTTAGCTTCTCTGTCTGAGGATCAAATGACAAAATACAACTTCAATCACGCCCAAAACCACATTTCTGCATAAATACTACCTGCCTACGATAAGTCAGGCTTCTTATTTGCATTCAAAGGTCCAGTGTTTAACATTTAGGAGGCAGAAAAGGATAGTGATGTTTTCATTAATGTATAATAACCTGAATACAGGAAACATTGTTTTTGTTGCTTCAGAATGAGCTGTTTATGTCTACAGACGCGCGGGTCAGCTTCCATGGAGTCCACCACGTTCAACCGCCATGTTTCTACAGCAGCACAGAGCGGACAAACCAAACACTGGCTCTAGATTGGATTTTTGGCAACGTTTCAAGGCCACCGTAGTTTGTCCTTCATGCTTAGAAGGTGTGGGGAAGCACCTGAATCTGCGAACTACACCGCTAGATGCCACTAAATCCTAAACACACTGGACCTTTAAATTAAACCGAGACAAACAGAATGCCGCAAAAACATTTTGGGGAAACTGCTGTGAAAGCACAAACCGTTTGTTTGAAGATATGTAAGTGTGTAGCTTTAGGAATCTGATCCAAAACCTCATCAGCAAAAAAAAAGAATGCAGCTAAACAATCCTCTTTGTATTTGCTGCAGCTGAACCCAAATGTCCTCCAATGTTTGTCTGTTACCTACGAATACTGAAAAATGCTTGTTATAATTTCCCATGGTGATGTCTTCCAATGTCCAAACCCAAAGATAATCAGTTTACTATCATGAAGGACAAAGAAAAGCATCAAATCCTCACATTTGAGAAGCTGGTAGCAGCAGATGTTTGGCAAGGACTAAAATGATTAATTAATTATCAAAATCATTGCAGATTCATGTAATTAAAAATTTGTAGCACCACATATGTACTGCAATGAACTGTGGGTAATTCCTGTGAAGTCTGCATCCCAAGTGGACTCTGGAGGTCTACAGAAAGTCCACAAGCCCCTTTGTGGACTTGATGAACTGTGGATTTGGGCAGCCTGAGGCACTCGCAGACTTTCCGGGAACGAGTCTGCGAGTGCGGTGAAGTCTGGACATTTGGGATTCAGCTTGACAGTTGTTATTGTATTGTGGGTGTGTGACCGCACAGAGGGCACCCCCAGAGGAAGGGGGAGCCAGTAGTTAGTCGCATGATCCCAGAGTGAGGCACTGTTCAAGTGGACACCTCATTCATCATTCAGAAACCGTGCTGGTTGAGCAGCTGTGATCAGAAGACTGTGATGTGGTTTTAAATGACGAAGTTGCTCAGCTTGATGAGGTTTAATGCCTGAACTACAATAAACACCTGCAGCTCTTCCTGGTTTTGGGTTCACCAAACTTTTCTTGGCAATATTTAAACGGCTCTGCCCGCAAAAACAATGTCAATCTCATGCTGCGTAGAAGAGTTTTATCTCATCTGCCTCTTTCTTTTGTTCTTCCACAATCAAAACACAACACCAGAAAGAAAAAAAATAAACAAAACTTAACAGAGCCAGTTGCAACTTTTTATTAGACACATTATTACACATCACACATATTACACATAGTATTACTGATTGCACTATTTAATCTGATTGGATTCGACTACTTTGTGTCCTCATGCAGGTAAACACATACATGCACGTTGGTGGTCCGCTGTACTTTTTGTTGTGCGTTAAATTTTCAATTGCAAATTTGAACAGAAGGAAAGACACAGAAAAATAAGTCGTTCCTTGAGGTTTGGCGCGGTGGGTCAGAACTATAAGTACAACAGGGCATCTGGTAGTTACACATACTGAGCCCAGCAGTCGGTTTAAATGCTGTTACAGAACAGAAGTTATACAACTCATTTTTTAGTATGCCAAGATGAAAGTTGATTGTTTTTAACCAGTGGATCATTATTACTATGATATTAATGTATTTGCTGGTGCTGCCGTCCGCACAGACGAACCCACTTCGACCCTCAATGAAAAGATGACCATTAACGGGCAACGACAAAGAATTGGGACTTACATCGTCTTTTTTCTTCTTCGTTTTACTTTCATCTCCTTCTGCCTCTCCGGCTGCCTTCCTCTTTCCATCGTGTGCTGATTTCTGGGACTGCAGAAACTCTGCAATCAAATCTGGACAGTCCAGGTTGTCTTCTGGCTCCCACGTGTTATCTTCCCTGCAAACACAAGAGCATAAAAATACAGTATTTATGTATTTAATTAATGATGTAGTCACCTGTCAAATGCTGTGTATTGTTCTTTTCTTGGTTGTAATTTGAATGTATTCTCTGATTTGGAGGATAATGACAAGAAAAGATGTTTTAAAGACCCCCATAAATAAGCTAATGACAACAAAACACTCACTCAGAGAAGCCTTTCCACTTGAGGAGATACTCTACTCTCCCTTTGACCACCCGCCGATTCAGGACCTTTTCCACCACGTATTCCTCCTCCTCCTCCTCTTCCTCCGGCACGTCATCTGGCTTCTTCTCCTTCTTCTCAGGTGAAGTCATTTTGCTCTCCGCTGAAAACAGGAGCATTGAGCAGACAGTTACCGATCCTGAAGACGCCCACCCTTTTTTTAACGGCTCTTTATTGGCTGCAGATGTTTAAGACATTTCAGTGTTTAAGATGTTCACATTTGTTTGGGACACTTTTCTGCTGAGTGCAGTTTCAAGTGGGTTACAAACATTTACAGACATTATTCATTCCTTGAGTCTTGACTCACACCTCACCGCAGGACAAGGACAAGAGATACAGAGAAATGTATGTTAGAAAATAATGATATATGAAACCTTCTGTAACAGTGGGACCATCGTTAGGGGGTTCTGTAGTCAGGCTCATACTCATCAGGTAGACCTGGGGACCAGCAGGTTCCTGGTCAACATCAAGATTGTTGCATGATGGAAGCAAGCCGGGATCAATGTGGTAGAGAGGAGAAAACAGCATTGGAGAATGGGATTTAATGAAAAGATACATGGGTAACAGTGTGAAGCGATGTAGATCAGCCGTAACCGATGTGTTTCACGTTTAAAATCCAATCTGCATTGCCTAAAGTTACCCATGTATGTGTAAACTCATCTGATCCCTTACAGAGGGGTTGGTGTTACAAGTGTGTTGTAGTTGGCGCACAAAAATTACAGAGGGTTGCCACCTCAATACTTATCACTTTACTCATTGATAACACGGCGGTGGCGTTCGTGGACGTGCCAGTAGGTCATTGGCTCTGGACCCTCACTAGTGCCTATATCTCAGCTTTTAACACAAGATAAGACTTTATTGATCCCACGCTGGGTGTATTCCCTCCCTACAGTGAATAGTGTGTATTCAGCTCCAGATACAACACAACAGATAAGAAAATACACATTAAATTAAAACAGAATAGAAAAGATAAAATAAAAAAATGCAAGAATAGAATAAGAGTTATATGAACACTGTGTATATATGTATATATGCACTTGCCAGACACAAGAAAACATTAAAATTAAAGTTGTCTAAACAGGAAAAATCTGCTCAAAATGCATTAAAATCGCTTGTTTTACACAAACTTACAGCAGCTACTGAAAATATCCCTAAAATAAATCCCTGTCAGTCAATAAACGATAGAATAAAGGGGAATAAAAGCACCGTGGACCGCCGTTGTTACCTGCCAACTACAGTGCAACACCTGGCGGCTGCAGCACGCAGCATTAACACAAAACAAACACCCTCTTTAAACACACCAGCATTCATGTGGCGTTCAAATACACCCGTAAACCTTAAACCCAGGTGTCATTTCTGGTGGTCGCTAACGTTAGAAAGAGAAAGGGGGAGAAAACACGTCGCGACAAAGCCCCCCCACCACCCCCCCAAATAAAAAGGTACCTCAGCTTGCAGCTAAGGCTAGTCGCTGTCTCCATATTGCATTTCGTTTGGCAGCTATTTACCAGAATCTGTGCTCGTCGTATCGATTATCTATTGCCACACGGTGATATGTGTGTAGTTATTCTGCACATTTATCGAGCTACCGAGCCACCTAAAGACGTTCAGAGCCGTGCACGACACATTTAAAACGTTTACCCCGAAACAACACGTTTGGAGGGAGGAGAGGAGAGAAGACGAGAAAAAATGTGGAGGAAAAAAATAAATAAAAAAACTCACCGGTGATTTTACAATTTATTATTATTATTATTTGTTTTTAAAGTTCCACCCGGATCGAAATAAAACAACAAATTCACAGTGATAAATTAAGTATTTTTTTTGTTGTCAAAATGCAGAAACCGCTAGCTTCACCACAGTGCAATGAGCCCGTTTCCGCCCCTCCGTCTGGTATGTGAGGAGAGAGAGAGAGAGGAAACCGTGAGCGGATTTCGCAGATCTCTACAGCACATGGATTTACTCACCGCCGTAAGCGGACACGGTCGCGCTGCGTGGCGTCTGACGTGTAGATCTGCGCATGCGGAGTGCACGCAAACGGTGGACTGGATCGATGGAGCGGCGCCTCCGAAGCGTGATGAGATAAACGCTTTACAAATGTGATCGATAAACCGTGTTTTTGTTCATATTATCGGGGAGTTATAGTGTTTTACACATTGTTATATTAAAATACTTTTAATTAATATTTAATATAACCCTTAAAAGCCTGAGATCCCTTAGTTTGTCCATTAATTTGAATAGGAGAAAAGTGAAACCCTTTAAAAAAACACCTTAATTTCAAAACTACACAGACTTAGCCTTCACTTTATTGATCCCTTTGGGATGACTCCCTCAAGGAAATTGAATTTAATGTGTTATTTAATACTATATATTTAGTATTAATACTAAATATAGAGAGTAAACAATAAACTCTTAGCT
>NW_023339651.1:3005678-3012103 GCF_004916995.1 Morone saxatilis | reverse complement strand
AGAGACAGGCAGACACAGACACAGACAGACAGACAGACAGACAGACAGATATTTCTCTCAGGAGTTGGTGGAAACCAAAACGGAGCTAAAATGAGAGAGAATATTGAATTTACGTTCATCAGCTGACCAGAAACTCCAAATGAATAATCATGTGTAAATAGGCAACTGTCTGCCCTAACCCAACTTTATTAGGTGATCATACATCACTCTTGTGTTAACGAGTTTGTTGTAACCCAGAAAAATCAATGAATGCTTCTTTAAAGCTGCTCATCCTTTCACCTACATGGAAGCAAATATGCTATAAGCCACACACATGCATAATGAAGCCTTTTTGCCTGTTTTCTTCCCTCCAGTCCGGTCCCAGACCTTCCAGGAAAGTCCTTCTTCTCCTTCAGCAATGAGGACTTCTTAGAGTCGAGAAGAAAAGGACTTCAGGCCTTCTTGGACAAGTCAGTTCTTGTTCTACTTACAGTTTTGTAATGCAAGCTACCTCGATACCAAAGCTAATCTTTTGTACCTTTGTCCTGGCAGAGTGGTGCACATGACAGTATGTCTGTCAGACAGCCAGCTCCACCTCTTCCTGCAGACCCAGCTGCCAGTCGGTCACATCGAGGACTGCGTTCAGGGCCACACTCCCTACTCCGTGACGGACGCCATCCTCACCTACGCCTCGTCCAATCTGGGCTTCGCTCAGGCTCAGGAGGACGACTCCATCAAGGAGCCAAGTTTGACCGTTTCGTACGAGTCCATGGAGAGGTAATATTAGGAGTTAATCTTAAAAAGAAAATAGCTTATTGTAGGTTTGAATGACGAACTGAACCATTAATTCATTCAGATATTTGGAACTGGATGCAAATATTCCCTCATATGAACATCTTTTTATATGTACTGAATTAAAACAAGAGGTGAGTTGGATAGAAAAAATGTGGAGCTACCAGTTATCTTAGCTTAGCAACAGCTACTGTGACTTTCTCAGGATCACCTGTCAAAGAATAGATACCTGTAAAACCACAACTTCTTGTTTGTGCTCTTCCTAGTTTCACAGATTAAACAAAGATAAAACCTTATAATTATTAGGTACTAAAGGTGCTCGTACAGCCGGTGTAGTTTACCGTTGGAGAGAGCCAGTTTTACTTCCTGTTCTGTGGAAATTCCCAGTGAAGTAAATGTTTTCTCTTTCTCGCTCCACAGTCCAGCTCCTCACCAACCCTGCCTACAACCTAAAGAGACCTTCAGCCCTGAGCTTGTGGCATGTAGCGACTCTGACCCTCTAGAAGATCTACAGCAGCTCTGTGATAAGGATACCGCTGTAAGGCTCGTCCAGAAGAACAACCATCTAGAGGCTGTCGTTGAGGACTGCGGCCCCACAGAGGCCAGCTTTTTGCTAGGTGACAGCCAGGACGACCGTGAGAGCCTGAGCCTCGCAGAGCCGACGCAGCAGAGGAGCTGCCGGATACAGACACCGGTGGAGGTGCACTCGCCCATGGGGACTGGCTTCGAGGAGGTCTGTGGCGTGGACGGCGTGTTTGAGGAGGTGTGTTCGGTTAAAGAGGAGAGCGTTGGGACTTTAGATGCAGAAGAAAAGGCCGTTGAGGAGAACGCTGATCAACAGGAAAGTTCTGAAGACGCAAATATAAACAATTCTGAGCCGGAAACACTGAATTCTGTAGCAGTTTTAGATTTTAAAGACAGTGACGCCAGATCTCAAGATGAAGTTGTGGAAGAGGTCTGCTCTGTGAAGCAGGTTTTAGAAAACCGTATCATCTCTGAGGTTAATGGTGTTGAGCATGCTGACGGCACTGAGGGTCACGCTGCAGACGTCAGCTGTACGGAGGAGCTTAAGAACTCAAAAGAGCCAGACAACAAAAGTTCAGAATCGGAGAGCGAAGTGGAGACGCCACTCGCGTCACAAATCCACGAAGAGACCGCCGATGTGCAAAGTGTTGGCGGTGACACTGAACAAAAGGACCAAAAGCGAGTTGAAGAAGACGTGGATTTGGTCGGGAACAAAGACGAGAGCGACGAGGACAGCCACTCACTGCCATCTTCCAACGACAGCATCGTCAAGGTCAGCGATGATGAGAGCGTCTGTGACGAGGCCGAGGACTCGATCCTGGATGCCAACGGCTACGTGAAGACGTCTCCTGAGGAGGTCGCTCTCTGGTCGGACGTAGACGCCTCCAGTATAAACATTCTGGACCTTCACATGAACGGATGCACCGTGGAAAAAGACGGCATTCCCACCCGGGAGGATGAGGACCTGGAATACACGGCGGAGATCAGTGACTTGAGTAAATCGTTGGACCTTAACTCGGCCCTAACTGCGGCAGATTTGACTGAAAACAGCGACTTCAGCATCTTAGAGACGAGCTGCTCGCCCGGATTAGCCGACAGTTAATGCACGGAGCAGGAAACGCTGTCCTCGCTGTCTTTGGACGCCACGGAGGAAACTCATGAGGTGGAGGTGCATTAGTTAAACAACTGAATGGGGTTAATTCAGGAGTTGCTGCCTGTTAAAGACATATTTCATCACAGCGCACGTACACAAGGTGCTGAGTGGCATTTCAAAATATCTGCGCATTATATAGCGTCTTCACAATGCGAATAATCTGGTGTCTGCCAACCATATTACGCTTTTTTGGTATGTTTAATTTTAAATTGAATACCTTCATTCACACTCAGGTACACCAAACACAGTCTCTAACTGACTCCTCTGCTGTGGATGATGTTTGCCTTTTTGGGAACAGCAGAGGGCGCTCACGTTCACAAAAGGAAACATGCATCTTAGGGTTGATTTTATCCATATATATAAAGAGCTTAAAGGTTTTATTGTCGAGTGAAACGGACAAAACGTACATTTTAATGGGATTGTGGTTCAATAACGACAGATTATGACAGTGGTATACACTTGAATTAAAGGTTAGATTCACATTTTCTAGTCTAGATTAACATTTGTGTGTCTGTATGTTCTTTGAACGAGAGATACCTTCCTGATGAGATTTTAAAAAACACACACTGCATCTAAAAATGCTTTCTGAAGTCCAGCTGAAGCTAAAAGAGGCCTCAATAGATGTGAGTCGGACAAATGAGGTTACTGTTTACTACCAGTTTCTGTCGGTGTTTCCTTGCTGAGCTGTGACGGCGAGAGAGAGGGAATTCAGAACAAATAAGACTTTGGTAGATGATGAAATGAACTGTAGTTAAACTTTAAAGACTCTAGGTTATGTGTCTGTTTGATCACTTAGGAAGGGATCTCTGTACGCACAGCAGGAACAACTACATGGATTGTATAATACGGGCATGTTGGTATCGTTTTAAGACAGACTTGAGAAGATCTATCCTTTAAAGTCACTGGAATAATCACACACAGCTTTCCTGTTCTGATTTACAGCCTCACTTAATGTGAAACCCATTTTAAAAAAAATCACTGTACTATTTATGTCAACAACTGTGTACTACTGGATCATGATCATGTAAGTTTAATGCTGATATATAATGTAACTTACTAACGTAGTCGCTAAACCTGGTTGGTAACCTGTTGGGTCAACATGTAGTGAGTTTACACACACAATGTTTTATAGGCTGCAGTGTTAACCGGGTATTTATTCTCAGAATAGTGGATCAGAGAGGGAAAATAACAAGTATTTAGCCCAACAAGAACTTTATTACGATAAGAAATCCGAGTACAGTAGAAGAGTTATTGAGTTTGCAGCCTCTCTGTAATGGACACACACAGTTTCAGTCTTGTGATCTTGACATTGTCGTTTCTGTGACCTGTTCTGTTCTTTACAAACACTAACACTTAAAAAAACACAATAACTAACTACAACCTTTGACTCCTTGTGTAAGCTGGCTGCAGTTTGACCTCCACGTTGCTTTCACACACTACTGCTTGTGATTCATTTTGTTTTTAAATAATAAAAGGGACCCAGAGTTTTATTGTGCCGCTGCCGCAGACGTACCGGGACCTCGCAGGTGGATTGTGGAGTGCTGGCTTTTGCTTTCTTTCTACACTGTAAATGAATAGTTTCTTTTTCTTTTTTGCTTTTTAAAAGTTTTTTTTAAAATGTTCAGACGCAAAAGCCCCCCCTTTTTAAGGAGACCTTTTATTTTATAACATGGATCTACAAGGGCAATGATAAAACATCCTGAGTTTCTGTGTCCATGTAAATACACAACAAACTACAATCTAATTTTATTTCAAATAAATAGTTTTTCTTCTTTACTGTGTTACATGTGTTTATTTCAGTGCTTTCACATTATTAATGTTATATATAATACAATGTTATTACCAAACACATCTCAGGGGTTTAAAGACTAGACATTGGAGCAACACTGCCACCTAGTGGCTGAAAATGAAACAAGATTAATAAACAAACTGAGTTTTAACTGAATAATTACACAAAGTTGCTATTTTGGGAATTTTTGTAATAAACTCCTGATATAATGTAGTTTAAAATATTTTACATAACATGGTGAAACAAGAAAATAACACACATCTACATACTGTGAACTGATAAATGTATTAGTCCACAATAGTTAATGAATCTGCACAAAGGCTGCAAATAACAATTACTTTCATTAATGATTGTTATTTTTCTTATGAATTAATCAGTTGTTTTGTCTATAAAACATTTTTAAAATGTTAAAATTCACCAGAACTTAAAGTGACGTCTTCAGATTACTTTTCTGTCCAAAAACCAAAATATATTAAATTTATATAAATTCAATTATATAAAACAGAGAAAAGCAACAAATTCTCATATTCAAGAAGCTTTTTACTTTAAATATGAATGGATCATCGATTATTCAGTTTCTGTCGATTAACTGATTAATCTATTTAATTGTTAATTGTAGATCTGGTTTGCATAGGTTTATAGGTTTACAGCCTGCAGGATTAAGTACCACAGCAGCAGATTTACGTGATATAATTTACAGAATAATCAGAATCATCTGACTGTGTCTGTGAAATCCACGGCCGGAGGTGTCAGCAGCAACGCTGGAGAAGAAAAAGAAACACACGCACGCATTAATAATTCAGAATTCATTTTAAGCTCTTGCCTATCTAACAGTATTAGGGAATCATTTTCTTAAATAGGACAACTGGCGCTGTAATCATGCTTTTGGTGCACATATTTATTCCCACCCGTTGCCCACTGCACCGCTCAGATTGCTTCATGCAGTACTTCTTCCAGCCAGCAGATGCCATAAATGGCAGGTCAACGACTGCATATACCTCAGTGGCAATCTGGATGAGTACCAGGGGGACCGTTTCTGTGTATTAGGCCACAGTAATGGTCCATAATGCTGATGATAAGAGAGTGCCTCGGTACCTGTTGGAGCTCAGAGGATGTAGGCAGGGTGCAGGAAGTCCTTCGGGACGATGCCCACAGTGCCGTTCAGCTCTCCGACCCACCAGCCGTGAATGTTGTACTCCTGGACCCAAAATGAAGAAATAAACAACCGTAAGCCTCCGAGGGGGTCCGAGGACAAGTACAACGAAGCAGGATGAAGCACCAATCTCACATTTTTATTTGATTTCAGCGTGCCGTTTGTCTCGTATTATTAACATTAGGACAACCATTCGGATGATTTGAACTGCAATTATATGTTGGCCCCGATCCCTTACGGTGGCGACTATAATAATAAGGTTAACAATGCTCTTCGCTGTATAAACTCAGCTTCAGAAAAAGGAAATCCAGGAGAGTCTGGATCCCACTGCAACACAGCCATGCACAAAATACACATGTAATAGACACTGAGCTGCCTCCAGGGTTTCATCCAAAATGGGAGAAAACAGTAAACAAGACTATTGAGACGGTGAGTGTCTAAAATAAACGAAAGCTTGTCTGTTTCTCAGACTAATTATAACAAGACTTCATTTCTTTACTGTTAATAAACAGAAACAGGAGCAGACTCTTCCTTTAATACATAAAATATAACGCTGTGGGTCACAGATGCTTAAATGTAATCTGGTGAAAAAAATAAAGTTAATAAAATCTTTTCAGTTTCATAAAACCAAAGAGTGAAACACCTTCAGGGGTTTTCTGACAGCTGGTAAAACAAAACAAACAACTTTAGGAAATTATTTTGGATTCTGGTGAATATTTTATCAACTGAATGAGAGGAGACGTAAAAACATTCAAGAGTTAAGAACCCATTTTAAAAGTTGCAATCAATTAAATTCATGAATACAAATAAAATGAATGCATTTATTAGTTAATATTATAAAAGCTCCGGTTGTCTCTATCCTACAAGAAGATGTGACTTTAAAAATACACTCTCCCTTTTAAATAGAAGCTTAATGTAATTATTGTTGGCTGAATCAATAAGTTGCTTTTTACAATTTACAATTTGTATTATAAATTTGTGAAGTGTGAACATTAATTGAATTTAATTGTAGGTGGAATGTGAGATTTTATGTT
>NW_023339651.1:3003392-3005635 GCF_004916995.1 Morone saxatilis | reverse complement strand
ATATAATAATAACTAATAATCAAGATATCAAGTGGAAGTGAAAATATTCTATAGTTAGGATCAATAAAGAAGTGAAAACATGCAAATACTTCATTTTTTTCATAATTTTTCCGGATCTAAAAACTAAATTTTGCTCATTTTAAGCAAAATCTTTCATACATTCTTCCATTCGTTCAAGTGCTTTAAGCAATTTGGGAACTTGAGTCGCATTAACAACCACATGATCATCTGATCACAGCAGTTGGGCTCTAACTAGATCTGTAGTAGATCAATATTTGGCCAGAGACCAGAGGGGCGTTAGAGCCCAGCCGAGGAGGCACCAGCCGGCCGTCGTTTGCTGCCCTGATGGAAACGAAGAGCCCGTCCACTCGTCTCTCCTCTGTTCTCCAGCAGATTGAGAATGGCTGCGTGAGCGGTTTATCTCCACGCTGAGGAGAAAATGAAACTACACGCAAAGCACATGTACGCAGACGCATTTCCATTTAAGTTTCAGTGGGTTTTTACCATCGATAACTCACGTGTTTCCGATTGGGATCAGACCTTCTTGTTCTTACAGGTTCTACTTGTAACAACACACACACACTCGTGACGTGACGGATGGCATTTTGTCAAAGGTTCAGCCGATCATCCGGACCTGACACCTCTTTCAACCCGGAGGAATGAGGCCTGCAGCTAATGAGCGCTGCCTGGACAGCAAGGATGAATGGATCGCTTAGAAAGTGATAAACCACGAGGCTTCAAGTGTTGTTACAGCACAAACAGGTACCCCACAATAAGCAGATTGTTCACCCAGGCCTCATCTTTCCCCCCCCCATGAACCACACTGACAGCTCGGCCTGTTCCAGTACGCTCGGCTCTCTGACAACCTGACTGGTAATTCAGTGCGTGCTGGAGCTCGTAACACCGGGGAAAGTTAAGTCCGAAATGGTCTTTTTATGCTTCCCATAAGACAGTAGTGGGGAAAAGCCCGGTTGCGGAAAGCTGGCTCTGCTTCTCGTTCGTGATAACGTTGAACAGAGGAGGAGGAGAGGGGAGACAGACGGACAGGGGGGGGGAGGCATTGGAGAGAGGGAGCGAAACAGTTTTTCTCTCCCTTGGGGGCGTCGCAGCACTATTCCACCAACCGTAGTGACAGAGAGTTTTATTTATCTCCGTGGCCCATCTGTGCAGTCGGTCTCAAATTCTCCCAGAGAAAGGTCTTTTGGATTATCAGCGCCGCCATTTTAATACAACTGCTACATCACAGAGTGGGTGCCAATGGCAGAGGGAGTCTGTCAGGCATGCAGAGTCCATCTTCCTCATACTTGAAATGGGTTCATCCAGAGTACACCTGCTGTAATAGGGACATTCCAAGAGGCGTGGAGAGTAAATTATCCAAATGACATAAAACTACGCTAACTCCTCAATGTCCTCTTCCTTCTGTTTGTTTTCCTCTTTTTTGTTGTCTTTTAGGTTGATTTGTTTTTGTGCGATTTTGCATCTTAAGCGCTCAAATGCTACGTTTGGGGGCAAAGCACGGGCCAATGCGTCGGGGCTCGTTGTTCAAGTTGTTTTTAGCATTCACCTGAAAATGGGAGGACGTTCCCTCCGAGATGCTCTGGGGAGACAAAAATCAAAGTGTCCCCTGAGTGGAGGGGTTCTGGGTAAATGCTCTGCGTTTCATCTCATTAACAAGATGCAGCAGGACACCGTGTGAGAGAGGTGACACATATCAGAGCTCCGTGTTTGCTGCAACCTGGATGCAGATCAGAGGGAGTGAACGGAGGAGGGGGGGGTGTGTGTGTGTGTGCCAAACAGCGCCGTGTTGTGGCGGCTGCGGCGCGTTGACTCGCTGACCTCCCGGTGACTCCGTCGTGAGCGTGGGCGGGGCTGGCGCTGAGAGCGGGTTGCCATGACAACACCTGCAGTGTACCGGCGCGATCGTTTATTTACCACTCAGGGGGCTGGCTAATGGTGGCATTCTGATAGGCCCATCGCTCACGTTCCCGACCGGAGGACGGATTGACAGCTACCCGGAGCCTGAAGCGAGGAGAAGGTGAGTCGAGGTTGGTTGGATGCGGCGGGGGAAGACAACGGGTGAGGCAGGCAGTGTCACTCCCGCCATCATTTACCACCTAAACAAAACACAGCTTTAATATCCCTCGCTTTTAGAAAACACACATTTTGTTGGAGAGGGGGGAGAGATGTTAAATTCTGAGAGATTCTGACTGCATGTCCTTTTCCTTTCTCTCTCTCTCTCTTTC
>NW_023339651.1:2982058-3003292 GCF_004916995.1 Morone saxatilis | reverse complement strand
CACACACACACACACAATCCCAAATGCATACAAACTAGGGGGAGTGCTAATAAGCCTGACACATGAGGCATCTTTCCTCGGCCACCAGCTGACTGAGGCAGGCCTTGGGCGTGATGGAGCGCAGGAAGTCTCTCATTGCCCTGCCGCTGAACCCGCCGCCTGGGTGTTACAATCTCCCTCCCTCCCTCCTTCCTTCCCCATCTCCAACCCCCTCCTTCCTTTTCCTCTCTTTCCATCTCTCCTGAAGCAGCCTTTTCCGCTTGCATCCTCTCTTGTTTTTTTTTTTTATCTGTGTTTCTTTCTCTCCTCTACATGGGCTCATCAGATACACTGCAGCTCTCTGCAGTTCTTCCATCACTGGTCACTCTAACAAAGAAACATGGACACCAACACAGACAGAAGCAGATGATCTGTAACCCGCTATCAGGTTAGCGAGCTCTCCTCACTGCTCACATAAGGCACACCTCAATAAACGACCTGATAATACCTCAAACTGGGAGGAAAAAGTGCTTATTTTGGGGAGGTTATTAGGATTCTGTGCCAAAAGAAATCTTGTCGAAATCCATCCAGAAATATGGACGATAATTCTGCACAACCAGAGATCGAAATGGCTACTTAGTGTCCATTTTTTCCAAGTGGGCTTTTAATTAAATCAGTGAATTGGCTTCAAATTGGAAACATGACAGAGCATGAGAACGTTTGAAAATATCTCAGGGACGATGAGATTTAATAAAAAGAAAACCTACTCGCTCCTTTCTAATGCACGCCTGGGATTACAGATAGCTCCTTAACTTAATAGCAATTTAAAGTGGATTTGTGTATGCCACTGAGTGTCTGTAATGATGGCTGTTTACGCCGCCCCTCATTTATAATAATTAAGCAGAATGGATTGGGGGTGGGTTGCTCGGACGCGGTTCTGGGCTATTGGCTTGGGCTGAATAATGACCTACTGTAGTTGACCGGGGGATGACCGCTGCCTCCTGCATGACCCCAAACCCCAGACTCACCCCCTGCTACTTTGGGTGGTAAATAGGATGTCTTGCCTGTCTATAGCGTCTTGGTGTCTATGGCCACAATAGCAGCTAGGGGTCTTTAAATGGGTGTGTGACAGAGAAAAGGAGAAAGGAGAGGGGGGGACAGGGTTCACACAAAAGAATAAAGGGATCCACTCTCTTTGTCTCTCTTGCTTGACTTTTCCCATCTGATTGTTTGCCCACTTTTCCTTTTCTTCAGCCGCATTCAGTCGGTGTGACCTATGGGCGGCAGGCCAAACCGACTTGTTAAACATAGAAGAATCCTGTTATGACTCTAAAATAAGACAGGTAGCCTTGGACAGAAAACGAGTGGCCATTAAAACACAGAAGTTCTTACTTCAATTTCTAACGTCACAACTTGTATTTACACGCAGCGAGTAAACCTGTAAGGTTGTAAATCAGCTTCTGGTGTTTGAATAAGTTGTCATTTAATAAACAAGACTCTGCTGGATGCCGCCACAAGGTGTCAGTGGTGTCCATGTTCTCATTGTCTCTAACAAAACAGCTGCGGCTGAACACTTTGGCCAAATGTGATGTGACGCTACGGTTTGGGAGACGCGCCGGATTGGCTGGCCCGTCTCCCTCTCTCTGGCTTTTGGTTGGACAGCGGATGGAGGAGGAGAGGTGAGCAGGGCGAGGGGAGAGGAAGAGGAAGAGGAAGAGATGGCAGCAGCGCTTGCCAGAGTTTTAAGGACCCTGGATGGGTTTGTGCCATAAATCTCTTCCCACTCCATCCCGCCGTTCTCCATGAGTGCCTGTGGGAATACAGGAATGTGACAGCTGACCTGTAGAGCCCATGTCTTTTGAATCTGGATACATAAATTAGAGGGCAAGAATGCAGGACAACCTTATGGTTGAGTGTGGGGACACGGCCGACAAAGTACACAAGCATTACACATGTCAGGGAGAAGCGAAACAATCGCTTATAGTGGCTAAAAGATGATAGATTAATCCAACACTTCAACAACACGTTGTAAATGATAAGTCTCTCCGTCCGTTTGAGGCTGTGATGCAGTGGAAATGTGTGGGAAACGTCTCCACAATTTAAATCGAGTTAGAAAATCTGAGAGTGTGATATTGCAGAAAACAGAGCTCGCCATTATTTGTCATCACACACTAAAATGTCAGTGTAAAGCCA
The DNA here is from genome assembly GCF_004916995.1 of Morone saxatilis. NCBI lineage: Eukaryota > Metazoa > Chordata > Actinopteri > Moronidae > Morone > Morone saxatilis. Next base: position 3,001,120 of record NW_023339651.1, on the reverse strand, counting down.
TAATGCGCATTAGAAAAATGCAAGCTCTCAGAAATGAAATGCCAGAGCAAAAACTCACAAGACAGATTTCACGGTGCGTTTCTACCTCATGTATCAGCGCGCTGAGCATCGCCATGGAGCTCTGCGGAAAGCAAGTTAGGCATCGCTGAAACCGGCGGCAGAGGCACACTACGAGATTAATTCTCTTGAACTAATGGGTTTCATATGAGTTGTGAGGTTCCTAATTTATTTACTTTGTCAGTGATACACAGATACACGCACACACAAGGGGGGGAGAGAAGAAAAAAAACACAAATACAGTAAAAATGCCCCCACTTTACAGTAAGTGAGAGATCAATAATGATGGATGAGGGCCTTTTATACAATCGGCATGTTCTCCTCAGTTCACAGCCATATGACACCACGCCTGTGGCTATCCCATTCTGCACTTCAGCAGTCAATCACATCCCAGCTTTAAAAATAACAGTTTGTTAGCACCATTGATTTAGCACTTAGAGCGTGTCCTTATTACCTTGTAATTATGGTCAGTGTTGACATAACAGCACAGACAACCAGGCCTCCCACCCTCTAAGAGAATTTATGGGCCCTGGTTTTATTACGGCCATTTCATGTGTCTGGGTCCCCAGTTAAGCGACAGACTTGAGTTCTAGCCAAGGGCCCGTATTTCACTCATCGAGGTCAGGGTTCTCAGGAATCCCCCCGTAAAAACTGAACGCCGACGGGGGCCCGCGTGCACACACAGAAGACGCGGGGAAGCCCTCCCCACGGGCTCATTAAAATAAATAGCCGATTACAGGCTATAATCCAAATAATGCTATTCATGAGGGAAATGTGATGCTTTCGGGACGCAAAACGGGACACGGGTGGAGTCGTGTCTTCACACAAAACATTCGGAAGCCGTCCGGAGATCAGCTCTAAATAATTTACAACCGGCCCCTCGCTTTAAATCCATTAGAGGATAGTTTTAATACTCGCTCGTATAGTCTGTCACCATGTTATGACTTTAAGCGCACAGCTCGACAAAACAAGAGTAATCTGTGTCATTAAGATTGTGAGATACTACAACCAAATCTTTGCTTCCAACCTGGACTTAGTTTGCTTTTAAGGTCCCCGGTGAAGCAGTAATCTGATCCATACAGTGAAAAGTAATACGCAGGGCAGGGCTGAGGCAGTTTGAGGCGGATCTGTAGCTCAGAGCCAGGTCTCCATTGTTTCCACCAAGTACGCTGCCTTTGTCATCTGTGTGTGAAAAATGGACATGGCTGTTTTGACATTTTCCCCCTATCAACCAGCACGCACAGACAGAGAAGGCTGGCATCTCATTAATCTGACACTGCCAAGAAAACCTCAATTAAAAGTCCATCTTCTGTGAAGGGCATATTTCACCTGTGTCACGTCTGCTCTTATAAACAAAAAGGCTCTATGTTTGTTTGTTTGTCGATGTAAAAAAGTAAAACCTCGACTTCTTTAATTCACAATAAAAGTAAGAACGTTATTGTTTCTGTGCTAAAACGACTCAAAACATTACTAATAATTAACATTCAAAAGGCTCCAGCTGCTGATTAAAGATGCATAAAATCATGAGGTTGAATGTGTAATTTCTCAATCCCAAACCACATAATTACCAACAAAAAAAATAAAAGCTGAACACACTGTAACGTCTCCCTCCCTCGGCTCTTCAGATAATTTAGCCTAAACACAGAACATGATGATTCGATTTCAAACCGACCAATAGCAACAGTCTGGGAACAAGTCCCTGAACGCAGCAGAGTAAAAGTGCCCAAATTACAAGCCATTGATTTCCAGTAGGGTGGCTTTTCACTGGTAGATACTCTGCATGTAACTTACAAGATGGCCATAAAACACGAGGAGAGAGATTGAGAGAAAAGAGCTGAGATGCAGGATGGCTTCACCTGCAGTTTATGTCAAACGGAAAAGGAAGAGCTTCGCATGGCTGCCTACTCAATTAACCCCTGTGATAGAGGCTCCGTAATGAACAACAGCACCATTACGCAGCGCCCCGAATGGCACTTCACCCTAGTGGCCTGGGAAAAAACAGACAATGCCACTGTTGGTGCTTCGCTGCTGCATCAGGATACAAGTGCTCACTAATAGAGGAATTTAGATGTTGGGGATATCAGCATGTTCAGAAAGTAAATGAGGACAAAGCGATTACTGGAGTTGATGTTTAAGCCTTAAATAATTACACATTCTACACGTCTGCGTCACATTTTTACTCATTTTAAACTACTGTAATTACTCCTGTAATTACGTCAACGAGTCAAGGGTGCAATCAGGAATGGTTCCCATTAGAGATGAATGGCAGAACAGTAATCTCTTATCTCCTACTGACTGAAAAAAAAAACAACACAGATTTCTGAGAGAGGCTTAAATAAGCTCTCGGATTATTTTTGCTCACCTTGCTAATGATGTAGATGAGATCTCCTCTCAGGAAGTCAAGCTCGTCTGGCTCGTCGGCCTGGCAGTCCCATAAACCCTGGTAGTAGTTAGCATAATCTGATGACCAAGCTGAGAGGAGATGCAGAGCACAGATTTAAATAAAAGAGAACAAGTTCTCTAATAGTTTGAACTATTAAGCTGCAAATTTGTTGTCGTTATAAGCAGAAGACCATAATGAGGTTCTGACCTGATTTGTTGTTCTTCTCACTGTTCGGATCCATCGGATCTGGGAAATCCTCTTCTAAACAAACAAAATACGACAAAATTATATTTGTGACAGAACATTTATAACGTTTATGAGCATTTTCTAACTAGATATCAGCACCTAAACATCTAATTTAATTATTTAACAGGACAAAACAGCAAAATAATGATAGGAAAGAAGTTCAGAGACTGAACAGCTATTTTTTATTTAAAGATTTTGTTTTGGCAGCATGAAGCTAAAAAATGACAGAACAAAACAAACAATCAGCCAATCCCTGATGTATTTCCACATGATAACAGATGTGTATTTTACTTTAACTGGACAGAACTCCTCAATTTATCTGAGACCCGGGCAGGAAAAGTGAAAGAAAAAAGAGGCCGTCTTTAAGGCACGCGGAGGCGGACGTGTCATTGACTGTTGGGCGTGGCACCCGGTGGTCTGAGAGGTGACACAGTGATATGCCTGCCCTCTGTCTCCCACATCCATCCTTAACAGCAGCAGGCTGACAGCAACGCCACAACCCAGCAACACTATCCACCTTCCAGCACAACCTGCGCCTCTGCTTCCAGGAACACCAGGAAGGACGACACACACACACACACACACACAGAAAACACACACACACATACACATACTGTGTATCCACATGCATATTTGTGATGTGTACAGTTTGGATGCATGTGTCTTATGTGTATCTTCTTCCCCTGCTTTTTCTGTCCCAAAAACACACAAACAAAACAAAACTACCTTTTAAAATGCAAAGATTATTTATATATATTCATTATTTGTGAATTAATTATGGCGTTGTTACCACACCAGAGTCCAAACATTTGTTCAGCACTCTTCAACTGCTGTACAGAAGAGCATCCTTCAGTTGAGAGGCCACCGCTATGGGCCAACGGTTTCTATATCAAAGTGATTTAATTTTCCAGTCAATAAAATCAGTCATCAGCACCAGAGCCAATACCACCATCGCTCTGCAATCTGCCTGCAACCGAGACACGTTCAGAGTTTTGCTTCGACAAAACCGAAAGAGCTCATCACAGAGAAAATGATGCTTCACTCGCACTCGACATTTCTCCGCTAGTTCGGATGCTACACATGCAAGACGGTATCTGACTATTTTCCAGATATTTAAGGTTAACAACTTTCTAAAAAATGATCACAACTTGAGCGACAACTCTTGCGAGGTAATCATAAACACTCATGTGAGCAACGAATGAAGTAATGTCCAAGAAAATAAAGTCACTGCAAAGACTACTATCCAAAAATATTTCTATTTGTTGAGAAAAAACGACACACGCAGCTTTTCTTGTCTTTTTTCGGATCCCGATCAATAAAAACAACCGTAAAAATCAAATAATTTAACAGTATCTAATCACTGTGTAGAAGCTGTAAGTGAGCAAAGAGAGGTGCAGAGTGATTGATAAGTGAAGGGGTGAGAAAGTGAACGAAAGAGCCCGTCATTCGATATGCCATCTGTGGTCAGGGTCTGTACCTCTTCCCAGATGGCTTTGAACGCCGACGTGACAGACTGAAGACTGATTTCCCTCTCACCAGTGATTTTGGCAAAGGTAATGTACTCACTGAGTGAAACAGAATCTTGATGTATCTTATTTAATAGAAAGAGTGATGGACGACGGCCCTGAGAAGATCAGATCACCCCTTTTGTCCTTCCCGGGATCTTGTAGCCACCCTGACACATGGGACTGTCTCTCTCTCAGTAGGGACTCACACGCTCTGGTCTCGTAACATTCTCAATCAAACTCTAATTTCTATTAAACATGTGACATTAAGAGCTCCAGAACTATTTTAAGACCAGAGAGATGCAGTTTTTACTTCCCTTTCAGCTAAATTGCTGTTGCTAGGCAATTTTAGCCAAAAAACTCTGCTTAGTGGATTGAATTGTAGGCGATTTGTTGCCTGGCAACATTAGCTAATTGGACGTTCTATGACAGAGCATTCGGAAACCACACAGCTCTCGCTGATTTCAACAACATGACTGTTTTTCAACAGATAGCTCAGTGAGATAAGGAGGGAGAGCAGAAGTAAAAGCTGATTTCTAGTCTGGTGTAAGTCGAGTCTTCCCTTCCGGCCCTGTGTGCCTCTCTGCAGCAGCCGCCTCAGTCCTGACAAGCTTATTAGTGTTGCTTGATTTAAAATGAGTGATCAGTCTGGGTGTTGTGGTGATAGGGAGGCACCTGGCAACACAAATTTCACAGCCAGGGGAGATCATCACAAATATTTCTTGTTGCGAAAAATCCCTTAGGGCTTGAGTGTGTGTGTGTGTGTGTGTGTGTGTGTGTGTGTGAGAGAGGCTCTATTTGTCTGACCGAGTATCATGAGAGTTTGTGTGTGCAGCCTTCCTGTCTATTTATCTGTGTGTGTTATGGTGGGTGGCGCGTCTCTGCATGCGCGGTAACCACATCCTCATACCCGGCAGGACCTCGTAGATATCCTCGTCCTCGTCGTCGACCTCCCCAATCTCACGCCCTCCTCCCTTTCCGACGCCGTGAGAGGCCTGAGCAACGCCGGGCCGAAGCTGGGGAGGGCCGGTCACCCCCTCAATGTCATCATAGGTCTCCTCTTCGTCCTCCTCGTCGTCATCGACAGGGATGTCGGTGGAGCTGAGATCTACGAGGGAAGGAGAGACAACGTGATGGGCGGCGTTAGCATCAAGATGGAGCACAGCGTGCCACAAAAGACACACACATGCATTAAAAGGGTAAAGTAAGAGAAATGCTCCTGAATGCACAACAGTCTCGGACACGTGCCACATAGGAGCAGAGACAAGCACTCGAGGCTTGAATTGTGGCTGCAAATAACAATCCTTCTCATCATCTATTAATGTGTTTGTAATTTTTTTGATTAAGCAAATTCATTGCTGAGTCTGAAATAATGACAAATGGACAATAGTATTTCCCAGAGTCTTCAAACTGCTGGTTTTGTCTGTCTAACAGTCCAAACATTAAAAAAGTATAATGATATAAAACACAGAAAAGCAGTAAATCGTCACATCTTGAGAAGTCAGAACCAGCAAATGATAAATTACTTAAATGATCTCGTATCAATTGTCGTCGATCCACTGATCGATTAACCGACTTCCTCTTTCAGCATTAGTTTCAGCTCTGACCTGGTAGATCACCTGATCGCCGACCGGCATGTCATCATCTTCTCTCTCTCCCTACTTTTCTATCGCTCTTTAGCTGCTCTATCAAATAAAGGCAGTAAAAAGCCAAAAAAATAATATAAAAATAAAAATAAACCATTGGCCAATTGTTGCTTTTTTTAAATGACTCAATAATCTCTAAATAAATAAAAATAAATTAGAAATAAATTTCTAATCTCCTTGAATATGGGTCAATATGAAAATGTCATCTCACGACTATCCTGCCATTAATTAACAAAATATTATATAACTTACATGTTGTCTTGTGGCAATTTAAAATAAACCAGAAGATCAATATAGGACTGTATGTTAGGAATATTAACAATTATCCCAATAATGGAAATTCACCACAAGCAACTTATGGGAGTGTCTTCTACTGCGACCTGCGATAAAATCTTACACTGTCCCATCCTTAGTCTCGTACACAGGCCCTTAGATCTTTAGGAAGGAGACAGCTGGTGGAGCCTCGCGTCAGAACCAAATCATGGTGAAGCTGCTTTCAGCTATATATAATCTAAAGTAGAATCTCTGCTGTTCTCCTGTGCCTTTATATCCAACTTACAACTTATTATAGCACTTTAACTGCACTCTAACTTTATTTCTGGTCTATTATTTTATATTTTATTTATTTTTTATGCATGTTATTTCATTTTAATTTCTCTTCTTTTGTTTTTTTCTTTTTTCTGAACGCCTCTTTAACCCAATTATTGCCTGTGTTTGAAATTTGCTATATAAATAAAGCTGCCTTGTCTTGTGATAAGATGTATATAATATAATCGCATACATGTGTGTGATATCTCTCTCTCTCTCTATCTTCCTCGTCTATCATCACTATCAAATAAAGGCCAAATGCCAAAAATAATAATAATAAAAAAAAGCTGAATTTCTATAAAAATGAAGTTATACATTAAAAAGAAAAGTCAGGCTTGTTCTCAGGCAAATTCAGTGGGTGAAGTTAACAATCATAATAAACATCTAATGCTCTGGATCAGCCTGCATTTCGTAGTAAAACTGGGCTGGAAGGAAGTAAGACAAACTGCAGAGTGTCTGTTACTTCCCGCAAATCGGTGGCCCGGCCTGAGCCCATTTTAGAGTAGAGCAGGCTCGGCTGCTCGCTCAGATGGAGGAGCCGTCTCATTGCAGGCGACTGGCCACTGTAACACAGGGTATCAGGTCCTCGGCCGTACACCAGCGGCCAAGCAGAAATCAATGTCACTGGAGGATAACCAGAACATCTACCAATCAATTTCCTGTAAGTTGGAATTCGGTAGGAGGGTTAGGGGAGGAGTGGTTGCGGGGGGTGGAGGAGAACTAGAGCTACACGATGGTGCACATGACATGGTCGGTGACATGTCGAACGAGGAGGTTCAGGACTCGTGTGTTTCGGCTGCGCAGTTGGTGATGGATCGGGTGGTTTTCATTTGAGTCAGAGATGATAAAGGGCTCCCTTTCACTTCTGACCTTTCTGCCCCTCGGAAACACGAGCAAACTTTAGCGGAAAATTGAGGAAAAAGGAGGTTGGAAGGTTTATACTGCTTTAACTGTATTTTCCAATTAACCTATGTGGCTTTTAAAAAGTCAGCTTAAGTCAATTTTGTTTATATATCCTAGAAGCAATTTGTCTTTCAGAGGGCTTTATGATGTGACATCCTCTATCTTTAAACCTTCGATTCAAATCAAGAAAGGAGCGACAAGGCAGCGGATGCTCTTCCGATAAAACTGCACTTGCAGTAGTTGCCAGAATAAACCACAAAGAGATGCTGACTTACCTTTAAGAACAAAATTGATTTGATCCACCCATTCTCTGGCCTCCTGAGGACTGCTGGCAGTGAACTGGAGGGAAAGAGCGACAATAATGCTGCAATTATCATCACATCTAAAAAAAAAGGTGCATTTATACGGATAAAAAGTCCTGATTTTTAATCTTTGAGACATTCACCAACTCTCTTTCTAGCTGTCTAATCAGGAAGAAAAAGAGTTCCCTTTTGTAATGGCTATGATATTGTCAGATCTAAATCTTTCTCTAAAATATTTAATTAAGACATATAAATTCTTAGTGACTGGGAAACTGGTGTTAATGTACCATACAGACATGAGAATAAAATGTTTTCCAAATGGATTCAGATTAAAGCCCCCGATTGATACTGGATTTTTGAAGCCAATATAAATATTTGAGTAATCTGATGATTATTTTCTCAGTTAACTAAATCACTTGTTCTATAAAATGTCACAAAACAGGGAAGAAACATCTTGATCACAATTTCCTCCCAAGTTTACATCCTCAAATCTCTTGTTATAAAACCAGCAAATATTAACATTTGAAAGCAGTGAATTTTGTGCACTTTTGGTTAAATAATGTAAATTAAACAACGGACAGAATTGTTGCAGAATGCTGAATTATTATTTCAGATAAGCACATATCATCTGATGAGTATCGACTGGGCTGTAACTTAGATTGTAGATATTTCCTCTACAGAAGAAGGACTGGTTTTTATGTAGGGACACTCCCACAGCCTCAAAAAGACTGAAAACACCATTACCAGAATAATATCTATCAAACTATAATAGTTATTTGAATTCCCTGGTACGTGTCGTGGTAACACCGACCTGGAAAGACCGCCGTCCGGGGGCGAAGAGCTCAAAACAGGCATTTTTTTTGGAGTCTTTTCTCAGGTTGGGCACCAGCTGCACGTTGTAGTCATTGATATAAAAGGAACCCTTCTGCTGTTTATCTGTATGGAGGAGAACACACGGTACGCTGTTATCTGATTCAATTTATGAACCTGTAATATTTCTGTATGCTGGCATTTCAAACAAACCTTTTTCACTCCCAAAGTAGTAGAATATCATATTGTTCAGAACACACCATCTCTTTTGCCACTCGGAGCCGAAGAAGCTGTGATCTGGAGAAATAAAGGAACCCTGAATTAAAATATATCAAATGGAGAATTACTCATATGAACAACATTTGTTCATATATATATATATATATATCTTTGAATTTATTCTTTCTCGTATCTACATGCTGCTATACCTCTCCGTTTCTTCTCCAAGTAGCCTTGCTTCAGGATGTTGTTGAGGCCCTGGGCTGCCACAAGGGGGATGTCATCAAAGACTGTGAACAGAAGCAGTTCATTTGTTTCTCACACTCATCATCATCATCACAATTTCCCAGAGCCCAAGGTGACTTCTTCTAATGTGTTGTTTTGTCCGACCAACAGTTCAAACCCCAAAGATATTCAATTTATAATGATATAAACAAGAGACGAGCAGCAAAATCCTCACATTTGAAAAGCTAGAACCAGTATGAAAGTATGGCGTTTTTCATGATAAATGAGTTAAAGCAATTCATTTGTTTTTGAAATAGGTTCTGTGAATCAATTGACTGATTGTTTCGGCGCTAACGCCTAATAAGCTGCACTTAAAACGGCCTTCATTCCCAAGGCAACACATGCACACACACACACACACACACACACACACAAACACCATGAATATAAAGTCTCCAACCCTGTGGATCAAATACATCCCTGCTAGGCTTTAGGAAACCAGGATCAATACATTTACAGTGCTGCTGAGCACTGCAGTCCATTCATCAGCTCACATTGCACTTTTAATGGGCGTAACCTTCCTGTGGAAATTCAAACAACTCTCTTCAATTTGCAAAGTCAAATTTTAAACATGATAGGACAATGGCACGACTTAAGAGGCTTTAATTAATTAGTGCAGTTGTTAGAAAAGCACTGCACAATGCAGTTTACACAGTATTTAGCCTACTGTGCCATTTGTGCTAGAGAGAAGAAGCTTAAAAGACATTTGTTTTGTTGCACTCTTCACATAATGACAGATACTTTTTGATATTAATACTGGAAATTTGCCCAAAAATACACATATTGTGTGTAAAAACTGTATTTTCTGCACAAAATTAGCTTGTGTGTGTGTCGGCTTAGATCTGAATATTGGTTTAGCCAAATTCTGTTAACCCCTCCTGAAACCTCCAAGGTCTATTACATATATCAGCTGCTGCAGTAAGTATGAGCAGCAGTAGACTGGCTGACTGTAGCAGCAGGTTTTGCCTCTCGCACATGGCCATTACCATTTATTCTTCTTATTCTTCTTCTGTGGCAGTGAACACAACACATGATCCCAAGATACTTGTGCTAAATTCAGAGCTAAACAACATACAGTATTTAGGGCGTAGAACAGTAACGTCAGGGGAAACAAACAGCAGAGCTACGTCTGACACTCCCCCACTTACACACCGGCAAGTTTCTCATAGCAGAGCAACTAGCCGAGCTACAACACAGCTAAGCACGTCTCTCAAATGGACATACATTTCCCTCTGCTCTGTTTTTGATGATGTAGTTACCCTTTAAAAATTACTTTCTTTGGGTTTTTCCGCTATATGGGATTTCTGGAATCTAACCGTAAACGTGAACCAGTTATACGGTGTGCAACTAAACCACCAAGATGCCTCGAGAGAAGCGGTTCGAAGCAGCTGGTCCATGTTTAAGTTGATCCTGAAGTTCTAGCAAGAAATTTGAATATTTGACATTTTTTTCTATCCTTTAGCCATTAGCGGGGAACTTGTAAAGTCGACCCCAGGTTGGCCTCAAGGGTCGACTTCCGCCCTGGCTTTTCCATGTGTCAAAAACAGAGCTCGGCTTCCTCCGAATTCATTAGTCAACAGGCATTAGCCTCGCAGGGGAAAAAGCAAAGGGAGAGCAGGAACCGCCTTTTTAGTCTGAGACATAGGAACAATTTAAAGACCATTTACACTAGTCAGTGTGACACCCCATTCAGACCGCGGATGACAAGGGGAATGCCTGGAGTCCATCCCTCTAAGAACGGACCTGTTTAACTGCTGGGGAAAACCAAACATGTCATCCCACAACTGAGTCCTCTGGTTTAAACAAAGAGCGTCCCCCAACATTAAACAAACAGGAACCTCTTTCTTGTTCATAAAAAAAAAACAGAAAAAAGGTTCCCAGCTGAACGCCCACTCCAACTCTCTTACAGTTGTTGTTTCCAGTCTATTGTTAGTGACCTCTTTCTGAATAACTCTGATCTACAGACCAAAACAAAAGCTGATACTGGCTTTTTTTGCACATTCCACAGATTTAAGTTCACAACAATCCAGCCAAACGGCACCGTTTCAGCTCGTGGGCCTGACAGATGAGCGGGTCATTGAAGAGCAGAGCCCCAGACACCTCACTGCGCTAACACGCTCACATATCATCAGCCTGCCTTTGTGGATGGACTGACCGGTGACACTATAAATACAGAGGTGCTAAGGACTGTTTCGTCAAAGAGAACCTGATTCAGTACATCATAACAAACAGTGGTCATTATGCTCCCCCACCTCATCTATCCGCCGGCAGTCCGTCCATTTTTTTCCTGGGCCTGCTTCCCTGTTGCGGCCCACTTCTAATCCCCTCATCTGTCTGCTTCTCTCGCTCTTCATTTATCTCAAAGGTCGGGGCCGGCTAATAGATGAGGAGGTACAAAATCAACACGGGATCACTCTGATCTGCTTGAGTCAATAAACATTACACATTCATGCGTGTTTAACACTTTAACGCCGGGTGACCTGACCTCACTTGACTGTCCACCTTTGTATGAATCTCAAAACACGTGGTGCAACTGAGTGGGTGCAAACACAAACCGTAGTGAAAATGGAAACACGTACACAATAGTTCTGGACTCTTCCACAGGGTAGCAGCACAACCTAAATGCACCACACAGCTTAATGCTACTTAATCCCACCCTAAACAAAAGCAGAACCTGATTGGTCCTCAGTTAACAATGCCTCCTTTAATGAGAATTACACACTAACACCTCTTTGGGACCCATGCAATTTTAAGTGGATATTCAGAGGTAATGTTATTTGAAAACGTGTAATTTAGGGCGTTAAAAAACCCCAACAACCATCATGGTGTTTGAGTTTGGAGCTTGACTACAGGCACAGAGAGACACATTAATGCATCTAATTAAGGCCTCATCAAAATCGCAGACAGACGGCACTCTTTCATAAAAATCATAAATTGCGTTATCAATTATTCAGGGCAATGCCACGACTTCATTTTCATCCCTTTTGCGTTTTAATTAGCACCATCCACAGCTTTGGTATTGACATTAATTTGATGGCAATTTATTGATATTTCAGCATAACTTATTTAGCTGAGTGCAATTACCAACAAAGAGAAGCAGATAGATGTGATGTTAGAGTCTCATCAGGTGTTTTGTAAATCAAGGTGAGGAGCTGTTACGGGCCTCGCTAACTGAATCTAACGGCTCTCAGTGGTCATCAGCTAGAAAAGATATGAGTCACCCCATTTCCAAATGGAAGGAAATAATCAATAGGAATTGACCAGAGATATGTGTTTAATTGATCCTGACAAAGGAACATTTCCATAAGCATGCTGACCTGTGTGCTGATAAGTGCTCCGTTCTGTTGCCTTCCTGAACTTGTTTTAAACTCGGGGGGGGGATACACAACAATGCATCTGAACTGCCAGCGGTTTGCCACAGCCGCAATCTCTCATTTGGTTATTCACACTCTCTCAGCATGGTGTTATGAGCTCAGCAGTTGATCCCGCAAGAAAAGGCTGATTTATGTTAGCATGACCAGAGGGAGTTAATGTATTCTCTCATTAAAATCCACTTTACTTAGGCTGAAAGTCAATCAAAGGCTGGATAGAGAGTGAATCAAAATGAAGGGAAATGGTTGGGTGGGAGGACTAATATGTTACATTAGATCTAACGGTGGTCATAATGCAACAAAGATGTTATGAAAATACAAAAACGCACTGAAGATGTTGATGGTGCTACAGAAGATGGAGAGTGAGCAGTCGCTTTAGCATCTTTTTTCTTTGAGGAGGCAGAGAGGAGCGACCGCACCGGCTGGGTTCAACCTCAGCAGAGGGAACGTGTACTTCCAGACGCAGGAACCACTCTTGTATCTTCAGCTATAGAGACATTTAAGTTAGCCAGTTACATGGAGAAAGACTGTGAGGTGATGGGGAGGAAAAGCCCTTTATCAGCATAAAAATCTGTCTTTCTTCTTTTGCTGTTCCATGCTGCTGAACTTCTAAAACTCAACCTAAAAATCAAGTATATTTATACTGTATATAGCGTAATATACTAATATACGTAATGTCTTACAGTATTTATGATGTTTGACACACAAAAAGTGTTTTAAAATAACGTGTAGGATGGGAGAAATGTTTAGAAAGACTGGAAATCAAAGAATTAACTTTGCTCATCAATGTCTATCAAGTGTATTTGAAGTCTGCATGTCTCTGATGTCTAATATCGGTTGTCTTATGTGGCTGCTCTATTTTGTTTTTAGTTAGTAGGTTTTACTGTGTATCGCTGTATGTGTCTGTTCTGTAACAGCTTTCATTGGGTTTCTTTTCATTTATGTCGTATTTTTCTATATGTGCGTTGATGCTTTTCTGTCTGCTGTACGGCCGCGACTAACAACATTTTTATTATTGTTTGATTCATTGTTCGGTCTATGAAATGTCATGAAATTGTAAAAAATGGGTTGACGTCTTCAAATGGCTTGATTTTTTTTTCAAAACCAAGGATATATAAATTTACAGACATAATAAACTAAGAAATCTAGCAAATACTTACATTTCAGAAGCTGGAACTAGTTTATTTTTTTGAATATTTGCACTAAAAAACAATAAATAAAGTGGTTGCTTATTCTTTGTTCTCTATGGATCAATTCATTAACATATAATTTCTGCTTTTTGTTGTGCTTGTTTGATTGTTTCTTTTAATTCTCAACATCAACCTGCCCAAGGACTGACAATGGAAATGATCCGTTAAATCTGGGAACATCACCCTGATGTTATTATTGATAGTGTGTGCGGTCCCTCATAGCTAAATAAATAAACTAAAGAGGTACTGAGAAAACTACAACATACAGCCAGCTAAATGCGTCCGTTAACACTGGCCACTTTATGGGATTTATACATCTACTGCATGTAGGAGCGTGTAAGAGAGGTGACCCCTTTAATAGGACAGGTAGGAATCAAAATCAGCAAGTTATCATATGTTTTCTTTCTCCTGTGCTTAGTCCTTGAGCACGGGGGGGCTCTCACAGTGCCTTTCGATGCAAGAGGTATTGCATTGAATGCAGCATCAGGGGGCAGGACCTGACCCCCATGTGAACTCTGCTGATGAGGTGAAACAGAAGGCAGAGAGAGGCTCCCCGGCCCTGAGGGGGCTGCGGGGAGGAATGCTGCTGACTCTACAGACGAAGCGAGCGAGACCGCAATCCTCTTCGATACTGTCCTTGATTAGGAAAAAGGATTCACTCGGTGCACCTTCACCCACCCGGCGCTCAATCTGCGCACAGGCCGAGCTAAATTGATACATTTTTCCTCATTACAGAAGAAGGCCTCTGCTGTGCGTCCCTCCAGCGAGGCGGCCGTCAAAAGGGAGGAGAGAGACTGAGAGGCACTGAGGTTAAGGGCAGAATGTCTTCCCTGCCCTCTTCTCCTCCCCCTGATTTGATTAGGACTTCAGTCATCGATACATAAACCGTGTTTAGAACCTCCTAATGCATGTGTTTGAACCAAAGAAAACATGCAGTGCATTATATCAGGCAGCATGATGCCTGTATCGTTGTCTAATAATGTTTAATGGGACCGGGAAATTATGCAGGGGTGATTAAGGATTTTTTTTTTTTGTTTGGATCAGGGATGTCAATCAGATTAAACAACAAATCTTCTGTCTCTGACTTGAGATAAAAGCTTTACGACTGAGCCTTAACAATACACACAGATGATCAGGTAAATATCTGAAATCACACTTTTTGGTTTTCTCAATTAAATTTCGATTCAGGAAATTCTGTAACACTTGAATGCAGAGCAGAGATATCTGGTGTTTCTCTCTTTTATTGTCTGCCTGATGCAATTTGGATTAAAAAAAATAATATATATATATTTCTGTGCCTCTACGCAGGAGATGTCAAGTCATTCTAGGCTCCGTTTTCCTACATTCAAACATCTCAGGCCGGCCACTGTAAAGACACTAAGGGGCTAAATTTACTATGTGACATCGGCTTCCCCCTGGGCAGCCATAAGCAGCGTATACAGCGACCCTGAATTTCCCTTTTCTAGATTTACTACCACTATTCAAATGCTTAACTGCAGATACAATGATCCTCTAATCGCTGGGGATGGTTTTCAGCTGCTTCACTGACACAGACAGGGGGAGACAAAAAAAGAAAAACAGTAGTAAGAATATAAATACCAACAATGGTGGAGTTCGGGCCCACAGGAGAGCCTGAATATGTGTGATAAAAACAGGATATAACAGAGCCTGGAGGGAGAAAACACTCCGAGAAAATCAACACACTCGCCCTCTGAATGTACAGTTATTGCAACTTTAAAATGCTTCTGTTATTTCCACTAAAATGCTTTAAAAAATAACATTAGCAATAATGGTAAGTAAATATGTTGGTGAGAACCATGTTATTGCACTGTGCTTGCTGAGCTGTATATCACGCCTATTACCTTTTTTTTTTTTATATAATTGCTCTTATTTTATTGTCACTGCGGTTACATATTACGCCAATAAACAATTATATGATGCCACCGTTCTTTGGCTGCTTTTAATAAATCACCAGAAAGCCCATGGGCAACAGGTGGTACAGAAAATGGATTCTGTCAAGGAAAATAAGGTCAAATGCATCAACAGCAATGTTTTGTTTAAATCTGATGCAAGTGGTTTTATTTAAAATAAGCATTTTTTTTATTTTTACATAAATGTTTTCAGATTTATATTTTAGTGGACAAAATTATAGATTTTTAACTTTATGGGATTTAAACTAAAACGCCAGTTCCAATGAACAAATCCTTAAAAGGTGATTATTTTATTTATTTATTAAATGCCACCGTACATTTTACTGTGTCCTAAATTAAATTTTAATATTAGCAGGAGACCAGCGAATAATTACTGTAATATATTGATTATATATTTCTAGCAAGTTTACATTCAGTCTTTAATAAACAAATATGAGTAATGGCTGAATAATGACTTAATTTGGCCTTTTTGAAAGAAATTACAATATGTTGCAATTCTTTTGTTGCTTGTTTTCCTTTTTTTTGCTACAAAAAATATAGATTAATTTTAAAATAGCTGCAGTACAATAAAACATAAGAATTGTGCCTGTTTATACTTTACTTTTATATAAGCGGTTAACAATAGTGAGTAAAATTATAACAAACTAATAACTGTGAAAGGAAAAGATTATCCATATTTTTTTTTAATCTCATCTTTTTTGTTTAAATATAAATAAGCAAATAACCCAGAAAAAGAAAATTCAAAAACAAATTGGTTCTTCAGTGTTTCATTCAGAGGAAAACAGTAAATCCACCTCTCTGACAGTAACTGCTGCAGGAGTCATTTCAAACTGACTTCATGACAAAATATAAATGAACTCATAGAAGAATATAATGCAATATAAAACTGCAAGGATGATGATTATTTGATAAAGTTTGTTTTGTTTTTTTATTACGTTTTACCAAACGCGACCAGAATTACAACCAGATATATTAAATTAAGCAAAATAGCCAGACTTACTAAATTTAAAAGTCTATAATTTAACCCTGTTTTTTAAGCCTGGCATTTTATAAGATGTAACTTTAACTGTGATCAGTGCTGTAAGGTATTTATATCTTTTAAGTTAATTAACCAAATGCATAATTGTTTAATTTAAATACAACTAATGACAGTTTCCAGGTTCTTTTGCTATAAAATATTTTCTCAATGGACTGGCTCCTGAGTCTATTTCTTTAAGATAAGCTAACTTACAGCAGGGGGCCACTATGAATCAATAATAAAAAAAAATTTCCATTGTAGATAAGCAATCTTCTAACAGCATACAAGCCCACAGCAGCCCTGTCCCACTTGGCACACACACACACACAGTGGTGACTTCTTCCAGCCGTGCGGAGATCCCAGCGTAAAGAGGGATGCATCCTCTACATCCTCGAATAACTCCACAAGGGCATGTTAATGACCTTAAAGTGCTACATTACAGCAACAATTAAACAGAGGGATCCCAGAGGCATTGGGAGCCGTCGTGTCACTGTCTGTGTACAGGCCAACACATCTCTCCCATCTCCATTTATTTCCCTAAGAAATCAGCGGGGCCACCTGGGCTTGGCATTGAAACTTCATTCATCTCCAGAAATGGATTCCAGTGGAGGGCAAAATCAAATTCTCATTTGCAAAGGCAGGGGGAGAGAAAGAGAGGGAGTGAATGCAGGAGGTACCTGGGAACGCTAACCTCTGGGTGAACCCGCCGCATCTGATAGTTTTGCTATTTGTCTGTGACATTGACAGCTCTGGGGGAGATTAGGAGCCACCCTGCCCCAGCTTCCCACTTTGCATTCTGCCTATGTGCCTCTTTACAGATGGACTGCTGCACATTTACCTTCGCCTGTTTTCCCTGGGTTTCAACACGGCGCTACACCGGAGGCAACGGAGGGATGTAATTATATGCAATGCAACAATAAAACAAAGCAAATGAGGGGATGGCTTGCAAAAACGGGAGGATGAAAAAACTACACGGTGTGGCTTTCGGTGGGGGTGAAGCCGGAGATGAGAGTGATGGATGCCCTTCGGTTAAATACGTCCAAATCCCCCCTTCAAGCCGCTCTCTTCTTGCCAGGCAGTGTGAGTGAGTGTGTGAGAGAGAGTGTGTGAGTGTATGTGTGTGTGTAAAATTCTGTAGTATAGGGTATTTTGGGGTGTTGGTGGTTGTCAGACCACAACACTCTGATGGCACAGAGGCATTGGAAGCCCTCTGTACTGTTTTCTCACCCAGAAAAAACAACAAAGATTCAATAATAATACAACAAAGTAAATTATGTAACATGCCTGACACCCCTAGAGAGTTTTGTGGCATCATTTTATGCTCACAACCATCAAATCATACAAACATGATATTTTCTGGTTTTGGAAGGGACGCACTAACAAAGGAAACCCTTTTTTTGTTATCCCTGTGCAGCCAGACAGAATATTTTTTAACATAAGTAACACAGTGCTAGACCACACACCACTGAAAACAGAAACGGCTCCTGGACTGGAGATGACTGTGAACTCGCTGTGTTTTACAAGAACAAATTGAGACGCCATGTCGTGTGACGAGAAAATGAAACTGGATTCCCTAAATGTTTCAGAACCAGCTGGTGGTTTTTGCCTATGCAGTTCTAATTTCCTGCAAAGCATCTGATTATGTGTGTGACTGAGCATTTGCTAACCCAATGTTTTGTTGTTGTGTTTGTTTGTGCAGACAGGAAACCAGCACATATACCAGCCCGTTGGCAAAGCAGGTAATAGACAGGCCTGTAAAAAAACGCTATTGTTGTATTCTCCCTTCTCTTTCTGTCTCCTAATCTCCTAAAGTATGTAGTTCACACATATACCATATACCTGTGTGTTTCAGTGTCTGCTTGCAGAGTACAGTCTGTTGCCACAATATGACAAATCTGATTGTGAACTGTGCAGCCTGTTGGCCAGCTAGCGAGCAAAGCAACCTCTGTTTATATGGACTCAAACAGCATGTCGAGCTCAATATGTTGTGTGCTCTGAGCGTGACTGCATCCACCCTGTAAGCAGGGTGAGATTTTGAAGGACAGTTTGTTTTTCTACAAGGAACTGTATTTTCTTCAGTTAATTCAAAACCGTTTTCATCATTCAGTTGTTTATTGTCACATAAAGCTGAAACAATTAGTTCATTAGTCAAACTAGAGATAATTAATTGCCAATATTTTAATAATGGATTATTTGTTTCAGATGTTTAATCAAGCAAAAATGTCAAAATATTGTTAGTCTCAGCTTCTCAAATGTGAGATTTTCTGGTTTTCGACTGTTGGACAGATAAAACAAGACTTTATTCACCTTTTCTTCAATAGACTAAATATTAATCGCTAATGAAAATAACCTTTAGCTGCAGTCCTACACTGTCAGTTGCTGGAGTACTTTGGTCCCTCAGCAAGAGCTGCTGATGAATATAAACTTTTAGGAGACTGTAAAACCGTGAGGAGAAATATGTTTTCACTTTTATATGTTGTTCCCTGCAGAGCATGCAGCTCCCCCAAAGAAACCCCCTCGACCCGGGGCCCAGAGCCAAGTGGGCAGTCTGGCCTGTCTAAATACTGGAGACAGTTACAACGATGGAGTCAAGGTACACACACACACA
>NW_023339651.1:2981368-2982034 GCF_004916995.1 Morone saxatilis | reverse complement strand
AAAAATACAGACACACACTGGTAAAAAAGAACACTTGCAGAAATAACCAACAACCATATGAACTGACAAGGACACATTTAGCAGATATACAGGTTGCATGTTTCTTAATACTTAGAGCGTTAATATTTTCTTCTTTTCCTTTGCCTCTCTCCCTCCCCTCCTTTCTCCTCCTGCACTCTGGCCTTACTGTTGACCCTAGCCCTGGCGGGTAAAGCAGCACACTGTCTGTGTGTCTTACTGTGCGTCTTGTCTGCTAAGTTGATCACACCTAGATTTCTTTGTTCCGCCTTCCATCAGTTTTATTTGATTTCTCAAACTCGAAACATCTGTAGTTGTTTCATAAATAACATATAAACACATTCATTTCACACGGAGTTTCCCTTAAATGATACAGTCAGGTTTCCTTTTTTTCCTCAAAACATCCAGATCTACAACAATTGTGCTGACAGTATTTACCGCAAAAATATCTTCGAATTAGTTTAACTTTAATTACACTAAACTAATACAAAAAAAAAAAAAAAAAAAAAAAAAAAACTAACATTATACTAAAAGTCCATGCAGCTTTTTAGGCTATGGTAGAAAAATCTAGGGCCAGAAGCATTTATCTATTATCAGAATATGAACCAGGATAGGATTTAAAGAGAAGTGCAATATAAAATGTGATAA
>NW_023339651.1:2968119-2981343 GCF_004916995.1 Morone saxatilis | reverse complement strand
AGCTACCCTATACGGTGGGGGGGCGCGAGGATAATTAATGCGGATTGACTGATTGCTCTTGAAACAGACCGGTCCTGCGCGCGGATTGTCCTCGAGCAATGAAGCGTTCCTGACAGACACTTTCCACCTTCCCCTTCTTCTCCGCTTCCTTCTTCTCTCGCTTCTTCCCTTTTTTTTCTTCCTCCCCTTTCTTCCCTCACACTAGACCGGTGTGCGGAACTCTTCCTCCGCGGCGAGGAGCCACACATCTCGGCCCCTTTTCCGGTCGTCCACCCCGGCCAGCCGAAGCACCGTCACCCGTGCTCTGGAGATCGTCTGTGCGCGAGTGCGAGTCCCAATTGAATGAATCGGGAATTAAATAAATAAACAAACAAAATTAATGAAGCGTGCAAACATTATTTATAGGTTATTTTCAGATTTCGGTGCTTGTTTCCACCTTCATGCTGAGCAAAAAAAAACAACACATTTATGCGCAACCTGACGTGCATCAGCTCGGTGTGTCTGTAGCTTTTTGCGAACATGAACTTTACTGCAACTTCACCTCATGAGGAGTTATGCCTCCGTTAAAAAAAAAGAAGGCGAGCAAGCTATTTTCCGCACATTAAAAAGTGTATGAAGTGCGTTTAAAGTGGGTGCTATACCCTCGACTGCAGCCCCAGCATTAATTGAATAAACTTTTGAACGTCTAAATAGGACCACATGAAAATAAGCATAATTCACAGTGAACGGGAAACACATTGGCGAGGCTGGTTTTAAATGAGGTCCAAATGGAGAGCTGTCTCCACGGGAGGCCCTCCATACAGGGCAACCATCCTATTCTCACCAGATATTTCTGATAGCCCTTTAATGATGCGAATTTTCAAACAGGGCCGTTCAGCAGGGAGACGCCCCGGCTATCTAAAGGTGGCGCAACCCCATGAGACAATAGAGCCATATTAGAGTAGAAAAGCATGCGAGATGCAGCGCTGCCAAGCTTTTGGACTGTGTGTTATGAAAAACAAGTCTGTCCTGTGCGCTCTGGGCGTGTAACAGTGGTGATGTGGGTACCTTTTTTTTCTCCTTTTTGTGGCCAACACAGTGTAAATATCAACCTCTACAAACAACAATGGCATCCATAACCGCTTCGAAAAAGGAGTAGAAGGAGAAGGAGAAGACATGATGGAGTCAGAAGTTGACTGGACACAAAAACAACGTGACCTTTTCTTCTCTGTGTGCGCAGGACAGATGCTGCTATTTCTGATCACCCTGACAGATACAGTGGAGGAGCTCAGGCCTCACAACGGGTCGTGCAATGTGAAAATGGTTTGGCATAAAAAAAAATAAAAAAAACAGACTAAAAAAACGTTCCACCTCTCGATCAAAAACGCTTTTAAAAAGACGTGAATTACGAGGCTCATGTCTTCAGACACCTTTAGATCAAGAGGATGGTGGTGTAGTAGAAGAAGAAGATGATGGCGATGATGATGGTGACGGAGGCACCAAATTAGTGCCTGTCACAGAGCCATATATCCGGCTGTAACCACCACCAGGCCTGTATGGATGAGATGAAAGCGCCAGCATCTATTTATAGGCCGTCAAAACACGCAGGTGGAGGCTTTAATTATCATTTGAACATAAACAGCCATAGCGTGCCGTCCAGCTCTGCAGGCTTTATGTGTCGTTTATATTCAGACGGGGGGGGGGATTGAATCTTAACAGTCAGTGAACTGAACAGCAAGTGAAATGTTGATATTATACACGCAAATAATGGGATTAAATATATCGTGTGCCTGACGTGTGACGGACCCAGTGTCATCTACATTTGTTTCCAGAAATGTCACTTCCATCTCTGCCAGAATTATGAGCACAATGGCTGCGCACACACACAAAAACACAAACTTTTACGAAAATGAAAGACAACATCTTTTTTTTTCCCCTGGGTACTCCAAGCACTAAGATCATAAAACAAACACAGAGCGTCCAAAAGTGTAATGATAGTGTACCGAGCATCTCCAGTATGGGCCGTGGGGTCAAAAGGTCAGCTGACCTTCTGCATTTCACCGCTTAAAATTTCAGCCATTTGATTGTTTTAACAAAAACTTTAACTATTTTGCACAAAGGTCTTTGCATGACTCATAATTTAAACGGTAACCCATAAAGTGCTTCGGTGACGCACCAGTTTCCTAAGGAGAAACACAGGGTTTCAGAAAACTTTCTGGGAAAAATATTTTAAAAATTGAGTCATCTTGTCCTCTTACATGCTATTGCTTAATGTTGATCATATTTTGACCGTATTGTTGGTTAACTCAAAGCTCCTAATCAGATCTCTAAAAAAGAAAACCCACACAACAACAATTTAATGTTAAATTTAACGCAGCATATCACCAAAAATAGTGTGTAACTGGCTGATAATAGGAGCCAGAAACATTTGGTACTGAACAACCTGCAACAAGTAAAACAAAACAAAACAAAAATATTACCACAATTATGATTCGACTGTAAACCAGTTATGTGTCCAGTAACCACAGCAAGATCCAGAGTGACATTATTTTTATAAAACTGTATTATGATAAAGCTGCAAATTATAATATTTAAATGTATCTTTCACTTCCTTGTCTTTGTCTCATAGCATCTGACCAGACAGCAACACTGGAATTAACTGTATCTTTTGATTCTTAATTATAATTAATAATTTATAATAATGTAACAGCAACACCAAGAAGATTTTGCTGCAGCTAAGATGCGGTTGTGTACATTCAGATGCACTAATAGGGAAACTTTGTATTTGTTCGAACATTGACGTTAACCACAGTTATTCATCCATCAGAGATGCGACAACAATTGAATAAAGATTTTGACCTGTGACGTATAATAGGTCTGTATGGTGGAAATTTAGTGAAAGACTCTCTTAATCAGAATCTATCAAGTAAGCTTTATTACTTCTGTCTTTATTATCGCGATTTCAAACTAAGTCAGAAATCAGAAATGTGACCTGGAAAAGACGCGTGTCATCTCGCATGGATGGCTATATGGCCAACGGTGTTGCCAAAAGCTCGTGATGTGTGTGTGTGTGTGTGTTTCTAGAGAAGCACACTGCCAGCAACTGAGAGAGGAAAGGCAAGGAGAGTGAAGAAGAATTAGAAAGACTGGAGGTCATTAACATATCCCCTCGCTTCCTTGCAAACTAGCAGCCGCTATCTAAATGTCACAAAATCCATACACCGATGAACGCGGGGAAGAATTAATCCCCAGGCAGATATTCTGACGGGATAGATACAGTAGATGGCTATCGCAAGAGTCCAAAGAAACTTCTCGACCGATGAGCGTTCTGTGACGGGAAAGGGAACAGATCACTCACGCACACAACTCTGGGCTGAGTGCAGACAGATCACAGGTTGGCCAAGCGAGAGGCCGAAAAGGTCGAGAGTTCAGACAACACGACCAGAGGCCGACAAACCTGCGAGGAGGTCATCAACGCAGACCCAAAATACTGTCCAGGTGCGGCGTATAAAAGTGAGCGTGACAGTGATTTATGTCATTTTTGTCTCTCGTTCTTTAAATGTGAAACGCCCAGAAACTTGCTCTTTCTCCATTTAATTTGACTCCAAACACAGACGAGGGCCAGTTGGCGCCTTTGCTGATTAACCCCCTAATGAAGCATCCATCCGTCAGCTGGCATCGTTCACCAGCCAAGAGACCCGGGCGTGCACCTTCAGAAGCACTTCACTTTACATAGCTTTCTCGAGCTTCAGCCAAAATGACAAAATTTAGATTTAATATTCTATTTCCCAGCAGCGTGTAATAATGTTGTTACTGTGCATTGGCTGCTCATATTCAAATGAGAAATAGGCAACAGCGAGACATAACTTCAAATTGGTTATCCTACTGCATTATATTGCAAGTAATTGGTTTAGGAAATTGTGCCGGCACTGTAATCACCGAAAAGGGGTCACATTCCTACACAACAAAGCATACCTGCCCTTAGAGATAAAACTAATAATTAATTAATAGTTTTTCAAGAAAGAAAATGTCAAACGCAGTAAACTGATAACAAGCAATTTAAAGGGATATTTTTCACTATTCACTGTTTTATAAACCAAATGATTAATTGATTAATCGAGCAAATAAACAAAAGAATGACCGATTATATGTCAACTTAAATGATATTTACTATAAATGTAAATGCACATAACATATGCCGCATTTTATACAGTAAATTATAATACGATACTCAATAACAAATAACGTTCTGTGAATAAATGAATCCACACCTATACAGACTTTATGGTACACGATACAAGACTCATTACGATCACGACCTCCTGAAACAAAGCTCTTCCTGCGGTGCTCCGTCATCGCCGCAAACATCCCCGAGCGCCCAGCAGTGCTCCCCCAATCAGAGAAAAACAAACAGACAATTTCAACTTCGTAAACTTGACCTGCAAACAGCATGACAGGGCTAAAAGCGCCACATCTGCGGCTGTCTCCTGGGGTCTGTTTACGTGTAAAAGTGGATTCTACACGCCAGAGGGAGAAATTCTGTGCATATATTTGTTTATGAATGCAAAATGTACTGGAATGGCAGCGAGTGTGTGATGGAGGGAGTGAAACAAACCCTAAAAAATGTGTGTGAGCCCCGAATAGCAGAGCAAGAGAGAGGTGGAGGGTGCTGAAGGGGGCAGACGAGGCTGGGGTGAGGCTGCAGGCGCGGTCAGGTCACCGGAGCGGTCGGCGGGTGAAACTCAGTTCACATTACCATGCAGACACCCGGGCTAACAATGGAGGCTCCATCTGTTCCTGTCAGCCATTACAAATCTGGTGTCACCCAGTCCGCTGAAGACAACAGGCCACCGCATCTAATCAAACGGCACAGGCTCCTCCCGCGTGTAAAAGCAACCATCGACTTCACACTCACTCACTCTCTGGTTAGGGAACAGAGAGCAGAGAAGGCAGGCAGTCGATTACCACGGATAATACATTCTCCAAGTCACAAAGTCTCTATTGTATACAGTAGGCTCAAATAAAATGATACGATTAAACTCCAGAGAGAGAGAGAGAGAAAAACTCTTCTACCTTTAGCCTTTTCACTAAATCAGAAAATTATCATTAATTTATGCAACAAAAGGTTAGTGTTAAGAAAAAAGAAGAAATTCAAATAAACCTAAATCGTCGCAGTGGATGATTGTTCCACCAAACACTGATTTCATTAAGTGCTCATGCCATTATTTTCCACAAACACTCCCTCTTCCATTGAATCAAGACCGCCCAGCAGAAAACGTGTGAGCCATTTCTTTCAACTGGCAGTGAACAGAGAATGAACTATGAACTCCACATGCCCTCTCAGTGAGGACACAGGCCATTCACTGCGCTAACACGGTCGCCGTCTCCCACCAATAAAAAGACAGATTCTTTTCTTACAGAATCAAATGTTATGATTATTGATCCAACGATAAAATGTAGTTGTTTAGCGTCGAGGGACATTAGCAGTCGATATTCAAAGCAAAAATGCAAATGAAAGAACAAAAGAAAAGTTCTGATAGTGCTGCATAATTGGCTATTTTTCACATTTAACGCCAACAATGGTGTGACACAATGTTCGTGCTTTAACAACAATCACATCCGCAGTAACAGACGGCGTAGTTTGTCGTTGGGCGTGTTACCATTACAGCCGTAAGGGAAATTTTTTAAGCATTTTTATAGTTTGATTTTGTTTGTTTCCCCCGAGGAAATCTCGCTTTGTTTATTCTGAAATGAACAATTCCAAAAAGAATGAATGATCATTGTCTCGTGGTCTTGTCTTTCCACCATCTGCCGTGATTAGTTTACTCTATTTTTCCAAAGTTGTGGAGGAAGACGGCGGTTACTCTTCTGTGGGCAGAGGACGGAAGAGTTCATTAAGCCAGCTCCAAATAAGGAGATCAGTTTTGAGTACTTCCAGCTGGCATTAAAACGGCGACAACATATTCTTTTGTCTTATTGGGAGATTCCACACGATTCCAGCTTTTACTTCACGAAAAAAGGAGCTGGAGAAGAAATAAAGCACAGGGGTTGAGATGGGCACCTGAGGCAGCAGAGTCAATAATGCCCACCTGCGGCACGTCACGTCAAAGGCTATTAGCCGGCGCGTAGAGTCAGAAATACAAAAAGTCTGAACGGGAGGGAGGGCAACTCTGGGGAAGGAAGATAGAGAGAAAGATTGATAAAGGGAGAGAGGGATGGAACACACATGGCCCCTCAGGTACAGTGTTGTATTTCAAACCCGGTTGTGAAAGAATAGAGGGGCTCGGGGTCAATAAATCACTGCATTAGCCTGCAGCTACAAAGCCTCCTCTCTGTGTGGGCCGGCCTCCTCGCCTCCCACAGTCCACACACACACAGCTCGAGGGGACAGATCAGGAGAGGAGGATCCGCCACTGGAGGGAGCTCTAGGTCCCCAATCGGGCCTTTTGTGAAACCACCAGCCCCCTTTTTTTTTCTCCTCTCTCTCTGGCACCAGGAGCCTACCTGGCACTAACCAGGAGGGAGAGGAGAAGGAGGAGGAGTCACTGATGTCACCGGAGCCAGGCAGCGAGGTAGGAGGCCAGCGAAGGAGGGAGGAGAGGGAGGAGAGGGGGGGAGAGTACTTCACAGATGTGGTCTGTTTTTTCAAATTAAGAGGGCGAGCGACAATACACAGCAAAAGGGGTTCTGACTGCGCTTCCTGCGGTGAAGTGTAGGTGTGCCAGGGAGGCTGATGACGGGTTGTGTGTCAAAACTGCATTTTCGTTCGTTTTCTCAGAGGAATACCGCATCGTCTCCTGTGACACCGACTCCTCCTTTGTACCTCTTCCTTTGTGGGTGCAGAATTCCCTCGCACACTGTATGTATAGAGGTGTACGTCTTATTATTGGGGTGACTGCAACTAGGTGGTGTGAACTCATATAGCCACATATAATCCGGGTTAGTGTCTGCTGCTCCAAACCAAAAACCCCCTTTTTTTTTTTTAAACTGGTGTTGTGAAGGTGTCTTTTGAAGTCAGATCTCTGCACTGCGCAAATAGACAAAGATCTCACACACACACACACAGGGAATCAGTATCAGTACGAGTGTTAACTTACACTCCGGGCCTCCATCATCCTGGTTGTCAGAGGCTAATGAGGCGTCGTCTGATTGGACGGAGCGGCCGAGACTGGAGCTGCGGTTGTCATCAGAACCGTCTTCCTCCCTATAGTCCACTGTGTGTGTGTGTGTGTGTGTGTGTGTGACATAGAGAGAGAGAGATAAAGCAAACAGGAGTGAGTGAGTAAAGTGTTAAGACTTAACTTTCAGTAGTATGTGATAAACCTGTCACTGACACATATACACACTCAGCAGAAACCACTCACTGTAGATACAGCAGGATGTGAGACTATGATGATAGAGACTCTTCAGAGTAATTTTACTTACACGAAAAGGGGAATTCTTCAGGGTTTCTGTAAAATCAAAAAAGACATACATCAAAATCTTTTGCACTGAATTGAAAAGTTTTTTGTGCTTTTAATTTCTCAGGCAACAGCTCCAGTATTGCTTCTCAAAAATTCAGTAATCACTTCCTGCACAGAAGACCACAAAACCACAGAGCATGCGTCTCTTATCATGCAGTGCAGGCAACACCAGTGGAGTAGTTTCCGGAGTTAAACTATCACACTTCGTACTAGACTTTCAGTTTTTTTTGGGGGGGGGGTTCATGGACTGTTTGGAAATGATATTAAGATTAAATGATCCTGATCAAAACAGATTATTCTATGAGAGCTTTAAAAACTTTTTAATAACAATAAATGAGAGCAATAACGTCTTGCAAGAAGTCTTGAAGGTGACACCATTAGACTAAATGAGTTCCTTCAAATGTAATTTTGTAAACTGTGTTTAAAGCAATTACAGCAACAATTAAGGTTCTTCTGCTGTATTAACAGCAAAAAGTCAGATAATGGTGTCGTGAAATTACGTTGTGACACTTGACTAGTAGAGCAGCTTCCTGTGGCCTCTTGCTAAACGCTGATTTAACGCTGCTTCTGAAGGTAAAATCCTACCTTGTGTGGACGACCCTGAAGTTATTCAGTAAGATTTTTCGTGTCTCTTGGGAATTTTCACTGAGGTCCTCATCTTGAAGGATATCTGCTATAAACAGCTCGCAGTCTGAGGAGAAGAAGAAGACACTGTAAGGAGGGCGTTCGAGGCGTGTTTCGAGGACACTGTCACACACAAGACGTTTATAACGTTAGAAACCTCATCGTTTACTCAAATTATGTACTTAAACAGTCCCACGTGTAGGTGTTGCAGATCACTGTCTGATGGTCACTCAATGAGAAGACCTTGAGGTATAACATTCAAAATAAAAGTCTAATATGTTTAAGAACTGCTGTGCGGTGTTTTATCTCTCAAATGAAGTTGTGCCGTCACTTTTATACTACAACATTAGCGCCTGTACAATATAAAGCATTACAGCACAACCACCTTGATTTTATACATATATATTTGTCAGTGCTTCTACTTTACAAACCAGTAGAGCTTTATGCCCATAAAATACATTAATAAAGTCTCACTGACGCTAATTAATGAAAAAGTCTTTAAAATATTCCAAATTAGTTGGCCCGTTTCTATAAGGATTAAATATTTAAGCTGCTTATAGTTTCACTATTACATTGCTTCTTCTGTGTGTGACTTGATCTGTGAAAATTAAATCTAAAGTCAGAGGTAAGACGTCACATTTTCAAACGTCTGTAGAAAGAAGTGGTTATGATTAATCATCTTCTTTCACCATGTCACTGAACTGAACTGCAACCGTATCGTAATATTATTCAGTGATGCGAGACCAATGCTTGTGAAACAGGCTGGCTAACGTCACTTATCTGATCAACTTCTTTATGTCCTCACTTCAAAATTACACGAACGTACTGACATATGCAAATGTTCTTCCAAAGGCCCGGCAGTACATGCAAATGTGGTCAGTGCCAACAGTGCCACCGTGTTACAGTATATCACACAGAGGGGTGAGAAATATGAGGTTTTTATGCTCTAGTGGTTGCTTTTGTTTGTACAACAAAGTGCAAGAATTATCTGAGCAATAAAATACAGAATTAAAAGAAAGCTGTGAACACAACATAATTTTTTTAGGCTGTCACTTAACTGTATAGGTGTTCAAAACTAGTATAATCATATGATTTGTACATTTTAAATGTGGTTTTGTTGTGATAAGCATGCCTGCTTTTACTATATTTCCATTGTTACACTATTATTCAATAACAGGACTTAAAGATATAACTGTAAGGGAATTTCCCCGTTGTGGGATTAATAAAGTAAACTGTTTAAAACATTATTACAGTAGAATATAAAGAAGTTACCATCCAAAAGCCTCCTGATGTCGTTCGGGATCGTCCCCATCCCTGGATTTCACCTGTCCAACTCGAGACACGTTGGTTCGCGGCACTTTTTCAGACTTTTTTCTGTCCCTTCTCACTTTGTTTTTCACTCCACAAGGCAGCCTACGTACGTCCAGCCTTCATGACAGGAACAAAAGCCTGGCACAGCATCTAACCACCTGTGTCCTCTCGTTCTGAAACCTAACTTCCGTGCATGCATCTAGATTTGCACAAAATGGGGTGGAGCAGGTATGCAGATGACAACTTCCTCTGAACTCTAGTTTCTCGGTCGAGGGCTGATGAGAAGGTTTGACTGAAGCTGAGGAAAACCCCACTGTCTGATCTGCAATAACAATGTCGCAAAGGAAGCCTGAGCAGGAGCCATGACCCTGTACATTGTCTTCTTTTAGCAGCACTGGAGCCCAGCAAAACTTTAAAACAAAAACAATGTAAGAAGACAACGCAAATCTTATAATGTAGGTATGGAAACTTTAATGTGACTGGTGTCTGCTGCTGAAATAACATGCATCTCTGCCTCTCTTTGTATGCTTTACTTTGTATATATGTGGATCTGTGCCATAATATGTGGTACGTTTGTAAAAGTGGCCAACTAGTGCTTCAAATAAAGCTAAAATCCTCTTGATAATACCTTTAACCACATGATCTGGGCTCACACGTCCAAGTTGGCGAGCATCCGGACTCGGGGAAGCGTCCTCAAGCGGGACGGTGAATCCCTGCCAGCTCCTGATCTTTTGCTTGTCCTCCCTGCAAAGTGCAATGAGCAAAACAGACAATTTCCCAATAAGGGATCAATAAAGTACCACATTATTTTAAAAAAAAAACACAATACTTGTCAGCAAAATAGGATTCCCTTTAGGAGTTTCCTGAATTAAAAAGAGCTATTCAAACCTTAAAGTCAGGGCTGCATGCTCTTGAAAAACCAAATTAAAATAAATATAATTATGTAATCAAACACTACCAACAGAGCACATTACTGGACTCTATTATTCTGCATTACTTTTGTATTAAGTTCAGGAATCAATTGGCATTTCTGTCTCCAGTATGAACACGTCCAAAAGCCTTTTTATTCCCCTTCATTGTGGCCAGTCAGTTAAATAATCCTCCACAATTAAGAGTGGAGAGTCTAAAACAGTGGTGACTGCTTTATGTCCCAGTTTTGTGGTGAAACAAATAACAGCCCATTTGCTTTTTTGGGGATAAATTATTATATAAGTATTTCATAATTTCTCATACAGCCACAAATATATAGCCTGTTTATTCCACTAAGTCATCTAAAAGTGGTCAATATTTTAACAGAGCCCTATTTCACTCACACTGGTTAGCTATTATAAGCTGATGTTTTATCTTATTTGGCTGCTTAAAATATGTGATTTATAAGAGTATGGGTTGTTTGTCAGCTCACTGGGTAGAAAGTAACACTTTACCCACCTTTTTGTTTGTTATTCTGAATCACAAGTCAAGTAAAGTCACATTTTACCGTTTAATAAGAAGGTGACACGGCCAGTTAGTGACGACTGGAGGCGCTAACCTTATGCTAACCTCATGCTAACCTGTTGCTAACCTAATGCTAACCCGTTGCTAACTTTATGCTAGCCTGCTGCTAACCTGTAGCTAGCCTGCTGCTAACAGTAATTGACCGTTAACCCATAAAATGGCCACTATTCTCTATTTTAAGTCCCTGTGTTGGTTCCCTGAAAGCAAATACTGTAGTTAAAGTGCAAAGTTAACGTTTTCACACTGACATTAGGGCTAATTAACTTGTAACCTAAGCTTATGTAACGCTACGGTTAAGCTAATTTAACGGCGGTTGGAAGCCGTTATTTAACGTTAGTGAACTGTTAGTTAACGTTAGATGGCTTCATCTGGAGGCCGTTAAATTAAGATAACTGCCTTTGTCACCTGGCCTCTGAAGGCAGCCGACGTTTCTCCTCTAACAACAGTATTTCTGTGTAAGTATATATATATTTATCACCTAATGTTAAACAATAAAAAGTTAGTTTTATATGTATACCACGACTTTTGCACGGGTGATGCATTCAGGTACTCATATTCTCCCAATTGGTTAATGAAGGTGTAAAATCGTAAATCAGAGTTGCGATTTTTTTTTTTTTACACCCACGGTATTTATGTTTTTATTTCAATATTTTATTGCACACAAACTTCGTTTTTCAACATAATTGACAAGAAGGTACTTTAGTGTAGATTCGTGTTTTATTTTAATGTACACTGGGTTAACTAGGTAATTTACATTTTGTGCAGATGCTGCCTTAAAAGCACCATTTTAGAAGCTGTGAAATTGACCTTTTTCACAGCAGACATTTTGACATGAAATAGTAGGGTAATCACAGGTGTAGCAGAGCCTTTCCAATAAAATGAAATCAAAATGTACAACAGCAGCACATTGACTTTGTTTGAAACTTTATTTAGTATCACCGGTAACACCTATTGTTTCATGTCATGGCTGCTGTGAAAAAGGTCTGTTGTAAATTAAAGTAATACATTTACAGCCTTGTTATGAAAATAATAACATAATGGGGACCTGTAATGCTGTCCTGTAATAGAAATCCAGCGGCATGCAATTACCTTGCACTTAAAAGATTAGAAAATACATATCCACGGGGATGAAACTGATGCTTTCGTAAGATCACACAACAATAAAAGATATAACAGCCTAATTACTCATTTTAAAATGTTTAATTCACATTTTCTTCACCACGAATAACACATTGTGTCAAATTGTGCTATCAGAAATTCTCCTACTATTTAAATTACACTTGCTGATGGGTCTTTTTGATTTAAGCTTTCAACTAATTAGGTTATTTCTGACTAACACTTAAATGCAGCATCACTAAATTGGTCCCTCACTATATCTGACAGGGCACGGATGAGTGGTTTATATTACCAGTAGAGGGTGAACAGCAATGGACTGGACTGAACTGGGCTTTTACGGTTGACATTATTGTAAGAGAAGGTATTGGTAGCAGCAGTAATACTAATAGAAATAGCGGTGGGCCTGACAATGGTCTTATTGATCCTGTATTACTGAAACACTGCAAGGAAAGCCATCAGGAAACCGAAGCTCATTCAGACACTGCTCACATCGACAGAATCCACCGGATATCAATCGAGACTGTGTTGGACTAATGCTGTCTTCCCGTTTAAAAAAAAAAAATGTTCAAGCTCACAAGATAATTATTTAACATCACACAGACACGCACGCAACATTAATTGCTATTCCAGGAGTATTTTAACATAAATTAGTCTTAATGCAACATTTTGAATCATAAAAAATGTTTCTAGGCCTTAAATTTAAGTAGAAAATGACCCTGCTGTGGCATTTTAACCATTAAATAAAACTTTTATTTCCCACACAGCACAAAAGCAGCAGTTTCCTTTCAGCACATATTCATATTTTAATAATTCTCAGTATTTCGCGCTGTTTCTCGGCGGTCTCCTTCCCCCTGCCACCTCTCTACAGGAAGCCACGGGGTCAGGGCGAGTTGAATCCCATGTCAGAATTGCCCCCATGTTGACCTGCGCCTGACTGGCCTCCCAGCAAAAAGCCCCTGTGAAGGTAAGAGGAACTGGGGGTCCCCTCCCCTGGAAAAGAGGTTCCCTCCCCTTGACAGCTCCACAGAGCCGCAGCCACCTGCCTGCTGGGTGAGCCCCATATGAAAAGGGAAGCCCTTTGTAATCCGACGGGGATTACACCACCCAACAATGCACCGCTGAAAGAGCGACAAAAGCCCTGTATCAAACGCCGCCGAGGGGGAGCAAGGCTATGATCTCCCGCTACTACCAACACTGACTCCTCCGCCACCTCTCATCTCCCCAAGAGGCTCTCCCC
>NW_023339651.1:2967847-2968019 GCF_004916995.1 Morone saxatilis | reverse complement strand
CCCTCGATTTAAAATAAAAGAAGGTGTTTGGTTTTGATTCTTCTGTTGTAAATGTTTGTGTTGCTCCAGGAGATAAAAAGAGGTAGTTTACTTTTCGGATTTCCTCAGAATCATTGTATTCCCAACCCACCCATTGCTCAAACATATGTCAGTGTAAAGAGGAGGGGGGGGG
>NW_023339651.1:2958018-2967730 GCF_004916995.1 Morone saxatilis | reverse complement strand
ACTCTGGAAGTGTGTGTGTGTGTGGAGGGATACCTCAGTACTCAAATCAATGTTAGCCCTGTGAGCATTGAATATAAAATCATTCAAATTGTATTATGTTAGAATATATGAGCCATTTCAAAATATTAATTCAGCATTATTTGAGGTGTCTGTTAAGGATAGCAGTTACAGCTCGCCGTGCGTTGACTCGACTGAGTGATTGCACACCTCTATTACGTGTGATGTATGAATGTATGAGAGAGACCTATTTTTCATTACCAAGACATTGTCCCTAGAGGCAGTTGTTAAAGAAGAATCTATGAATTATCCCCCCCCCCCTGGAACAACTGGCCCTTGTCATAAACCAAGGAGAGGAGGAGAAGGAAAAGGGGAAAGGAAAGGAGAAGGGGAGAAGGTAAGGAGAAGGAGAAAGGGAGAAGGTAAGGAGAAGGGGAGAAGGTAAGGAAAAAGGAGAAAGGTAAGGAGAAGGGGAAAGCACCGAGCTATTGATAGTGTTGGGATTGAGAGACTGGAAGGACGCCAGAAAAAATGTGTCTGCCTGCGTTTGTGATCCTGCACGCCGCCGCCTCTCCCTCTGTCCAGTTAATTGGAATACAAAGCAGAGCGGGGTCGATGAGAGAGTGGTGGTGGTAGTGAGGAGGAAGAGGAGGAGGAGGAGGAGGGAGGGAGCTGCTGTCTGTCTGCAGCAACACTCAACCTTCACTGCTCGCTGGGAATTGACTGGGGAACCAGCAAGCGAGACCGACACACTGTCACTGGTAAAATGAACTGTCACCTTGCATTTCTCAGCCTCTTGGCAGCATCGAATTGGCCGCTTTGAACCATGTGACGTGACACTGATTGAGTTCTGGTTCCCCCTCCTCCTCCTCCTCCTCCTCCTCCTCCTCCTGGGCTCTAAGGGAAGAAGCCGGTTTAATTTCAAGTGTACAGGCTCTCCATGCAAAGTATCCCGGCTCAGTCCCCGAGCTTCCGACTTCGCCTCTTTACACCGAACGTTTCACGGCCGCTCTGTTCTTTCCTCACCGCCCCTCATTATTTCACCGTGCTGCTTCGTTACTCTGCCTCTCAGCCAGTCTTGTTTTTCTTACAGCATATAGTCATGGCGGTCTGACAGGCACACGGAGGAGGAAAACTATTAGGGGTAGCCGTTTGGATCCTGGAGGCAATCCCAGGGAGTATTAAGACGTTAACCCTGGCCAAGTCACTTGTCTCTCTCAGTTACTATGCTGATGGAGTGGGGAAAGGATGCAGTGGAAGAGGGACCCGGGAGGCTGCTGCTTCAGGTCGGCTGGTGCTTCCAGATCCAGTAGAGCCTGACCGGGATGGGGGATGGTTGTCAAGAATCTCCCAGTCTGGGCTAAAAAGAGCCTCAGTGCCACAACAAAGGAAGAGTGTGCCATTCATAACTAGGCAACATTTCTCCACAACGATGAGCAATAATAAAAAAATAAACAACACATGTGACTGTTTATGAGTTCTTTACTTTCTTTTTATTAACAACACTTTGTCATGTTCTTAAAAAAGTGCTTTAAAAGTATTGTTTTCATTAAAATTGTTAATAATGTCAAATGTGATGCTTCTTAAGTGTCATACTTTGCTGCTTTTTAATTTTTACATTATAGTAAATTGAGTATTTTTTTGATTTTGGACAAAAACAAGACTTTTAGGAAATTGTGATTTGGCCTTTTTCACGCTTTTCTGGCGTTTTTACAAATCAAAATGATTTAATCGAGAAAATAAACTGCAAATGAATCGATAACGAACAAGTGATCGTTTGTTGCAGTATTTCTTTGGCCTGTCGTGAAAGGTCCTTTCTCCGTCTTGATAAACATTGGTGGACCGTAATAAAACACCAGGGACAATGATGGAAATACGACTTTATCTTCTGTCCCTGAAAAGGTCTGACATGTTTTATATTTATACATATTGTCAATATTGCTCAGTTTAATGGAAATTTCTCTCTTGCACTTCAACAGATGCTCCTTCTCCATTCATCTACGTGTCTCCTGTCAGCGTACTAGAGTACAAACTGTATATGTGATAAAGGGCGTTAAACCTAAGTAGCTGTGTTTGATATCTGCCAATAAAAATGACTCCTCTGTGGTATCTCTTAGATGACCAACCCCCCCCTTTTCCCATGAATACTGTATCTAGTTTCCCTTTGAAGCCTCGGGACCCTGCAGAGTGACATGCGACAGAGGAACTGGTAGAAAACCAAGGAAGTGAGCCTGGCAATAGACTTGTAAAAGAGCCTGCAACAACTGCAAGCAGCATGGGGTACAAACAGCACTGGGTTGACCTCAAACAAAGTGCGGAGGGGAGGGGGCTGGCTAAAGATGTGCAAGATATCAGAGGAGTAAAAGAGGGTTGGCTGCTGTATCCATCAATAGACCTCATGTTTGTGCAGTCGGGTGTTCACGCTGTGGAGTTTTTGATTATTTTTGTAACCATAGTGTTCATTAACCATTTTCTGCTCTTCTCCTCTCCTTGCCCTACATTCTCCGGCAGAAGGCAGAGAGGGCTACGCCGCTCCGAAGGTGAAAAACATCCTCCTCCTCTTCCCCCAGCTGAACATCTGTCTCCGCCGGTGTTGGCTGCAGCACCGACTCTGACACCTCCAGATGGAGAGCCCGCTGGGAGCGCTGAGGTATTACCTACAGAGATGGCAGGGATCACACCTCTGGAATGAAGTCCCACACTTTTTCTACACCGTGCCCCCTTTTTGTTGTTGTTGAATCGGTCACTATTCACCATATCGATTGTCACCTCCACAGTCCTTGGCCTTGTGACTCATCTGAAGAGGAAGCTTTTTACTTAAGAAATGCATGACAACAAACCTCTCAGCCCTTTTCTAATTTACAGTAATGGGCCGTATGGTATTTCAACTGTAACTTCTATTAGTGGAACTGTATTAATTTTTAATATAGTTGTGAGAGAACTGCATACTCATGCGGATATATTTCAAATGATTGCTGATTTCCATTTCCTACAAGCATCCTTTTTCAGAAACTTATCTTTAACTTAGTTTTTAGTTTGCACAAACCAGAACATCGACTAAATGCCCTCTATAATCACTTTACTCCAAATATTAAAAGCAATACCTGCAAAAAATCTAAAGCACGAGAGTCTTAGAGTTGACTTCTTTCAAGCCACTCTGGTGTCTTGACAGATTGACTCTGCATTCATTTGTTCCTGAACTCTGTGTGAACCTCAGCTTTAGGAAAAAGGGCACCAACAGGCCAGTGCTGCTGGGGCAGAAACTGTGTGCGCAAACCCAACACCCAGTGCAAATATTGAACCTGCTGCCCCCTCTTACCATCAGATGAAACTAGGTGGTCAGGTCCGGCAAACGTTTAGCTTAAGGTGAAACCACAATGAGCGTTGAAGTGTCAAATTATCAGCTTACTTCTAAAATGTGGTTGTTTTAATGAAAAAGTATTTAACTCAAATTATGTAAAATAAGAGTGGATGTCATTGCAACCTGTGTCAGCTGTATCCGAGGAGAATTTGGGTAACAAATCAAGGGTGAGACCTGGCTCCCTGGAGTTTGTTGTCATGTTTAGAGCCCCTGGAGGTATTTGAGGGTGAAAAGGTCGCTGGGAACCACCCCATGTGTTGTGAAAGATTCCTCTTGTCACATTATGCAAGGAGACTTGAGTTGAGACTATTAATGGAAATATATATAGAAAAAGAATTTGTGAGGCGATTCAGAAACATTCATATTTAGAACAATTTATTATATACATATATTTTTTTGAAAAATAGGAAAAGACTTCATCAAAGGGAGCAAATTCTGTATCAAAAGTAGAAGTTTGATAGGACTTAATTAGGGATTATCAGCATCCATTACAGCCTTTTTTACATAAACAGCAAATACAACACTTGTTTTTTTTCCATTTGATAGATTTTATTAAGCTAAATCATCTCAACAGTTGTTGGAAAATACCCTGTAAATAAATAGTGCAAACAATGACACTGAGCACTCTTCAGTGCTCCAACACAAAAACATTGCATGAGCTTTTATGATGGGAAGGTTTCAAACACAAGAACGAATGAAAAGACATTTTTTTTAAAAAGTTTCTCATTCTCATTCAGAAATAGATGCACAATAATCAGCAGACACAGACATACCCTGTATATACTTTACAAGTCCACATGCATTTTTCACAGTTTTTCAGGAATGGTGCGACTGAGGGAAAGAATTGGAGACGTTCAGCAGTCTTTCTCTTTTTTTTAAAGTCAAATCATGGTTCACAATCTTTCCCCGTTCCCTTTGGAGAGGTGTCAGGCCTGGGGAGTTTCTCCACAGGTGCCGGGCTGTTGATCAAACCGCCGCCCAGTTTCTCGCGTTTCTTCTGCTTCATCCTGCGGTTCTGAAACCAGATTTTCACCTGCGTCTCGTTGAGCTCCAGACTGGCGGCGACCTCCACCCTCCGCGCCCGCGTCAGGTACTTGTTGAAGTGGAACTCTTTCTCCAGCTCGGTCAGCTGCTTGGTGGTGAAGTTGGTGCGGATTACGTTGTGCTGGCCGGGAACCCCGAACTCCGACAGGACCGCTGTGGAGAGAAATGGATGAGTTGATGATGGAGGAAAAACATGACAGTCGTGAAGCCTGAAGAATGGCCTTTAGATATGAATGAAACATGTGAGGAATGGAAAGAAACAAATACAGAACATTAGTTGCCGATTAAATTTTTTCAGAGCAATTTAAAACACTTAGATTTCAGCTGAATTGTGTTTTTACGCACGGTTTACGCACTGGGAGTCAAGATTACCTCCAGAGGTCTCATGGGTTCTCTAAAAAGCACTCCCAGCTCTAATTATCAAATCTGTCTGAGATGAAGATGAACAAACCTGTTTTTGGCGGATTCCTCTTCACTTTCATCCAGTCGAATGTTTTAGAAGTTTCCTCCACATGGTCCAAATCCTTCTCCTTGCTTTGGGGCGGTAACCTTGTGTAAACACTCTCTGGATATTCTTGCAGTCTCTGATCCCCGTTTCCAAAATGTAGATACTGGCTGCCCGTTGCAACTCCAGGCCCACAGCTGTCCCCGGTATAGGGAGCCATGTTTGTTCCAAGGGGTGAAACCTGCGCATGAATGTAGCTCCGGTCCTGCTCGGGCGCCAGGCCGTACTGGTGGTGTCCGTACTCCAGGGAAGACCCATACATGGAGTTCCCCGGTGCTGAAAACTGCAGATCCAAGTTAACGTGTGTCTGGTGGTGCAGAGGGAGGCTCGGGGTCTGGTGTGGCGCAGAAGTTGCAGCAACTAAGCGCCCGTCCGGTGCGTAACTATCACTTGTTGCGCACGAGTTGGACGACATGTATCCATGGTTCAAGTTGTGGTATCCGGCCTTGGCACTGAAAATATTTGCTCCCCGGTTGCACACGGGGTAGTCTAAGTAGGAGTTCATGCTGGACTTGGGTCTATTGTTTGTTCAGAAGTGATCAAGACTGAGGAGTCATTAATCGGTGCTCCCTTTGCCCTGACCTTCTAGGTAGTATGTCAAAGCTGTAAAACTGCCTCCCACCCTCATATCACCTTCCTGACACACCATGTGACCCGCTAAACGCCAATGGCAGAGGACCTACAGCACTCTGTCAAGTCTGCAGGCTCGTCCATCAAACGGCTCGCATTTACATGACAAATGCTTCAATCAAACGCGCTCATCCATCTGATAAGAACACAAACATCAGGGCACATTTTCCGGCTACAGTGTTAGAGGAGCACGAAATGACAAATTAATGAGACTTTTTTTTTAAAATGTGGACAAATATGTGGAACAGATATAATAGCAAGAGACACATTAATAATAATATGGATTTAGTGTTATAACTGTTATGTTAATGGCCTCCAAATAATAGAAAATAGGGCACATGCATTACTGTTGTCCTTGAGGTTAAAGTTACTACATAGACTGCTAAATCATTCTTGTGACACTCAAGGGATTCAAGTAATTAGAATACAACGTAATAAAGTCTCTTTTTTAAATATAAATATATTAGCCTTTTTTTAATTTATGGCCTATATCCAGTTTGGGCGTAATTATTTGCATTATGTGCATTCATTTATCTGAATTCTCGGTGTAGAAAAACACGTTAGAGAGAGAAACCTCGACACTAGTTATAAATATATCTAAATGTAAGTTTGGTTAAAGAGGTCTTTTGGCTTGTCACCAAAACATTTCTTCGGCCTTTCCACAACATGAATCCCGCAGACAGACTCTGACTCAAAGGCAGCGCAGTGAATTCAGTGATCCATCATGCGCTCTTTTTAAAGATTGACAGCTTGTGTGGCCCACTTTCCCCATAAAAGAACAAAGACACATTTAAGAACCATATAGGCTTTTTTTTTTAATCTGGCTTCTTCTTCCTTTTTTGTCGTGCTTGAGATTTTAACGATAATGTAATATCTCCCTAAGCCTATCACGTCCACACTCATCCCTAATTAAGTAAGAGTTAATGTGATGTTATAGACCTCAAGTGCTAATTAAGCTGGAACAAAAAAAAGTGGGGAATTTGCCATTTTTTCCCAACGTTTTGGCTTCATTACAGTCGTCTTTTTCTTTTTGTATACTGGCTCTTGGAGGAGTATTTACTCTGAAGAGTCTGGTGAGGAAATCTCAACAAATTGCGTTTTATTTATGTAGCTGAAATAACAACAGCGAACATTTTTAATTTGAGCTACAGCATTTTCCTTACTGCCTGGAAACAAAATGATTAGAAGTGGCCCATGCGTAAAAGTTAACACAACAATAAATATAAAATGCACAAGATGAATAAATATGTATAACTAAGACTCGAGACCAATTAGTCCAATCAATAATAATAAAAGAAATATGCATGCATCAAGACAGATCAGTTAAGTCCTTTTATGAATTAAAGGGAAAGTTTTTTTGTGGAGAGTCGAGGGATTCACATCTTGTCTGCTACAGATGAGTCAGTTTTGGAGCTTGCATGATTCTGTCCTGAGAGCAGCTCTGAGGGAAATATAACCCGTCCAGATCCACATGTGGGTCTGTTGTGTGCGCGCTGTTGTACTGCACATTAAACTGCGGGCCGTGCGTGAAGCCTGGAGCTGGATACTCTGGCGGGTACGCTGCCTGGGTCTGGTGTTGTTGGGACTTGAGCGGAGGGGAGGCCGACTGGTAATCCCCGCCCAGATGGACATAACCCAGGCTCGACAGAGTGGGGCTGCCCGGGGCGGAGGGGGAGGACGGGGGTGAGGAGGAGGAGGTGGTGGTGGTGAGGCCCTGCAATCTCTCGTCCTTCTTCTGCTTCATCCTGCGGTTCTGGAACCAAATCTTGATCTGCCTCTCCTGGAGGTTGAGCAGGCTGGCCATCTCCACCCGCCTCGGTCTGCACAGGTAGCGGCTGAAGTGAAACTCCTTCTCCAGCTCCACCAGTTGCGCGCTCGTGTACGCGGTGCGCGTCCTCTTGGAGGCCGGGGTCGCGCTTGGACACTTCTCGTTGACGGTGCAGTCTGTGGAGCAAAAAGCAAACAAGGGTCGAACAGGTTGGAGTAACTGAGTGAAAGCTGTAAATGGGAGGTTGTCTTCTTTCTCCTTTTTATTCATGACTTTTAGTGAGTCTGTGTGTCAGTTTTCTGTTTTATTAATTGACTATATTCATATTATTTTGATCACAATATACTAAACTATAGTATAGAGGCATTAAAGAGCATGCTAACCTCAATAAATACATGTCTTTTATTTTGAAAAGTGCAAAAAAATGTTGTTTATCTCTTTAAATTCCATCCTAAAAAAATGATGTGAGCCTGAAATCGGAGCCAAGGTGTGTTTATCCTCCTCCTACATGCCTGACTGTAGCTTCATTAATGGCCACCTGACCTTTTGAACCTGAAGGGGGGAAATATAAACTCAATTAACTGCATAAAAGCTCATTAAAGGGAGCAAATAACCCGAATAAATAAAGGATAAATAAATAAATATGAATCAGACAATAGGCGTTCGAAGCAGCAGCACTATGGTGAGAGAGAAAGCAGCCATCAGTTAAACCACACTGTGTTTATAAGTGAGTTAGAGGTTGTGGTGTGTTTGACAGTATCTGATATGGAGTGAGAGGAGGAAGCAGGTCAAACATATTTCAAACATGGTGACTTAAGTTTAGCGCATATGTGGTATGTTCTGTTGTAAGTGGTTGTTGCTGTTGTTCTTTATCTGAATCTAAATTCAAAGGCTGAAGGGTCACATCTGTGCAATCTGTACAGACCTCTGAGGCAATCTTCTACTTTCTGGTTATTTATATATATATATATATATATATATATAAAAAAGTGGAGATTATCATCAGGCCTTTTTGAAAGGTGAATTAAAGTTTAATTGATGTTTTCTCCACTAAAAACTATTTTTTTTATATAAATGTGCATTTCCAAGTGAATTATTCTTTCTGTGTCACTTATTATTGTTTGGAAAACTGCTATAAAAATAGATTGTTTATCTCTTTAGATGCTGAAAAGCTGAGCCAAAGTGTGTTTTTCCTCCTGTCTGACTGTAGCTTTATTAATAGCTGCCTGACCTTTTGAACCCGAAAAGGAGAAACTATAAACTAATTTCCCTCCATTAACTGCGTAAGAGAGCTGGTTAGAGGAAACGCAAATGAAAAGGCCTCATTTGGAAACACTTGCTGCCTGTTCTTTGTCATACAGACCTGCGATTCTCCTGCCGTGTTTCTGCTCTGAGTGTCTGGACTCTTTCATCCAGGGGAAAATCTTTTTGCTCATAGGAAACTTGGGGTTTTGCTGTTTTGACCTCCGAGGAAACGTGCGCTCAAACGTCTCCACTTGCGCCAATTGCTGGTGTGCGGCCGCTTGCCGGGTGCAGCCGAACGCACCGACACCATCCAAAGACCCGCTGAAGAAGTCGTGGTGCTGCTGGATGTTGTGCGTCGCAGTGGCTTTCTGCATTTCCATGAAATGTGCACCGGGGCCCCCTTTGACCTTCTGACAGAGCGCTGGCAACCAAATGTCACATGGCAGGTTTCCAGAGAGCCCTGGGCTTCTGGCCTGAGAGGATCCAGGAAGAAAAAAG
This sequence comes from Morone saxatilis, assembly GCF_004916995.1. NCBI lineage: Eukaryota > Metazoa > Chordata > Actinopteri > Moronidae > Morone > Morone saxatilis. The sequence goes on along the minus strand of NW_023339651.1, from coordinate 2,958,682 downwards.
AGACAGAATCAGGGAGGAGACCACATGATCCATCTTATCAACTCAATAGTATTCTGACATGAATAGCAAGCCTCTCTTGGCCAGAGAGGCAACGGAAATTTAAGAGTTTGGCGCAAATAAACACTCCGAATTCGAGCATAATCGTGTAAAATCTGAGTTTAAATTAAATTAAATTCTTATTGTTTACCCCCAACAGTTAAACCTCACCGGTCTACAACAAGGCTCATTTTCTGTTTTTTAATTATGTTGTAATACATCTCAAACAAAGGGTATATAATGATCTCAGGTTATGAAATATAGGACTTTCTTTTGTTCGTTTTAAAAACAACAAAACAAATGACAAACATGATACTAATTAGTCTACACATCCAAACATAAATAGGCCCATAAAAAGAAAATACATTGGATATAAATATAAAAAGTAAACACATTTAAATAGAATTAATAGGTATGAAACTGTTAATAAATAACAGCCTTGTGTGCAGCTAATGGATAACCCTGTCTCTAACATTTCCGAGGAGAAAAATTAAATGTTATATCACAATCTGCTAAAAAACCCATCCATCAAACGCAAAATAATACAAGAGTCCATTGTGCACTGCAGCTGCTTTTATGGCCACAACTGAAAGAGAGAAAACGCGATAATAATAATAAGAATAATAAT
>NW_023339651.1:2945876-2957966 GCF_004916995.1 Morone saxatilis | reverse complement strand
GAAATTTAATTCCTCTTAAAATTACACAGACTTTTACACAGAAGCTTTTCTTTCTTTATATAAAAGAGAAGAAGGAGCGAGAGAGAATAAAGTCTGGAGGCATGCAGCTTTATGAACTCTGGTTGAACCGCGGCTGGAGTCAGGCTCGTAAATCATAAAGACACATAACCCAGTCCGCGGCACAACAGCCCGGCTGCCTTACCTTCACAACCCACATTCATCCCGCACTGTAACAATCCTCGCGGAAACAAAACACACCGGCTTCCTTCCCTCTCACCTTCTTTTCTCTCTCTGTGTGTGTGTGTGTGTGTGTGGTGTGTTGTTTTGTTGTGGTGTGTTTGTTTGTGTGCGGTTAAAACCTCCCCAGATTAAAAATCCCTGCAGAGAAAGCGGCTTCCCGCAGTTATAGGATGGTTCTGATGGTGGATGGTGTGGCTGTTGCATTGCAGTAGAGGGGTGTTGTATACCTGAGAGACGTCAGATTGTTTTGGTACAGTGTTTCTCTTTCTGCAGCTCTCTCACACCCACACACACACACACCGCCCTGCATAGCATTTCTGCACTCTATGTCTCAGCCGTTTGTGCTGATCATGCAAGCTCAGTTTCATATATGGTAATAGCCTCTGCGATAAAGATAAGACATCTTGACTGCCTCTACATCTTTATAGCAATTAGAGCAGAACAAAAAAAAATAAAAAATAAAAAATGAAGGTGACTCAAGAGAGGCCAGAAAAAGCTGAAATATTTTGGCAGTGAACCTCATTTTAAGTGTATTTAGATAAGGGAAATGTCCTGTTAACACCGCCGCTGAAATGAATTAAAACGAGCCCCTAAAAAAAGCTGCTGTAGTTTTTAATTTAAGTCGCATTTTCCCCGTTATATGAACACACACAAGCTCAGTCTCTATTCTGTTTAAACAGCCCTGGGAACGTGTCCAAAGCTGTAATAATAAATTCAAACATCCCATTTAGGACCGATGCCAGAGACGCCATAAATTACTCCGGCAAAAGAAAGCTATCAGTTATTTGATTTTTTTATTTATTTCTTTACACACTCACATACCAAGTGCATTACGTCTTGTTTATGTAATGAGATTTTTTTTCTTTTCTAATTTAAATGAGTGATCCGATGGAGTGATTTTAAAGCACTAAAGCAGAGAGACAGACAGTGGTCAGCAGCAGCAGCAGCAGCAGCGTCCATTATGCAGAGGTTGAGCCTGTAATGAGGCCCGGACAGGAGCTTTGGTTTACATGGTGACCCATCAGACTGCTGCATTGGTGGTGGGGGGGGGGATCGATCGATTGGCGGCAGCTTTGATCTCTCATCTTCACGTTCTTTGCTCGATCGCTTTGATTGGCTCTGAAAAGGTAATATTTAACTAAGTATAGCGTTAATTAATGCAAATGAACAACCTTTGATCTCTGAGCCGTGCACAGAAATAGATAGTGGCCACCAGATGTTTGTGGCTCCATGTCCAAAAAATTCTAGTTATTTAAGCCTCTTGTTTCATAGCTGGTGTGGGAGATGTTATTTAATTTAATTGTACAGATAAATATAAGTAAAATGTCTCTTTAGCTTCATATAAAAGGTTAAAACTTTGTATGCATGTTGCCAGTTTATGTGGTTAAACTAATGTTGCATCACTGAGCTTCAATAGCAGTTAGCTCAGGGTTCACTTACTGGGAATTTCCAGGAGCTTTCAGCCTCAGATAACAACGAGCTAATTCCATAGGATGAAGGCCATGAGATGTGGCTTAAAGCTTGTTTTTATTCCTACTGTCCTCCCCAATTCCTTTACATCAGTAAAGACACTAAGTGTGCCTAATAAACTGGTAACTTGCGTATGCACCATAAATCTCACTGACAGCCTGAATAGTGCTGTAAAAAAGTATAAGAAATCTTATTTAATTTAATTTTAAAGACACATTTTAGTAAAAATGTCTCTTAAGTTTCATATAAAAGATCAAAACATGTCTGCATTTGCACTCAGTTGCCAGTTTAAGTGGCTCAATGCATCACTGAGCTTCAAGCCTCAGCTCAAGGTTCACTTACTGGGAGTTTCCAGGAGCTTTCAGCCTCAGAAAACAATGACAACTGAGCTAACTCCACAGGATGAAGGCCATGAGATGTTTTCAGACACCTTCCTTGGAGGCTGTTGTTGTTTGAGAGGTGTTTCTCATATTTTGTCCCCCCCAATTACTGTACATCAATACAGATACTAAGTGTGCCTAATAAACTGGTAACTTATATGCAGCGCCTGCGCCACAAATCTCCCTGATGGCCTATATAGTGCTATAAAAGGTGCCATATAAATACAAAGAAAATCGTCAATAAGTGCGCTGTCTTCAAAAAGTCTAAATCGTCCTGTGATATATGAGCCAGCCAGAGAAGAAGAGGAGGAGGAAGGGGGGAGGGGGGGAGGCATGCAGATGGACCCACATGATAAGTCAGAGCACTGAATGAAGACATACAGTATAAATATAAATCCATGTCTGATCCCTGTGGCCTGAAGTGGGTGACACACAGTTATCATTCAGATATGACAACATCCCTGAGCTGCACTTTACATCCCATCTTCATCACCACGGCGAGCTCCAACGCTCCTCACGCTGCCTGTCTGATCCGTGATGGACATGTGCACACACACACACACACACACACACACACACCCCTCTTCTTCTTCCTCACCCCATACACACCCTCCTCCACCTCCATCCCTCCATTCAGTCTGCAGGCCTGCTGACAAATGCAGCGCTCTGCAACCTCTCTTGTCAATTAGCTGCAGGGACCCACGTGTCCACGAGGAGAGGATTTATTGCTCAGGATTAATCCAAAGACGGTTGAATCAAACTGTGGCAGCAGCTTCATTTCCCACAGACAACACAGGCAGCAGAGCAAATAAATAAAATACACAAATTCATATCGTTTAAACACACTTAGAATAAAGAAATAAAGAAAAACACAAGATCACAAGTCATTTTCCACAATAATAAAAATAATAAATAATCATGAGTTTTACTTTATTTAGCATTTATTAGCAGTATGTAAACATTTAATAAATGGTTTATAACACTATAAGTGTTTATTAATGTGTTTGTCAACAACTATACAACCCATCAGTGGGAGCTGGATGTATGAACAGATAATTATAATGTAGTAAAAACTAATAATTAATAGGAAATATAAGTTATAATTACTGACAATAATACCAATAAACACTCTTATATCTGCCTACAACCACATTATAAACCAACTGTTTGTCTACTGCTTATAAATGCTAAATTATTCTGGACTCTGACTCCGCCTCTGCATGTCTGTCACCTTTTATAACACTTTATAAAACTTTAAACTTACTTTTTCCTTTTGGATCTCCTCATCGTCGCAGAGTCTGCTCCGGGTCTGTTGGGAGTCTGTTGGGAGCTTGTTTTGCTGAGGTCTCTCTCCTCACACTTCCCTGCAAACTAAAACTCCTCCTCGACTACACACAGGCAGCACGGTTGAAAAGAAGACAAATGATGTGCCGAACAATGCCCCCCTCATTGAGGGCCTGTCCGGCAACTTTCACAGATGTCATATTCTCCAAACAGCTAGAAGAGAGAGAGAGAGTGGGGGATAAAAAGAGGTGAAAAACACTCAAAAGCAGCAGATTTAATCCTGTGAAGGCCTCCAGCTCTGTGCACCAAACTCACAAACATCTTTCAACACATATTACCAAACCCAGGGAACATCAAACATGTGTAGCAGGGTCCATATTATTAGCATTAAAATGATATCATGAATTATTAAGCCACCACAGGTTGGAACCTACAGAAATCAATTAGTGGGTTTTATTGGATTTTAATGTTTTCCTCGAGGTGAAGTGTCATCACCTACATACTCCCCAAGACGCGAATTTGTGGCTGGCTGCTACATTTACACAAATTCGGATCTACAGGGTATATATAGATGACAGGTCGTCAGCCTGTGCGTTCACGTGGACAGAAGCCTGCCTGCTTAATTATTAATAATGTCCACATATCAGAAACAGCACACTCAGATGTGGGAAGTCAGAGCTTTTTTCTTTTTATATCCTTTAAATAGCACCTATTTTAAATAAGGCAACCGGTATGAAGGGTTTATAAGTTACTGTTAATGGCTTTATTAATGGTTAATAAATCATTTAGGTCGGTTATAAGCATATAAACAACTAATTCTGGGTTGTCAGGTTGTTAAAAAATCCATTTGGCTGGTGTTTATTCCCTTTTATTTGGTAATAATGCAGCTTGTAAATGTTGGTAATCTATTTATAAATTCTCATGGGTGTGTTATTTTCTAATAAGGCAGTTATAAATGCTAATAAATCATTAATAAAGAGGTAAAGCACACCAAGTCAGCCGTTTTAAGTGTGTGTAAGTCATTAATAAAGTGGGTTAATAATCTAGTGTGAGTTATAAATGTTAATAAGTCATTAATAAAGGAGAATAACACACCCAGTCTGCAGTTAAAAAAAATTGAATACACTAAATATGCTGTTATAAATGTTAATAAGTAATTAATAATAGATTTTGGTCCAGATTGTCTGTATTTTTCCAAATAAAACACCGCAGATCGTCAGTCAGAGGACGTTAAACCCAAAACTTTTTATTATTTATGGCTTACAACGGCTCTATAAAGCATTAGCTAATGATTTATTAACCATTAATAAAGTTATTTGTTGAAAGTAGAACCAAACATATACCGTCCATAGGTTTGTACCATTGACAGGAGGTTCACACATATATTAAAACCTATATTATGTCTTTTAACGACAGTATTTATGCACATTATGACCACTTATAGTGATGTAACTGTGTCACCCTCATGAACACATACACAGGAAGTTTGAGGTTACTCTTTGACTAATCTTTAAAATGTTTGTCGGCCATATAACCCGAGTTTCATCTCTCTTCAGGCTCTCAGTGGTGGAAGTCAAAGTATAAATACCACAATTTAAAAAAAAAGAGTCTTATGGAAGTATTACAACCTAAATACTTTAAGTATCAAAAGTAACATTTAGTTGAGTGATTATTATATCAGTTAATTGTGTAAACAGCATAGTAGTTTAAGTGGTTCCCAACCTGGGGGTCAAACTCCTCCAAAGGGTCACGATGTAAATCTGAGAGGTCGTGAGATGATTAATGTAAAATAAAACTTCTGTTACACAAAATATTATTAACTTTTTTTGCACATTTCTCTCATCTGGGCCTATTTAAATGTGACAAACTTCATCTGAAACACTCTATCCTTTCTGTAGGAAGCCAAAGAAGGTTGGGAAACACTTTAACAGGAAATATAAAATCTTTATCTGAAAAGTAGAAACTAATGCTGTCAGATAAAGAGTTTAAAGTGACACCAAAAATGGGAAATACTCAAATTATACTTAAGTTAAATATACTCAGCTGCTTCCACCAGATTAAAGAAACAGCAGCTCCACCAGATTAAAGCCTTGTGTTTGTAATAGTCTCCCTCTCAGCTCATATCTGTGGGATTAAAGGTTTATTCTGCCCTCTCAGACCTGCACAGATAACTAATAAACACACTCGGAGTGAACGCGGGTGTTTCTGCTCTGTAACCTAAATGCCCCCCGATGATAAGAGCCCGAGCAAGGGGGGGAAAGAAAGAAACCTCATCCATCATCAGCCGGGGTCGGTCTGAGGCGCCCTCTGCTGGCACAACAGCAGCATTACATCAACCTCCAACCAGCAGCTGCAGCAGTGAACTCACACACAGTCAGCCAGATGTTGAGCATCCATGACACCGTAAACGGCCCCCTCCCCCCCAAAAAAATACCCCCCAAAAAAACCGTTCAAGGTGACATTTGTTTCATGTGTTTCATCATTCTGGTTTAATTAAAGCTTTAGGTTTCATGTGAGAGGAGGCGGATTTTAAAAAGGAGTTACTGACATGAAGTTTGACCTATTTAACCTATTTAACTGTAGAATAAAAATACAGTTTTTTATATTTAAATGTAATTTTTAGAAAGGATTTTGTGAAGTGTTTCCCCTCATTAACTACCCAGAGAGTGAAGCTGCATTAGAGGATACACTGATTTTATTCTAAAACACTTAAACACCTAAACGTGGTTAAAATAGTAGCTTTCTAACCTTATTATTTACTGCACATGTTGCACTATTTCTGCCCACATTTATAAAACTATCAAAGCAGCTCAGACGAAGAAAAAAGAGGAGCTAAAAATCTGTGACATTTACGCAGCATGTGTGCACTGATTTCTTTCTTTTAAACACCACAGCAAAAAACTACAATTTGAACAATATTAACATTAAAAACATTAAATTCTCTCATATGCATGTGTCTCTCTCTCTCTTTTTTCATCCAGATGTGAGTCCCGATCGTGACAGTGCAAAGTCTGGCAGCAGTGCGCTTCCTCCTGACGCATCTGCGGCTCGCAGTCTACATCGTCTCCTGACCCAGCGATGATCCCCGCCGCTATGAATAATGCATGAGATCCGGGTACAGATTACCCCTATCAATATGCAATACTCATTACGCTGGTTAAATTGCCACTTAATAGTTATGAATATGTGGAAAATGTCTGGGACCCATATAGCCCACCACTGGTTTTAACTTTTTTTTTTTTTTACCTGAAATGAAGTTTTTAAGAAGACTTTGCATATATTACAAACACAGCCTTTAGTTTCCTGGAGATAATATCATTATGGTTTTTATTAGTGGCCCCGGTAGACAATGCATTGCAGCACACATTAGACATTAGAGATTTCTTTATGTAGAATCAGTGGAGCTTGTGTCCAGCTCGGGAGTTTGTCCGAGACTTCACCTTTGGCCGCTCGGTGACTTGACAGATCGGAATAAATCACTCCGCTCAAGTTCGTTTCATGTCAGCTCCACAAAGCCTGGAATTAGTCTTTAGAGATTTTCTCCTGCAAAACATTTAGTGTTTGCAGAATAAAGCACTAAATGTGTTTCTTTTTTTTATTGAATAAGAGGAATTCTCTTTAATATTTGGTACTGCTGTGCAGGAATAGATATTTTCCAAACAGCAGAAGTTTGGGCTTTTTTCTTTTTTATCAAAACATTAAAAAGAAATAATTTGGGTTAAAATCTGCCCCAAATTGAGTTCAAACAGCATTTTTATTTTAAAATATGCATCCAGAAGCTCCAATAAATAAAAAAAATATCCTATTTAATCTGATATTTTAAAATCAAATATCAGCAGCCACAATATTTTACTAGAAACAGTTTTTAAAGTTTTTCCAGCCTCGTAAAGCAACTAAATATGAGTGGACATCACCTTCCTTCCCCAGTCCAGCCTTTCCAGTCCCATCCATGCAGTTAAGCCGTCACTTTCATTCAAGGTTGTGAATTATATAGTACATTGTCTACTCCCCAAAACCATAAAACCAACTTTATGGACCTCACGTGACTTTTCACAGTCTGTAAGTAATATAGGCCTATACAATCTTTGGCAAGGGGGGATTTTTTACCAACTTCAGCCTTGCCTATATACCTGTAAGCCAAAAAAGCCACTCAGGATTTCTTTTTCTAATTTTATCATCACCAACATATTTATGGCAAACACGCATCTCGCTGCACAGAGAGGGTCAGAGGAGGTAAGTTTTGAAAAAAGTTAGATATTTCTGTTTTTCTTCTGCTAACTGGAGCCAAAATGTTCAAATGTTGTTCGTGTGACACTTTTATAATTCTCACGGTTAATCATTAGCGAGTATTATTTTTTAAAAACCGGGTCGAAAGCGAGTCAGGATGTTTTTATATGTTGTACTTATTCTAACTGATAATACAGTCGAGAGACACGTTCAAAGCAATTGAGAGAAACTTTATTTCCAAGCGCTATGAGTTCACTTACAAATACAAAAAGCTTATTGGCGAAAGAAGCTTACATCACTGCCTATCCACAGAATAACCCTTTGCACTAAAAATTTATCACATTGACAGGTTGAATACATTTGCATTGCTCATAATTAGTTCTAAAACAATAATAATAATAATAATAATAATAATAGATGCACAAAATACCCTAGAGCTACACATTGGCTTGGTTTTATGAAAGTTTTATGGAATCTGGCCACAAGATAACCATCAAAAATAGCAGTAAAACTTACACTAAAGCGCTTTGAATGGCCCCGGAATACATTAGGTTTACATTCAATGAAGAGCAGCATATGGTTTTTTGGAAACTTTTTTTTGTTTTAGTTTTTTTCTGTGTGTGTTTTTTAACTGTACAATGAAATTTTACTCCTGTTAGACCGTCAATAAGTCACAATAAAGAGCTCAAGTTGAAACACCTTCAAGATAGAGAGAGATAGAGATAGAGAGAGAGAGAGCAAAAAGCATGGACAAGTAATACCCCCAATAATATTTACATCTTAATTTCTTTCCAAATAGGACATCTAAGCTATCATATAACAACAACAGTCAACTAAAAATGGCATTTTAAGACCACAGAATACTTCTTTTTCTATCACAATAGCATGCTGGAAGGTGCTGCGCTTTTCAATAGCTTTTACAGTACTCATGGATTTTTCTTTCTTTTTTCTTTTTTTTTAAACTATTATTCTTTTTACTCTCCTCCAAAAAAAAGAAAAAGAAAAAGTTATTCAGTTGTGGAAGGCGCTGCCTCCTGTTACAAGACTCATGCTTTTCAGTTTATTGTCCTTCTTCCACTTCATCCTGCGGTTCTGAAACCAGATTTTGATCTGTCTCTCTGAGAGGCAGAGGGCATGGGCTATCTCGATCCTCCGCCTGCGGGTCAGGTACCGGTTGAAGTGGAACTCCTTCTCAAGCTCCAGGGTCTGATAGCGGGTGTATGCAGTTCTCGCTCTCTTCCCTTCAGGTCCTGCCAAATCTTGTACAAAAAAGAGAGTGGAAACACATGAGATACTGTAGATGTTTAAAACATCTGTGCAAAAACTTTTTGGACTACATTTCTTTCATTTCTTTTATATTGCCTATATGGTTTCTGTAGGTAGGAATGGCGTAAACGTTGGTAAACGAGAAAGTTTTAAATGTTGCTTAAATAGAACCCAAAATCATTAAAAACAACATGTAACAAAATGAGACACACACCTTTTCCATTGCATGTTGCGGAGAGGAATTAACACGGTAAAATGATGTAAATGTGGGCTGTCTTACCATAAAACTACAGTATAACAAACAAACAAACCCATATATCCTGTATATATGTAATACCATTTTAACTAACCTTAAACTCTTTTGTTATGTTATTAAATCATCCCGTACCTGGTCTATGTTGACAGTACTGAAAAGCACCTAACAGGTGAGAGGCGCATATGGCGCCATATGCTCCTTTAAAGAGTAAACGTGTTTTGGTTTTTTTTTTTACCGATATATATATCATATAGTGCAAATTTGACCAGTTTTTCTGATAGTTAAAAAGTCACTGAATGAGCTATAAACATGATCACACCTTCACTAAACAATAACACAGCGCAAGGTGTCTAAAATCAATACAAGATCATTACAAAGAAAAGAAGTTTACCATGATTTATATGCAGTTTCCTCATCCACGGATATATCTGAGGCTGTGTTGAGTCGCTGACATTTTGAGGAGTTGTCGGTGCGCTTCCCGCAGGCTTCTCTTCCTCGAGGGGGGAAGCTTTGGACACACAGTCCCGGTTGAGCAGCAGCGTGCCTCCGTTCGAGCTCGAGCACGGGGTTGAGCACGGGGTCGTTATAGAGTTTTTCACGGCTCGGTGTTGAGATTGAGTCTCGGTGACCGGGGACGAGCTGGCGACCGAAGAGCACGGTAGTGGGTCAGGTGGTGGCGATAGAGACGATGTCCCGGTGCTGTTGGCGGACTGGGTGTACCTGACCGGCTCCACCGAGGGTGTTGTCGCCGCTGAGTGACTCGGGGAGTAGCCCTGCGTCCGCTCGTTGCCCACAAAGTGTCCGGTACCGGCCCGCCCGACTGTTAGGTCCATCCCGTTGTAGCCATAGCCGTACCTGCTGGAATGCATGGCTGTTGAGTCTCTGTATTGGTCGTTTGCCGTACTATGGTCTCCATAATTATGTAACTGGAAGTCCGCGCCATTGGGATAGCGACCGCAGAATGAGTTCACAAAATAGGAGCTCATTTGTTGACAATTCCACCGTTTGCTCGTTGTAGGTATTGTTGTTGTTTTTTTATTGTTTTTAGAGGTAAAATAGCATAAACCTGTGTGCTTGATTTGTGGCTCTTATGGTTTAGCGCGTCCTATAGCACCCTTGCACAATTTATGATGAATTATGGAAATGAGTGGGACATGGACTTGATTCTCTCTTACGTAGGCACCCAAATATGGGGTACGGCGGAGAATCACGTGCTTTTGTTGACCAGTCGTAAATCCTGCTTGGTGACCTCCAGAGGTAAACTCGTGCACAGAGGAAATACTGGGTGGGATGTGAAGGGTGCGCGCCTCCATGCGCTCGTGGCTAGGGCAAACTCAGAGCCAGGGCTTGGGTGTTTTGAATTGTCGTGGTGCGCCATCCTCTGGCTCAACTGTTGCACTGCCTGTCTGCGGCGCTTTGTGAGGCGTGGGCTCCACACGGGGTCATTCAGAGGTTAACGACCATTGCGGCAAAAACCAACGGGCTCCTAAACAATACAACAAGTGACATGCTGAGAGTGCAATCTCTGCGAGGATAGTGTACAGAAATAATTCGATCAGAATCTGTTGTGCATGTTATGATAGGCGATGAGTGCAAATAGTCTGCGCACTTAATAGAATAAAAGCCCATTCAAAACAGGGCTTTTTTCGCATAATCATAAAACAAGTGAACAACCACTCATGTGGGAAAAGTCTAATGAATAAATGTTTTGGTGGAAAGATAAAAACCAAACATTACATTGTCCAGAATTATGACAGAGGCATGCCATTTAAATGCTTGTGGTTTATGCCACACCGAAAAATTAATAGTTTTAAATATAGGCAATATATGAAGGCACGTTAATACGCGTTACTGTCTATTTACTAAAATTGTACGATTCCAAACAAGAAGCCATCAGATGATATTACAAGCTTTTTGCATGTAACCCGACTTTATTACGCACTCGTTTAAAGGGAATCATCGTCCATATTGACTTTTAAACAGTCAATATCTTATCAAATGCAGCTTTATTTGTTTTCTATGTTCGTTAGATATCCACACAAGATCGAGAACAACACAAAATCTTTTTTTCTAGAAGCAGCTACACATTGTGGAGTTCTGTACAGTCACTCTGCAATTTAGGCTAAATAAAGCAACAAAAAAAGAAGCAAAAACACTGGAAACGATTAATGGATAAAATGAAGCTTATATATTTAAAATGTTTAATGTAAAAATAATAATTCCTGTTTTTAGTTTCTGCTTTGTGATATGCTATTCGTTTTTAACATTAGGCTACAAAGAGCGTCGTATGATTTTCTGTTTCTTCTGTTAGAAAAATAAATAAAAATATGGGCTATTCTACGTGATATTAAAGTTGGAGTTTTAAAACAATCTGTCTAATCGATCAATTGTAATGCAGCACGGGCAGAAAGTAAATATGATTGGCTATATTTTTTTTAAAAGTAGTTTAACCTTTTTGCTTTTAGAGAAATCGTTGCTTACGTTTAAAAAAAACCCTGACGCACTCTCTCTTTTTGTAACCTGACCAATGCTCTCATTTCATCGTGTAAATCTACCATTGTCTATGTTCATTCTGAGAAGGAATACAAAAACGGGAAGATCCGCACAAAGCCTGTCCCAGGCAAGAAGCCTAAATAGAGGCATGAAGCCTCGTCAGGCGCTCTCCGTTTGGTTTTCTCCTTGTGGAATTTTTAAGGCACCTTCGTCTCTCGAAGGCAGCGACTTGTCCTCTGCTTTCCCCCAACATGCTATTTCCCAATAACAGCCCCTTTGCACAGCACAAGCCCAATCATGTGTTACTGACAAAAAACAGTGAGATATTGATTATTTATTCTGTCCCAGGTATGCGTGCCCTTTGCGGTAAAAGACGCCCAGAAGGCACGATGTGAGGAAGGGTGAATACCGGGCTCCCACATCCAGTGGGCCCACAATAAGGGAAGACTTAGACGGAGTGTGTGTGTGTGTGTG
>NW_023339651.1:2943943-2945842 GCF_004916995.1 Morone saxatilis | reverse complement strand
GTGTGTGTGTGTGCGTGTGTTGGCTAAACAGCCATGCTCCAACAGCTGATTTATGGCTGGCCAATGGCAACAAAGTTCCCACGAAAATTATTTGCCCGAGTCGAGCCAGAGACACACCCATGAACTAAATAAGGACCAAAAGAAAGGAGAGGAAAGAAGTGAGTGCGCACTAGTGTCAAACATGTCGGACTGGGAGCGAGGGGGCAGGAAAACAGGAGGGCAGTGCACTCTGCAGGCACCCTCACACGCCAGCACTCGGAGGATACAAATAAAATTTCGTATTATCTTAATTTATTTTCTGCTTAAATATCATTACGCGCGACTGTAAACGACTCTCAGTGGTCACATTTAGGACAGTTATGTCTTTTTGTGGAATACGATGAGCAGAGCATATGAAACATATGAAGACAGCACATTGATGTGAAACTATTTTTGCAAAGAGAGAAAACCCGGAAAGAGCAAATGTTACATGCAGAATGAAAACGAACATTATATTTGATTCATTTAACCACATGCACTTTTGCACGATTGATATCTTGGTAAAATAAACCTGTCTGTGCTTTCCATTTCTAATCTTCAGTATTTGGTTGCCTGACTGACAAATAATTAAAAGCAATAAACAAATCACTGCAGTGTCACAATATAGTTAGGCTGTTGAGTGCATGTTGTCCAACACCGTGGACAACACCGATGTGCAAACAGAGAGCAGAAATATGTCGCATTTATAAATTCCATCGACAGGGACATTCCTGTGTGTCAATTAAAGTCATTCAAACGGTGAAATGGTATTGATTTCTTCACTGAAAACTATCCTAATTATCAATTCAATGTACAGTGAGTCGGGGCCTACATGTATGAAACCTTGAAGCATTATGAATGGGCACACAGGTAGAAATAGAGGTCGACTTGGCTGATGGTCATTTGCAGCAAAACAGGCAGAGCTGCAACCACAACACCCCAGTTTAACCACAGGAGGGCGTCAAAGAGAACCTCTTCTGGCCACCATCCAATGAATTTTTCAGGCGAAAAGCCCATCCCCATTCAAATCCAACAACAAACAAATAAGGTGTCAACAGCATGCAAAAACCAACAGGAAGACCAAGACGCAAAGCCAAACCGGTGCTAAATGTTATCTAACTCAGATTGATTTACAACGTAGCAACTGTCATTAAAATCACGACCAAACAAACTGTAACATGAAACCATCTCTTCCACAGGATTGAAACAACTGGATTTTTAAACAAAAGACAAATGAGGCGTGATATTTAAACACACACACAAAAAAGGTTATTATTTGCTTAAGTTGTTTGCCATTGCAAACTGACAAAAAGAGCAAACATGCAAGTTTCAGCTGTCTTACCTTGTGGAGGTCTCTGCTTGTAAACAGGAGAAGTGAGGGGAGGGAGTTGGCAGGTGCAGACGGCCAGTAACGGAGGGAAGTATCCAGCTGAGTCCCCGGACGGAAGCTGGGGCTCCCGGGGGTCAGTGACGCACCGGGGCTCCTTCCCCTCATCTTGCCAAAACATGTCAGCGACACCGATACCCAAAATCATCCACTCATGTCTGTAATAAAGCCCCTGCGCTTTGAGCCTCTGCCCGACCGAGAGAAAAATTAAAAATTAAAAATAAATAAGGGAGATGTGCGCTTGCGGTGTAAAAATGTAGAAGGTTGCTGGTGAAAACAGCCGCGTGGAAGCCCGAGACCGTTAAATGAAAGGCTGCTCTATTCCTCTATTGGAAATTATATATAAAAAGTTCATGTTCACGGCTCGGTGTCACGTGACAAGCTGGGCCAATAGGATGTCGAGCCGGGTCGTAAAGTTGTATTGCCATGTTGTAAATTTTCATAAACAACAACGGATTTATGACCCAGCGCTGGAGGGAGAGATAGGGGGGAAA
>NW_023339651.1:2939965-2943843 GCF_004916995.1 Morone saxatilis | reverse complement strand
CCTGGTGCTGCTGCTGCTGCTGCTGCGCCCGCGGTGCCGTGCTGGAGCCGCCGCTGCTGTGTGCGCCCTCCTCGGTCTCGGAGGCGACGGTGGCGTCCTCTATCTCCGTGAAATGAGCGCTGTTGCTTTTGTTGAGGTTGTTGCCGCCCGAGGTCGCGCTCCGGTCAGAGGGAGGAGAGGGGCTTTTTAGTTCCAGCGGCTCCCGGCTGGCCGTGGCGCACGACGGCGGCACCGGATCTGGAGATGAGAGCGAGCAGTTGGGCGTCTGTCTGTACCGGGCGTCCGGCGCGAATCCCCGGGCATCCTCTCTCACGGCACCGAAGTGGCTGCCGGTGTTGGTGCGGTTCACGGTTAGGTCCATGCCATTGTAGTTGTAGCCGAAAGACCCGGAGTGCATGGTGCCAGGGTCTCTGAAGGAACCGCTCACAGCGCCGTTAGTCCCATAATTTAGTAACTGATAGTCGGAGCCATTTGGATAGCGCCCTGAGAACGAGTTTACAAAGTAAGAGCTCATTTGCTTGGATTTTTAAAGCCTCGATTTGTAGATCTTTGTCGCTATAATCCTGTGTGCTTGCACGATTTATGGATGCAATCATGAATTATAAGCAATGAAGCCCTACTGTACTTTGCCAGGTATGCGGCCAAATATGGGAGAGCGTTCGGGAATCACGTGCCTTTGTTGACCAGTCGTAAATCCTCACTGATGACTTCAAGAGGTAATTCATGCTCCATGGTTACAAATGATGACGAAATAATGGTCGTTAGGCTCCAGTCAATGGTGCCTCCCCGCTGCGCCCCCGAGAGCCGTGCAGGCAGAGAGCGCCATCTTCCGGACAGCGGTGGCACTGCGCCGCCGGGACGCGCTGTCAGGCCCCCGGAGTCATCCATCATTTATGTAACACGCTGATAATATAGGCCACAAAAGGCTCAGGTAACATAACGGAGACTTATCAGCCAGACTGTTGGCAGTTTAACGCGCAGAGTGTCAAACTGGAAATTATTTTAATCTTTACTCTGGTTTTATGTGGATTTATAGGCTTATTGTGAGTCCAGAAGCAGTGTAATATCCCTTATAATAACATGAATAATAGGAATAATAATAAGAATAATGATAGAAACACGCATGTTTTTCTTGCGCATTAATGACGCCACAAGAGTTTCCAATATACATCAAAAAGCCTTTATTTCTATGTACAATTTTTCCTAAACAAAATATTGCACACAATATCCAGATGTGCATTGAACACAGGTGAACAACAATAAATAACATGTAACATTTTTTTTTCTTCCCTCGTCTGTACAAATGTAAGATGGCACAGCTGTAAACAACAAGCCTATATGGACTATTATAGAACAACCACACCACAAGATGTACAGTGAAAGGACTCTTTTTTTCTTTTCTTTTAATGTCATGAAGACAGAAATCATGGAGATAAAAACTCAGTAGGTCTATACGAATAATGAGGTAACAACATTGTCGAGAACTAAACACTTAAAAATTATTTACATTTTGGCGGATTTGTTGCATAGTCCCCTAAAAATAAAAACACACGAGCACAAGGACAAACAGAGGAGGACCTGATTTTAACCTAATGCAGACATTATCACCGTGCAGATACTGAAGTCTATCACTCTACACGTCTCTAAACATGGGATTTTACAGCACTTTTATCTACAAAGAAATAATACATCATTTTATTCTGGGAGTGTGCACACAAACACACACACACACACATGCCTTTTCTTTCTTTCAGTGTCCTTTCTTTTAGCTCTTTTTCTCCGCCTCTTCTTCCTCCTCGGGTGTCTTTGATGGATTGAGGAGTTTGTTCTCCTTTTTCCACTTCATCCTGCGGTTCTGAAACCAGATTTTGATCTGTCTCTCCGTCAGACACAAGGCGTGGGAGATCTCTATCCGGCGCCTCCTGGTCAGGTAGCGGTTAAAGTGGAACTCCTTCTCCAGCTCCAGAGTCTGGTAGCGGGTGTAGGTCTGTCGGCCCCTGCGGCCACTGTTGCCAAATGGGCCTGAAAGTGGTTGGGAGGAGGAGGAGGGGGGGAAAATGAATTCATCAATTAATAATTAAAATGCTGGTCTGAAATGAATTTTCGAGAGTGTAGGAGGAGACATCTACCTGAGAGTGCACTCGATATCTGTAGTCGTGTGTCTGAAAAAATACAATAAAGTGGGAAATTCAGATCTTTGGTGTATTTCAACTCCAAATTACACTTCTAACATTCAAATATAATCTTTTTCTTGTGTAGAAAGTAGCAAATTATGATACAGCAATTAACTCTACTTCATTGTATGTGTATTTTTAAAAATAATTCTCCTATAACAGCCTTTTCCTATAGGCACGCGAATGCCTCACAGTGGCGTTCAATTATTGATATATATTATATATATTTCTATTTTCTTTAAATATATTCTATAAAATAACTACATTTTCTAATAATACTTGTGTATTATGGCCATGACACGCCTTACAGTGAGGTCATGAGGACCTCTGCATATGTTTTATTAAAAAAAATCTCCTAAATGAATCTTTAATGTGGCTACAACAGGATGTAGCCAATAATGTGTTTAATGTGTGGTGCGTAAAAGTGACCTGATGGTGTCTTTTCTCTCTTATGCCATCAGTGTTTTGTTCTTTAACACTACAGTAGGGATGTACAGTCAGAGTCAGACTGCGCCACAATGAGCACTGAGCCTCCATAGCGCCTTGTTTTCTCAGATTTAGTGTTTTTGTGTTTATATTTTGGACATTTAATCGCCAAAAGTGCTTTTCTGACATTTAGTGTCGCTTTAAAAATGTTTAAAAAAGGCCCATTTTGAAGATGCCATGTGACACGAGCTGAGAGCTTTAAGTTGCAGCTCGGGTGATGTAGGCCAAATCTGTATGTGCGTGCGTGTGCGCGCGTTTCCCGTCGTGTATGTATGTGCAAGGATGATGATGTAGCAGCCAAAGCCTTCTGAAGGGCGCATGAAGAAGATCCGTGCGCAATCACGATAATCTCCAAAAACTTTCGGCCCAATAATCATCATCCGATTGTTAAATTGATTAAATATTAGCGCGAGTATGGAGCTGACAGGTAACTCTGCGAGGGGGCTCAGGACGCTCACTTCATCACGCAGAGCTGCTCTCTCCTGCGCTCTTTTACCTCCAGGCAGCGTGACAACAACAAGAGTTTTAAAAAACGTGCGCTTTCTCTCTCCTTTCCCTCCCCACGTAACTCACCGGCGGAGCAGGCGTTCATCCTCTGCATCCACGGGTAGATCAGAGTGGAGGACTTGTCGTCAATGCTGCTGCTCATACTGACAGTCTGCTCCGGGCACTCCGCTTTGCGCTGCTGATGCTCCTGAGTGACAAACAGCGGCTGGTCCTCGCGGCTCGAGAAAGCGCAGGAGCCCTCCGCGTCCTTGTAGAAAGTCCCGACCGGGTTGTAGTCGCAGGGCGCTCCGCCGCCGGCCCTGCCGTAGATGGCCGCAGCCGCCGCGCCCGTCTGCTGGTAGTAGGACGCCGGGTAAACCTTCTCCTGCATGTTCGCTGCTGCTCCATATGTGGCCGCGTTGGAGTAGTGTCTTAACGGATCGGTGTATCCCGAGGAATATAACGGTATCTGACCCAGGAGAGAGTCCTGTCCTCCCGGTAGAGACACGGGAAAAGTTGAGTTAACAAAATAGGAACTCATTGGGTGGACAACGGGGTGTATATACTCCGGAGGAATATGATTTGTTGTCTTTTATAGTCCAAGTGGTTTTGCCATTACTTTATCCGAGATTTGGTTTTTGCTGAAAGGGGGGGTTGTGAGGTGCCACTGAATACAGAGGGGAAGTGTACCATCTGATCAACCTCTGGCCAATCACCGCAGTCTGTGCTTGC
>NW_023339651.1:2939689-2939865 GCF_004916995.1 Morone saxatilis | reverse complement strand
AATAAACACACGAATACAACTCTGTATTTATCCACACAGCTGCTCAGAAACCCTCAAAAAAACAATCACAAGTATCGATGAATCCACATCGAGAGCAGAGCAGATCATGTTGGTGTTTCACTCTTTTTAAAAACGCTCCTGATTTCTCATTCAACACCAGGTGTGACTTCACGAAG
>NW_023339651.1:2914130-2939652 GCF_004916995.1 Morone saxatilis | reverse complement strand
TCATCATCATCTTCATCATCATCTTCACGCTCCGTGATCAAGTGGAAACTAATTCCCCCCTTTTAAAAAAAAACTGTGTAAGTATAAAAGTCTGAAATGAGCCTCAGTATTTGCCCTAAACCCTCAACTGTATTTAAAACAATTAAATAACTATTAGCAGATATTATTGATATGATTATGTTCTATTAGTAGCTTATATTAATATTATGTTCATTATGTATATATATATATATATATATATATATATATATATCAATTAAGTAGTATTAGTTGCTTTGTATTATTAATAACCTCCACATTCAGTGTCTGATTCTGCCGTTATGGGCCTTTATTTATAGTTATTCATATGATTTAATGAGATTTTCGTGCACAAAAACATGTGAATTTGTTCAATTAAGTCTTTTAATTTATATTTATGATGTTTATAATTCATTATAGACAACTTCCTCCTTTTTAATGAGCTTTTTCGCCTTTGGAAAAGTCCCCCATTTAAATAGAAATAACGAAATAAGTCACTGTATTGTTAAAATAACAGAATATTTAATTTAATTCAAGTGTTTTGAATGAAATAGGCTGAAAATAAACATTTATAGGTTATTATCTTTTACATAAAATTTTAAAAAATCCTATTTTTCCGTCTTCGCTTTCGCTGAAGCTCCAGTTCGCTCCCTGCTGTAAATATCTTTTATTTTATATAATTTTTTTGTACAACATCCGTTTGGAAATCATTTTAATTTGAAAGTTTAAATGCAAAATCTTAACGTTTTTCTGGCTTCAGTAAGTGGAGAGAACCGCCTCTGAACCAGGCCGCAGCCTCTGCAGCCGGACAGCTGCTGTACATCTGGACAGTGCAAACAAACACACACACACTGATGGTTTCCACTGACACAGACACAATCCCTGTTTCCACACGATCACATGATGGAGTTATAAAACTGCAGCATCAAACGAGACGCAGACACACACAAAAAACTGCTGCAGAGGCGCCAAAAATCCAACAAAACACCTTCAACGCGGTTGATTGTTGATTGTTGACTCTGCAGATTTTGCAGAATCACAAACAAACAACAACCGGAGCAAATATTTGCGCAAAATTACAGAAGATTTGGGAAGAAAAAGAAGCAAAAAACAGCTCGAAGAGGAGACAGCGCGCCAATATCCACCTACAGAGAGTCCTCCATGTTTTACACAACGGGAATAAAATCATAAAAATACATCAGATAGAATCAAATCTGCCAATAAAGGAGAAGCTGGATGTATTTAGCTGATTCTGTTTTTATTTAAGGAAATCACAGCACAGGGCCTGCGTGCCCATCATCATTACCATCATCATCATCATCATCAAAGTCAAGCCTGTCTGGCCTGCAGCCGAACCCCCTCCTGATTATATAACAACAGTCCCTCACAGGCCTCAAACCGGGATTGTTTCCACTCGTTTTATTTGTTTTTAAAGCGCAAATATTCAGATCTGATGGCGCTTTTCTATGCAGCATCTGACGGGATAAACAGACCCAGCCACTGGTTGTGACTATCTCACACAGCGCAGGAGGAGGAGGAGGAGGAGGGAGAGAAAGAAGAAGATGCTTTAGACTGGATAATTGCCATTTCTTATAAAGACTGATCTTCCCATTCCCTGTAATATAAACATCAGGCCTACAGTGACAGTCCAGCCACAACAGTGCTGCAGCAGCGGACTTAATCGCCGGCATATTAGAAACACGGTTGCCCTTACCTTTGTTGATAATCCATCATTCCCTGTGTGGGTGCCACTCCGCAGAAGCTTCCTCTCGCTTCCTCTCTCTCTCTCCAAAGTCCCCCTTTTTTTTCCTCCTCCTCCTCTCCCTCTCTCACAATTCCCACTTTGCACAAGTGATTTCATGAAAGTAATCCCAGCATCCGAAGGAGTGTGATGATCCCTCATTTTCACGAACATACAGCTATAGCCCACATTAACATGGCGCGCACACACACACACAGGGAAGGGCATCGCGCGGAGCCTCCATCGCCCCACTTTTGGGGGAGATTACGCACGAACCAGCGGCCAGCTTCTCCCCTCTCTCTCTCACACACATACAGGCAAACACACGCGTATTGCATATACAAAGAGCTCAAGAAAAAAAGGTTGTGTTACTAGTGTTAAGTGAATGAGAGCTGGAAAACAGCAGCTGCAATATAACCTCATGGGAAATAAGTTCCCATTCCTGCTGTCCACATGACCGCCAGCAACCAATCCCGGAGCCGGGCGAGTCGTAAACTTCCACGGCAAAGTTGTAAATTTTCATAAACAGCAGCCCTTTTTTGTGCTTTAGACATGCTTTCCCCCCATCGCCATTTTTATTCTCTCCTCCAAAAGCTCGCAGAGATGTTTGGAATTTGATGCTGGATTTAAAAACCAAAAAAAGATGTAAGAGTTTATTTGGTTTGACATTGAGCTGGATGTGGTTTCTAACTGAAACAGGTCTGTACACGCTTCTTATTGTTCTCTAAACACAACCGTAGTGCTTTTATACTCATTTAACAACTTTAATTAGATCATTTTCTTCTTGCTTTAATCATTTTAAATCCTAAAAAACCTTCTGTGATCCATTTCTCTCAATACGCACTGAAATAATCGTGTAATTTTATTATTTTGGGGCTTAAATAAAATGGTTTTAGGCTGAAAGATTTTTACATTAAAGACTGTTATGATCTCTCGAAATGGAGATCAATTTGGTTTAAACCTTCCAGGCCAAAGATGGAAAATGGTGTTCGGGTTGATTGAAGTCCAGAGGGGGATTTTAAGGTCACAAAAACTTTAAAACATCACATTTCATCCACCAACTTTTCTATTGAGATCATCAGGATAAAATTAAACTCCCGTCTGAAAGTCACGCACAGCTTTAAGTTCCTTCAGGCTCAAATTCATTCTTTAAAAACACATTTTATGATTTCGTTTGTCTTATTTCCGATTCTTTCTTTGTTTAAATTTGTCTTTTTCAGTTGCCAAGCTGCTGACTTCCACCACAAACCAGTATTTCCGACATTTATAGACGCAATAAAACCATAAATTCCTTAAATGCAACACATTCCCCTCTTTGCTTTGAGGGGTTTATTTTGGCGGCCTCCAGGAGACACAAACTCCAACAAACTGACCTTAAAATGTAGATTTTTGGTTTAAAAAATACGTTTAAAGAATAGGAATTAACGTTTGAGCTGTATTTCCAAAATAAAAGCAGTTTAATCTCCACGTTCGCTGATAATAATTCCTAAATGTTGTGTAAAAGAACAAAATATTGAAGCTTAAATATAATTAATGCTGAAAGCTGTATTTATTTTTCTGTAATATTTCAGACAAAAATGCAGGCAGAGGCCTTGCTTCTTAAAATATATTTAATAAAACCTTTCGATTCAAATCAGTCGATGATTTTAGGTTTTATAACATTTAGACGCTTAATTTTACATTTAAACATTCATTAATATTTGAATTATTGTCTAATTGTTTTCTCTTTATAAACGACCTTTATTTCTCCCAGGATGCAGCAGCTCGTTGCTTCCTGTGTTGTTCTGGTTGTTTGGAGGGTTTCGGGTCAGATGGTTGATAGTTTTAAAGTTTGTTTTTCTCTTTTTCTGTTTTCAACCTGCGAGAAAAACAAAGAAACCGGATGATGCTGTAAAACTTTATGGCCTCTTTAACTCGAACTGAAGAGCTTCAGGATGAAATCACAAACGTTGATTAATTAATAACTTTGCACCAAAAATGAACAATATAAAAACAAAGGAATAAAAAAAGAATATATTTTTCAAGAATATACAACCACAAAATAATAATAATAAAAAATAATAATTGTATCAGGAAATGAAATAAAGAAAACCTTCAATGACTGTGAAACTAAATGTCATTACAAAAAGATATTTTATTGACAATCAGTGCAAAAAAATATATATTTTCAATACTTGACTGCACAAACACGTCCTTGAGAAAAGAAGAAGATAAACTGAGGGGTTTTATTTAAATTAAAAAAAACCTCAGTTTATCTTCCTATAAGGTTCTTAAATCTTAATTAATAATACTTTAATATTCATGAGGATTACATTTGGTTTCACTGAGCCACTTTAAGCTCATATAAACACCCAATAAACAGTCAGTGTCAGCTCCCGATCCATATCTCAGAGGCTGCAGGTTTGGATCACAGATGGTGTTAAAAATCAGGCTCGTCTGCTTTTATTTTGGCACTCTAGGTGAGGTGTGTGTGTGTGTGTGTGTGAGAGATAATTCCTCCTCAGAGTAAAATATCACGTATTTATCTGAGCACACGCAGCAGGTAGAAAAAGTCAAAAAGCCATAATGTTGTTTCTGCAGTGCTGGAGGTTGTAAAGTGGCGAGCAGATATTAAAATCTGTCTACAAACACGAGACGTTCATCACAGGCACAGTGTGTTTGTCTGTATTTTCACAATTTAAAGCCGCTCTGCCTCCACTTCTCCTGTGTGTCTACGCTTTTCAAACCCGGAGGCAGGTCTGGACTCGGTGGTCCTGCTCCTCACTGCCCTTTACCGTGCTGGGGGGCTCTGCGGGAGGAGTTGCGGACGATGTGAGAGAAGCCAGGCCTCCTGACCAGGGGGGCGCGAGTGGAGATGACAAGGAGGCTCTGCAGGGCTGCGGGGTCGTGGGACATGTAGGCACTGCAGCGCAGGCCCCCTTTAGGGACGTGGTTTATGATGGGGACGCTGGGACGGGACCGGGTGTCGGGGTAGGAGCTGCTCCTGCTGTCCTGCCCGACAGACAGAGAGCCCCCGACTGATGGGGGAACAGAAGGAGAATATTTGACATCTGTGGGGGGATAAAAGAATAAAAAAAAAAACAATCAGGTTGTTCTGTTTTTAATTATGTGTTTATGTCTCTGGAAACTGGAAAAAATCACACAACTCAAGCAAAAGAAGACAAAACAGTGCGATAATTATACAAGTTTTATACCTAAAGAGCACAAACTCATTACTGAAGTCAATATTTATGTATTAATGGACATATTGGACACAGTAAGAAGGTCAAAGTAAAGTGAAAATAAAGTAAAGAGTGTTATTTTCTCACACTTTCTCACAGCTGATTTAACTTTATGAGGCAGTTTTAGAATAAAGATGAACACAAAAACAGTTAAAACGCAACAAAAAGACAAAACAGTAGCTGAGACATAACAAAAATAATCACATCCACAGACAGAAATGCCTTTTACTGCTGTGTGGAGGTCATTTCTGACCTATCACAGTGTGTGTTTACCTGGCCAGTGTACCCGCTGGGCGCTGGTGGTCCTCCTCGTCTCCGCCGCCCTGCTGTGGCTCTCGGGCTCAGACTGCAGGCAGGCCGACTCGTTCAGGCTCTTCTGGTCCACCGTGGGCCTGAGCAGGCGCTGCTGAGTCATGTGGGAGTGGATGTGCTGCGGCGAGGCAAATAATATTATGTCATTTTAATTCTGCCCCATGATGATTTCATTAGTACCGCAAATTATCGATAAAATCCACCACCATGGCCTTTCTTTGAACTGCCTGAGCGCTACACAATCAGTGACAATGGCCCAAAACATCAACCGCTAACACGTTTTCATTCCTCACTGACAATTATTTCTTAATCTTGTGATTTGACTGCTGTTCATCCGTTCATACAGCGGCCGTCAGAACACTGAAACATTTAAAATTGAAATAAACTGATGGATGTGGATTTACACTGGAACACTGCTTGGCCTCTCGGAGCCAAACCTTAAGTGTTATTGGATAAAAAACATTCTTCTTCCATAATCCTGAGCTAAACCTTTAAAATATTATGGGTTAGAAGCAGAGCTGCAATGATGAGTTGATTCATCGATAAAAAAAGATAATTAATCTGCAACTATCTTCAATAATCGATTAATCGTTTCAGTATGTTTTGAACAAATATTTTAGCTCCTCAAATGTGAGAATTTAACTGGTTTTCTTTGTTATATAAGAGATTAACAGAAAGGTTTGAACTGAAGACATCACCATGAGCTTTCTTTTTTACTATTTTACCGCATTTTATATTAAACAATTAATTGATTAATCAAGACAATAAACTGCAGAAGTGTGAAAACAATCTGAGAAAATGTTCTGTTGTGTTTTCTTTTATTTGGAAATTGTAATAAAAAATGAGTTTGAACAATAACAGGATGTTTTTGAATCTGAATTGATTATTTAGGGTTGTTTTTTTAAAGGAGCACCTCACATTCCTTTTAATTTCTTTAAATAAACCAGATTTGGTTTTGACTGGCGTACCTGCCGTGACACCTGACTGCAGGGCTGCTGCTGCTTTGTCTTTTGGGAAAACTGTGTCAAAGACTCCAACTGAAAAACAAGAAAATAAAACACAGCAGTGACCGGAAGCTAAAGAAAGCAAAAATATAATTTAATAAAAAAACTGAGACCACATTAGTAGTGAGGTCTTACCTTCACCTGCTGCTGTCTCTGCTTACTCTGCTGGTGGGTGTAGGTGTCCCTGGCGTCCTGCGGGACCCCCCCACCTTCTGTCCGGCCCTGCAACAGCTGGTGGATCTGGTCCACCACGCCCAGGTCCTGCAGTAGTTTCTTCCTCTGGAGCAGCGCAGCCACCCGCTCCTGCTCCTCCAGCTTTTCGTCCTGCTCCCTCTTCTCGTCTCGGACCTCTGCGGCATCAGGATCCACCAAAACGCTCGACAGAGACGGCTGCAGAGACACATTTGATTCAATTTGTTTTTATTGCCCTCGCTGTATATGTAGCCACCAGTATGCATTCACAATACATTTGCCATTACTGTCACTGAATAACCTTGATAACACTGTTTGTTTTGTTTCCTGTCGTGACAATAAAAGATATTTGAATTCGAAATGAGAGACACCCAATAGAAACAATCTGCGGGAATATTATTCTAGCTAATTTAAACTGGGTAAGAGTACATTTACTGGAAGGGGTCAGCCAGAATATGAACCATTCATCACAGGGCAGAAGCTGTTTGACGCCCTCTTGTGGTTTCATATGGACTCTGCGTCTTTAATGACACGGTAAGACAGCCTCACCGGCTGCGGGTCACAGTTTGAGCCGGGGCGTTGTGTTTGTGCTGGCCGCGGTTTGGCTCTCTCCCCCGCCGTCTCCCCCTGCAAGTCTCTCCTCCGGCCTCCCTTCTGGTCTCTCTCCTTCTGCTCCTGCTTCAGACGCAGCTCCTGCAGTTGTTGCCTAAAACACATCAGAAACTTTAACATCTCTCTGATAATATAAAGGATTTAAAAAAATGAAAACATGAATAATTTACTCCCAATTAAATCCCTTTATATTTTTATAAGCTAAACCTAAAAATTAAAGTACTTAAAATTTAATGCTTCAATAATAATGATGAGAAGAAATACGTTACATACATTCAAATATGTTATTTCAGCTTGTGTCATTAATATTGAGACAGGTTCAAATTGTTCAGTTAGTTTCTTCCAAGAAGGATAATCTCCACTAGTGAGCTTTTAGCTATATTTGAATCCCTTTACCTTAATAATGACACATACTGGCATATTGACCTTTGCGCCTAACAAAATGCACTTTTAAAAATAAAACAGCATTTTTAATTTAATTGTATATGAAGGGGTAGTTTAAACTGATATAAAGGCCGGATTATATTATATATTTTACATCTTGTTGCGGGCCGGAGGGAGGAGGACGGATGGCCGCAAATGGCCCCCGGCCCGGCAGTTTGAGACCCCTGTTTTAAGACATATAAAAATATTTTAAATAAATTAAATAATGTCAGATTAATTGTGTCACATGATTTTAATCTATCTGACAAATCCAGAAGATATAAATATGAAAATAAAGTACATTTCATTCAGTTTTAGGTAAAAAAAAGTCTCTTAATTCACTGTAAAGTCTATTTTTAGTGTTTGTGAGTTTCATACGATATGAAATACGTTATTAATCCTCCAGAGGGGAAACTGAGTGTCACCATACATATAGATCACACAGCAGGTTGGACTACTGGAGCACGATTGGCTCCAAACAAGCTGAGAGTCATAAATCCTGCTCATACGTTCACGTGTTCAACTGAGATTAAAGTTGAGCTTTTTTCCTAGAGTACAGTTAGTCCAGTTCATTATTAACAACCAAAAGTTACGGACAGTGATATTGCTTTGAATTTAAAAGGCGGCAAAATCACAGTCATACCTATTCTTTTATTGATTAATTGATTCATAATTTAGTCCATTAAATGGCAAAAATAGTTAAAATTGACATCCAAAACACAAGATATTCAATTTATAATGATAACAAATAATAGATTATTATTATTAAAAGAGAAAACCCTGAACCCTTTTTTATCAGTGTTAATAAAAATCCTCAATCGTACATTTTCAGGGGCTGAGCGTGCCGTCACTACCACAAACACTTATTTTCTTTAGCCTACTTTTTTGTCAATTAATGACCTGTTGATGAACTAATAACTGATTAACACTATCTGTCACGATGCACACAGCAGATGAAACTGTCTGCAGTGAACCACTCCTCTCCTTTTACTGTTCCACCGTTCTCATGTGGACAGCCTCGTGTAGTCCACATGAGAACGATGTGGCTTCAGCTCTTTCCTGGATTGTATGTTGACGGCGTGCTGCGGGTACCTGGCACACTCCTCTCTGGCCTTGGACGCTGCCGTCTCCTGGAAGAGCGAGCTGCTGTGTTTAAAGTACTTGTCGTATTTCTCTTCTCCCTCTCTGGGATAGATCCTCTTGAAGCCTCCCAGGTGTTTGGCCTCGTACCTCTCCATCTGCTCCACCGTGGCAGCCTGGCACTGACGCAGCTCCTCCGACCTGGTGGTAAAACACACACACACACACACACACAGTAACAGTCACCTGCGTGTGACTACGGGAGGCACACGGGGAATGGATGTGTGACCTTGGACAAAAATTCACACGCCATTTGCACCTGACAGAACCCTACCTGGCCTCTCTGGAGCTGTTCTGCTGCAGCCTTTCCTTCACCCTGCGTCTCTCCTCTTTGGTGATCTTGCGGCGGTCGCAGGCGCCCAAGTTGATGAGGGCCAAGGTGTCGTACAGCAGCGCGTCCTTCACCTCGCGGTCCAGTGGCGAGTCGGTGGTAAAACTCGGGGAGTGATTCACCTGGAGACACATAAGAATACACAGATTGACTTGGACGTCTAATGAGATCACAGAAATGTGTATTATGTTTACACTTTTTATCTTTTATGTTATTCTATGACTTTGATTATCTCTTTCTATGTGTGTAACGTAAAGAACTACAAACGTTCATTTGGTTATACAGCCTTGTGTTGTATAATAATAAATACATTTCCTTGATTCCTTGATGAAATGATGTAGAATATTTCCATTTGCTGGAATGGTACAGCCATAAAAAAACATGTTTGACTATTTCACACAACATACAGGTTTTTTTTTCAACCTTATAGCTACTTAAAGGGAAACACGTTTAAAGCTGAGCTAACCAGCCATGAGCAGCGGCTGTCAGACTCTTCGTGTCCGTGCTGGAGCTGTCACAGTCACTAGAAGCACATTTATAAAGTTTCTGTGGGGCCAAGATAACGGCAAAAAGAGGCTAACTCTCTAATGTTTGTGGCAGAGTGGCTAACCAAGACTCAAATATCCAGATTTGGACCTGAATCTATCAACAACACTACCCATACACAGAGGTGGTTTTGGGGTTTAGTTACTCCATATTTATGGCTGATATAACACAGGTGTCGTGGTCTTTCACCTCCAGGACCCAGGGTCTGAGCCGGTGATCCAGCAGCACGTCGAAGCCCAGGATCTCGAAGCAGGCGCTGCCGGTGGTGTGGTTGGGGAAGCACGTGTGGTAGTTATGCTTCAGGATGGGGTGAGCAGAGATCAGAGTCTTTATGATCATGTCCTCAATGTCATTCCACATCTTGTCCGTGTTGCAGCTGATGGACTCCAGGAGCTTGTTCAGGGTGGAGAGCTTTCTGGAGGACAAAGAAACAAAGAAAGAAACATGAAATAAATAAAACGCAGTATTTTAAGAGCAGTAGTAATACGACACAACAAGCATTGTTTATTTATTCACCGTTTGCTGCCAGTGTCCTCATCACGGACAAAGTTCTCGCTGTTCTTGTTGATGGAGTAGTTGGTGAGATGCATGCACACATCCTCCTAATGAGAGGAAGACGAGGGAAGAGAGATATAGATCACATATAAGAAAGATACATATATATGTACATATTAAGGTCTTGGGGCAGTCTGCCTGACGAGCTTTGCCTTTTAAATTACAGTCAGAAACTGATAGTGTAGAAAAAACATTATATCTATTTCATAGTAAAAAACTAAATATCAGGTTTTGAAATTTGGTCGACAAAAAAAAAAAGAATTAAAAATGTTGACAGGTGCTCTGGGAACTAATATTTATCAATTAATCTGAGAGAAGAAATCAAAAATGAAAATAATCATAAACTACAGCCTGAGTTGTTCTAAAGGTTTTATCTGCCTGTTTATTCTTGTTGTTTAATTTTTAACCAACCAGGGTTAGTGCATGTCTTAATGTTATTATTTCTCATTACTTCTTTGTAAACACAAGGATATAGATTATTATGTATATTATCAATGACACAACACGACTAAATATGTACTTTTTACTGTCATTTCTGACCTTTAAAGGATAAAGCTGATGTTTTTGTTACTGTTAACAAATCCTATGAAAAGATTAGAACCAACAACGTGTTAGTACATCTCTCAGCACATCTTTAAAAATATATCACAAGTTTTGAACAAACGTTACTCAAACAGGAGCAAATAGTGAATCTTTGGACACTATTTTCCGCTGTGGATTAATAGCTTTTTGCACAAAGAAATTAGATACATCCGGCTTTGGACATGTACTATACTTGTTGGTAGGATCAATTCATTGGTTTTCAGTGACAATAAGAGACTCATGCTTTAACATTTCCCTACCACGTTGCTGTGTGTCGGTTCGTTGTACTTGGTGGTGCAGAAGCGAGCCAGTCCCTCCTTGAACATGAAAATGCTGAATGGGTCACATGACGTCACCAGCACGTAGACACGCAGGTCAAACTTGTAGCCGTCAATTATGAAAGGCTGAGGAGGGATTGAGAAACAATGTAAAACTTTGTGTGTGTGTGTGTGTGTGTGTGTGTGTGTTTGTGTGTGTTTCTGTATAATTGTTTAATATACCCTCACCCTGGAGATGTACACCTGGCAGATCATATGCTCTCCAGGTTGAATGTCTTTACTTGATTTGGTAATGAAGATGCCTTTGCCTTGGCAACCGGTATCTGGCTTGCAGATGTAAGTCTTGCTTTTTTTGGCCCTGGTGTAAGCTTGGAAGTCACTGTAACTGCAAGGCACAACGGGGATAACGAGTTAGTATATTAAGACACACTGAGGGGGGGGGGGACTAAATAAAAGAGCAAAACTGACTCTGCAGGAAGGCACCACGTTCTGGGGAAGATATTGTAGTCTTTGGGGAAAAGCTTGAGCATACGGTTCATGTTTCTCGCCAGTAGATCTTTGCGGCAGATCTCACTCATCCCTGGGAAATGGTTTATTTTCTGCAAAGACACAAGAGACACAAAAAAAGAGGAATTAAATAAACCGATCCACCTTATTCATTCAGAGAAGAATCGCTGGTGCTGAATAGTTCCAGCATTGAATTACCCAATTAAATTACAAATTGATTACTCGAGCTGAAAAACTGTTATGAGCCATGAACACTGAGCCCTGGGAAAAACCCCCCCGACACAATCTCATAATCTCAGTGGAAATCTACATTTTTTATTATTTCGTGGGTAGGCATATTGAGCAGAAGAATTTAAATTACATGTAGAATACATTACAGTGTGACAGAGCAGAATGACAAATCCCCTCTGATTCATTTTCAGCTCGATTTATAGAATTAAATTCAGTTTAATCAGTCTTGTACGATGATGGTGTGGCCTCAGTGTGGGTGTTTTTTGTGAGGAATACCTGGTAACGCTTCATGTCCTTCACTCGGTCTAGAGACACGGAGCAGTCGGTCCAGAACAACGTCCAGTCTTCACCCTCCGCCGCCTCCCTGAGGCCGTATCTGCGAGCAGCACGCCGCACTGAGACGAAGAAACAGCAAGGGGTATTTTTACTTTACTGATGAACGTTTTTTGTGCGTATTTAAGAGTTTGGACTCATGTAGGAGCTACGGATTAATCACAAGACACACAACAACAAAACAGTATACATTTAGAATACAGTACATGGCCGAAAGTATGTGGACACTCGAACATTAGACCCTTCCAAACGCGAAGGAGAAACTACGGTGGCCGCAAAAGTGAGCCAGTGTTTGGTTTGTCTCTTCTGGGCTACTGTAGAAACATGGCGGTTTAACATGGAAGCGACCTGTAGCATCTGTATACTGTACCTTATACTATATACTGTATGTATACAGCATAAAAGGCTCAATCTACGGTAACAAAAACACGATTCTGACTTTCAGGTGTTCAGAAATGAATGAAAACAGTTATTTCTGCCAAAAGGTCGTCCTAAATGTTACAAACTGGACCTTTAAATAAAAAAAAGTGGTTCAAACTATAAGTAAACAGGGGTGTCCACATACTTTTGGCCATGTAATATATCAAGTGCTTCCCATTTTCCAGTACAGTCTCTGTTTGTGTGTCTGTAAAATACAAATAGCTGTAGCGGTGCGGCAATAAAGACATCTTTGGCCTGAACGTACCGCTTTCATATTTGCAGTTGGTGAGGCTGATCCACAGTCATCTGGAAGAGAAGAGAGACAGAAAGAGGGACAGACACCTGCTTTGCTGCAACAACGTCCTACAAATGCGTCATTACGCTCGTCTTCCGTCCCCCCGGGTGAGGAGGACAAGTGAGAAAACAAAAACTTAAGAGCCTCGAGGACACGTTGCAAAAAATCTGAACTGTCAGGGTGCTCGGAGGTAATATACCTGTGATGGGAAATAACTGCGGAAGTACAAATGGAGGAGATCCAGCAGCAAAGTACCTCTTCTTGCATTTTTTCCTCTTCTTGTTGATGGGCGGCGGCGTGCGGGTGGTGCGGGCTTCGGTTTGGCTCTCGCCCCCCTCGCCCTCGCCCTGCTGCTCCTGTTTGAGTGCATCACCACTCCTGTCGGGGCTGTCCACAGGTAGACCCATCCTGGACGTGGACAAACAAACACAAACGTGCTTATTTGAGGAAAAAAAAAAACTTAAAAACATCTTAAAATCATGCAACTCCCATTTTTTTTACTCACTCACGTGGTGTGTTTTTTTTAATGGGATGTGCTGCACAGCCTCACAATGAAATTCAATCAAACAGAACCAAGTACATGGTGTAAGTGCGCACACGGAGTCATGTTTCCGTTTCCATTTCTCTCATCAGGTGAGTGCTCTGGCTGTCGGCACATTGTCACACACTGGCATTCAAGAGTTATTGTGGCAGGACGGATACCAATAGTGGGCAATAGTGCAACAATAGCGAGGGGGGAATTAATTATAACACCACAAATAGTGTCAGTGAGGTAAAAAAAAGTGTCCTTGTCACTGGTTTTATAAGTATTTTCCACAATTTTCATAAACTCTTTTTAATTTTTAGATAGCGTGTGAGCCTTTCACTATCATATATCTCTTTATCAATGTCCAGCCACTGTCTCAGAGTGAGGGAATCCTCTTTAACACTTTAACACCACTGTCTACGCTTAAAGCACTTTTAAAATGTGACCACACAGAAGTGACTGAGACGCACATTCATCAATAACATAAACAAGACTAACAGAGTCCTAAATCCATGTTACATACTAACTCAGAGCTGAAATGAAGACACCAGACAGGACGAATACTAAATAGGATTTTTGAGTGTGCTGTCGATGGATACTATTCTCCCACAATGCAGTGCACAGAGGAAATGCAGGAGCTGCTGGGAAAAATAAAATGCATCATGAATGATGGTGAAACAGCTCCAGAAAGAAAGAGTGTAACATCTAAAAGGGTTTATTGATGATATTCATAGTGCGCATTGTGTCGTTTCCTGTTCTAAAAGCTAAAGTTTGTAGTTTAATCTGTAGTTTATCACGCGTTCCTCTTCTGTTGATGTCCGTCTGCACTCTGACCCGAGCGCGGAGGCCAGCGATCGCCACAGCGGCGTCTCAGCTGCTCGTCTCTGTCTCCTATCTGGTGTCTTGCAGGGTGAAGGAGAGGTCAAGTTAATTCCTGGTAGTGATTGCGACAGAATACCGTGGGGGTGGTGGCAGTACGCAGGGACATCCCAGGTACACTGTGGGAGGTTACGGTGCTAGGTGACAGTATTCTGATCCAATGATCTGGATAATCCTGGCCCTGAACTGTGAGCTTTACACCGGGCCGAGACGCCCCACTGACCTCGGCGTGGATACGGTTACGGCCCCGCAAAGGATTTCTCCAAGGTTGTCCCTCAGCGTGCAGCCACAGGTACATCAGTGACACCTTTGTGTTATCTGTCCTCAACAAACAATGGCTGGTTTCAGTGTGAAGGACTTTGTCAACTGTTAACTGTCACTGCGTACATTCAGGCTACGCCACGACACGCAATGCCAGCACTTATTATTGTCTAATTTAACTCACCTAACTCTCTGCTTTATTAAAGAAAGGACAAACCTTTTAAATTCTCTATAAAAACTTCCACAAATTATCTAATTAGAATTGCAGTTTTAGTATATAACACATTCTCTTACTTGTGTAAACACTCAAAAATAAAGCAGCAACTAACAGTTACTTTTATTATCAAATCAATTATGAATTATTTAGTCTATAAATGTAAATTAAACAGCTTCAAACTGCTCATGTTATCTGGCAACAGTCCAAAAACCCCAAGGCATTTAATTTGCACATTTAAATCCACAAATAATCGCTATTTTAGATAAATTACTTAAATTATTATCAAAATAAACATCAGATAATTGTCCTTCTGCACCAAGTGATTGCACACACTCAGTTTCCAGTTCATTAGGTACACTTTGCTCAAACTAACACAGTCAAATACACAAGTGTTGATGTAATTACGGTGCTGCTGAATCTAATATTTTAGTCTGCAAATACATTTTAAGCTCATACACCTTGTTTGCTATCAGGTTTCACCGTCTTCATTTAGAAACGCCTCTGACTCACCTGCACTGTTACGCCTACATTTGTGAGGAACAGTGGCGTTGGAAGATGCTGCCCCCCCCACACACACAGTAGAGAACAGTGGTCGTTTAGGAAATGGAGAGATTGCTGCCCTCCCCCCCCCCCATTCACACACACTAACAACAACCACACTTACAACACAACCACACATCACACACCACACATCCCTACTAAGACGCCGTCGCACTCCTCAGCAGACAAACCAACGAGCCACATCTCGACCTCTCGACCGCCGGCCTCTGAAACAAAGACAAAAAAAAAGATTTGTATCATCACAAGGAAGGCTCGGTTCAGATTGACTCACGCGCTCGAGGATCTGGTGACCAATTAGAAACTGTGAGAGACAAAACACCTGATCCCTCTCGACGTGATGGAGAGAAGATGAGCGGGAGACCTCGGCGGGGAGCGAGGGGAGACGGATAATCCCTGATATTTGTTCACTGAAACAGGAGAAGTGTTTTTCAACGCCTCGAGCTGTTGGGTTTAAATCTGTGCTGAAAAGCGGCGTGGCATCTCAAACGGAGCTCGGGGGGGGGGGAAATGTTGGTCAAACACAAAGCAGACACGTTTCCCAATCAGGTGACGGCAACAGTGCTGAAATTATTCCTCTATGAATCAATCAAAGTGTCTATGTTGTGTTTTTATGGAGGGATAATCAATGTGTAGCTTCTCTTCTCTTCTGTGCAGAAAGCAGGATGTCCCAGGTGTGTTATTAAATAAGAAAATCGACGATAAACAGTTGGTTTTGTCTGTAAGGACGGCTGCGTGGATTGGATATGCAGATTATTATTCTGCTCTACAAATTAGCTTTTCAAATTAGGATTTGGGTACAGTTTTCTGATTTGTGGTGCCAAAGAAACAACATCAAATCCTCAAACTATTGCTATTAAACACTGATTTTAATGCCCCGACTGTACGAGAAACTGCATGAATATGAAAAACTTGGTTCATATTCAGTGTAACTTGGTGTGCAGACAGTAATCCACCATATCTCTAAATAACTGCTTAAAATACAGGATTTACTGTTCACAAAAGCTAATAAAAATGTAAGTTTGTACACTGATTGGTCAAAGAAAAGAAAACTCTGGTTTGTTGTAAGCAGTAAATAGTATATACTGCTTTATACTTCTTTCTTTCAGAGGGAAATATTGTACTTTACTTTTAAAAGCTGCACTTTTACTTTTCAGACAGTAAATAAAAGCTGCAGCAGCAACTGCAGTAGTAAAATGCATTAATGCATCAGAATTAATAATCCATAAAAGCCTACATAATAATATAACACTCCCAGGGGCCATGTTTCTGTATAACTGTACTTAAACTTGCAGGATCTGTGCTTGTAATCGAGTATTTCTCCATACTAATAAGTAAAAACTGTAAATACAGCAGTTTAAATTGAGACTTTTCACACATAAATCCTTTTTTAACCAAAAAAAAACAGTCACAATTCAGTTTCCACTAATTAACACGTAACGCTCCTTAACATTTCACACAGTTTTAACGTTTCACCTGATCAATATCTTTAGTTTTATATCACCAAATAAAGATAAAACCTCACGCAGCTACCTATACGTAGCGCCGTTGCCGTGGTAACGCAATGTTTACCCTAGCAACCACTAGAGGTCAACTTTTTTTTTTTTTAAACGGCTATAAAATGTCGTAAACTTTGACGTTACCGTTACAGAAAGGAGTGTCCTCTCGTTTACCGGAGGGAGGAGGGGGGGGGCGGTAAACACAAACAAACCGAGCGGCCTCCGGTAAATGTTGTTGTTTGTTGGCGGGAGTCGGTGGTCGCACGGACGAGACTACAAATGTAAACATGAATGAACTCACTCACACACACACACACAGGAGAGCGCGGTGCCCGGCAGATGGAACGCCCCCTTTTTACAACTTCAGCCAATCGCAAGCCGGGCTGTGAGAATACTCGCTTCTGATTGGTTGTTTGGCTCACCGATGAGAAAAGGTTGATCCACAGGTGAAGCTTTAGGTTTCCACATATATTTCATTATTATCAGGTAGTTTCTGCACAAAATGCATGTTTTTTTATCTGAAAACACCTGCCCTGAAAAAAATAAATAATATATAATAATAATATATTATTCTATATAATAATATATTATTATTATACTGTAGGATCCAAGATTTATCATAAAATCACCAGTTTTACTGATATAAATGATCTATTGTTTCTTATTATTTAATTTAACCATAAGTGCACAATTTTCACATTTGTAAAATTATGATTTTTATCTTTTTTATATAAATTTTACCCAACATATGAGTTCCAGTAGAAAATATATATAATTGTAGTATTGTTATTTTATTATATGAATATTACCGTTCAGAGAGAGGGTGGCCTACTTGAATTTGATTTATTAGTGTTTTATTACTATTATTTTATGCTTTTTTTAAGTGGTAAAATCTGCTGAAATGGCTTAATGTCCAAATTCTATCATATGGCTTCTTTAACTGACTGATTGGAAACCTTTCATGCACTCAGGCATGTTTAGTTTGCTTGTAAAAAACTAATAAAAACACAATAAAATACAATAAACATTTCCCCTTTGGCTTTAAAGTGAATATATAAATTATTTTAACTACAGGTTCACGCAGCAGCATCAGTTTGTAATGAGTTTGGCTCCCTCTTGTGATTTTATCTCACACTGCAGAAGAGAGGAAGGAGTGAGTTGTCAAAATAGGACTACATCTCCCACAATGCACCACCACTGATGCCTTCAATACCAATCGGAAAGGAGGACGCTGTGTATTTGATTTGTGCGCACATGAGCCTGTGAGATATCAGAGCTTATCTGACTCCACTGATGTAACGTTTGGTCAGCTGTGATTGTTTTTTGCAGCCTACAAACTTATTATTATGTCCACTTTTCTGTTATTTTGTTATTAAGTAATGTTTTTTTAAACAGCACAACATGTATTATAATAAATACAAAGATAATAAAAGTAGTTAATTCAAATAATATACTCTCCATGTTGACTGTGTCGACTAAAAAGTATATGTTTTTGTTTTAGTTCAGATTAATTGCATCTAATATAAATAAACATGCGTAGAAAATATAAAAGTAAAAGAAGAAATATAAAAATCTATTACATTTTATAAAAGAAAAAACAAATAGCTAAAAAGTTAAGTTGAAAGCCTCATGAGAAGATTTGTTTTGGATCCATAAAGTTGCATCTATTTACGCTGTTAAAGGTTCAAAGTTAAGCTGCTAAAGACTATTATTGTCTGCCAACAGATCCTTCCTTAATGTCACACACTGGACCTTTAAGTGGCAGAACAGTGATGTCGTATTTACAACCCTGGTGGTACAAATGTCCGAGCAGCGCCTGAACGCACTGCAGTGGCTGTTGAGGACAGACTTGCTGACTGACGGTTGTTCTCGATGCTGTGACACCGAAAACATGTGAGTTTTAATGTTTTTATATCCTAACATTTACTGAAAGTGTGGGTTTGTTAGAAGAGCTCAGAGTGAAACCAATATCGTGTAGCAAAGTAATCAATACATAATGTTTCGGGTGCGGTCTGTTTTTTGTTGGCGTGATTACTTTCGTTTTCTTTATTTTTAAAAGTGCTCTTTAAAGTGCTATTAAAAGTTTTTAGAACAGATTAAATGCCATTTCCGGAGAGGAGGTGAATAGTTTTATTGATATCTATCAGCCTGTTCTGCTCTGGGAAGAGTTTTAGCAGTTAATTATGACTGCGTAATCAATTTGGAAACAAGATTGTAAGTGCGCAAAAACAACCACAGGAAGAAAGAAGCCTATAAAAAAAAAAAAAAACCCCTTTCTGTTCTACCAGAGACCATCTTGTGACACCTGCGGTTATCAGTCACACTCATGTTTCATCATCACTGTTTATTTGTTCACTCAGCATGGAGAGCTTCACAGAGGTCGCAGCCACCAACTCCTCCGCACGCACTTACTCCCAGGTGGTGTTCACGGACATCCCGCAATCATACCAGCCTTCAACCCACATCACCTGCAGCTACACCCTCACCGCAGCCTTCCAGCCCAACCCCAGGGACTGGGTGGGCATCTTTAAGGTGAGGAAAGCGATGGCACAGGTAGCCCCACAGTTATTTTCCGTGAAGTGGAAGTCTTGGTCTCACTTCTTCCTTTCCAGGTGGGTTGGAGCACAACAAAGGATTATCATACC
Organism: Morone saxatilis; assembly: GCF_004916995.1. Taxonomy (NCBI): domain Eukaryota; kingdom Metazoa; phylum Chordata; class Actinopteri; family Moronidae; genus Morone; species Morone saxatilis. Next base: position 2,920,326 of record NW_023339651.1, on the reverse strand, counting down.
TTTGTGTGGGTGGAGCCATGTCTGGATGTGGTCGAGCAGTCTGTGACAAGGCAGGCTGTTTTTAAAGGTAAGAAATAGTTTCACTTTTGCTGCAGGGTTACATAATGCTTTGTTATGTTCATAATATCCTGTAAGAAGTTTCAGTATAAAGTGTAAACACTTTTAAGCTCAAGTTGATGCTTCAGTCTCTGTTTTTATGAGCTGGCTGCGTGTTTATATAGAAACTCAGTGCCTTCATACAGGTTATCTGTTGCAGTCAAATTCTCTATGTAAACTAGAGAGTCAGATTTTATGTTACGTGTAGGTTATCTAGCTCTTTATAGTAGCTCAACCGCTCACAGATATTTACAGTTTCTGAGTCTTTTAGGCCACAGTATGACCTTTCAGTGCAAGTTACAGCCTCTGTGTGCCTCATTTCCCTTCTCAGTTAGTTCTTTTTAGGCCCCAAACAGCTGAAACTGTCTCACATAATGCAGTGGATCCTTTATAATTGTCTTCTGGCCCCTAATATTAATCTTGGGTCCGTTGGCTCTAGGCTAATTAGTTAAATATACAGTATATGTCTGTTAGGTGTGATTAAGAACATAAACAAGGAGGCAGTTTGTGTTGTTTGGTGAATGAAACACCTTAAAAAACGCACAAACATATTATACTTAATGTCAGGAGAGAGGCCTTTAAGATTAGAAAGAGACAAAAGGGAAAACTAATGTTCATCATAAATGTGTATCTTAAAAACAAATGTAGGAACTGTTATAATGCTCGTTACCTGGGAGTGAAACAATATGTCAGTTTTACAGTAAGGGTGTAAGTTTAAGATAACTTTAGCCACAAATTAAAAGAATCAAGGGTAATTGATAAGTATAATAGTGGCTATTTATTGATTAAACAATCAACAGAAATATAATATCTATCGAGCAAAAATGCCAAACTTTTCCTGATTTCTTCCTGTCAAACGAGAGGATTTACTGTATTTCTCTCTTATATAATTGTAAACTGGATATTTTTTTGGTTTTGGACTGTTGGTCAACATAACAATATAAAACATGCTTCAATTTTACAAAGATACATCAATGATTTTAAATATTCGTGCTGGCGATACTTTTTTAAAAGGTCCTTCGGTGCAGCAGCCTGGGTCATTGAATTCTGACCTTTAGTCTCTGCTGCGGGTGTAATCACCCGCCCCCCTCCTGTTTCCCTCTTTCCTCCCCTTTTCCTGGTCAGCTGTCCTAGATTCAAATTAAAAGAAAAAGAAATATATATATATATATATTTAGAAAAAAGATCTTGCCCTCTAGCAGTCTGCTCTGTTCTTGCCCAATTAGATTACTACCTGCCAAAGGATGAGATCGAGTTCTACCAGTTCTGCTACGTCGACAGTACTGGCCAGGTGCGAGGAGCCAGCACTCCTTTCTGTTTCAGAAACCCAGTGGAGCAAAACATGGAAAGCAGCACGGATGACGAGCTCCTGGTTATCACGACACAGGTATCTAGATTTGGAGATAGTGACTGTATCTTTTGATAATGCTGTTCTTGCAGCAGGGTTGTTGACTGAGCTCTGTGACACAACTCTTTATAATCTAATGGGATCAGATGGCTAAAGTAAATACAGCTTAATATTGATTCAATGTGCTTCGTTGAACCCAGGAACAGGTCGAGCAGAGCGTACGTGAGAAGGCTGAGCTGCAGAAAGAGTTGACTCAGATAATGGAGGAAAACGAAACCTTGAAAAGAGCTCTGCAGAAGGAACAGCAAGACGCCGCCAGCTTGAAGGTCTGCTTATCTAACTAATCGTAACATCTCGGTGATAGTGGCGACATTTGCTCATTGTGAAACTGTGGAGTTAAACTATAATATGATGAACCGTGTTTCTTTTCTACAGGACGAGAACGAACAGAAAGAGAAAGAAAAGAGTCAGCTGCTCAAAGAACTGGGTCAAATCAAGGAGCAAAATGAAAACTTGAAGAGCACCTTACAGGAACGGCAGAAAGAAACAGACCACTTAAAGGTTTGTTGTTGATCCACGTGTGAACATATAAACCCAGTGCTACAGAATCAGTGTGAAAACCTAACTTTTGGATGTCAATATTAGGAGGAGATGACCCAAACGATGAAGCAGATGGAGACACGAGAACGTAAAGCTGCTGAGGAAAAAATTAGTCAAAGCATGAGTTTCGACAAAGCGGCAAAACAAACTGAGGTATGAGATCGTTGCATCTCGCTGTTAAATGCTCCGACTATTTCTTGTAAGAGTCCTTTTATTTTTTTAATATTGCATTTGTTTCAGACGCACGCTCAGGAGAAATACGACCGAGCTGTGATGAAGATCAACCAGCTCAAAGAGGAGCGTGAGGAGCTGAGGGGCAAGGTCGATGCTCAAAGTCAGGAGATCTGCAAGTGAGTCAAGTTAAAGTCGGCTGTTAGAACTTGTGCGTAATGTTTTCTGAACAATAAACAAATGTTTTTTTTGTGTGTGTTTCAGGCTAAATTCCATAATCAGAGAAAAAGAAAGGGAACTGTTCAAAGTGAATGACAACATCCAGCTCCTGCAGGTACCTTTCTGTGCAACAGTCTAACTCAGACTATGTTTAAAGTCTTGAAATGAGGCACTGACATACTTTGGCATACAAATCTTACATACAAATGAGGAAAACGCTATAATTGTGTGTTTTCCATATGAAATAACACTATATGTGCGTGCATATGTTTGACATTTAACTTGCGTTGAGTTCATAGATCTCAAATAATTGTAGTTTCTGAGATACAGCCAGTTTCTTATCACTCTATTTAGTCTTTGGGCACATGGGACAACTGTTTTTTTCCTAAAATAGTTGAAAATGCCCTGAATAAGCAGTAAAAAAAATGGGATTTTTTAAATATTTTCAGCACACGAATGCGACAAGCTCCTATTTATAAAGTCCATTATAAAAGTTGCCACAACTATTATTAGTCTGGACAAATAAAGAAGACTAAATATAGTATGATTTCAACTGCGGCCACAAATAGGTTAAGGAATTAAGCTAGCATTACTTAAAGATCCCCTCCAGTCATTTATTAAGACCTATAATAATCTGCTTGGAACAACAATGTATGTCTGATGTGTCAATAAAAGTCAAATTTCCACATTAAAATCCTTTAAAAAGGGATCCACTAAGCGGCTAATTTAATGTCATGATGCCAGACCAGAGTCAAAGAAGAGAGATGTACTGTAAATCTTTATAAACAGCTCACAAATATATAGTTTAATTCTTAAAAAGTGGTTTAGTAATTTACTTAAACAGCTGCTTGCTGTAGTTTTCAGCAAAAGTTACTCAAACAGGAGGAAATGATGAATTTGTTAAGGAACTACTTTCATCTGCGGATTAATACACATTTGGTGCTTTAGGTGAGTATCTACAGCTGCAGCTCTTGACTCCAAAAGGTCCACTTACTGGCTTTTTCCCCCCAAGCGAATGACACTGGCTCAGGTGTCGCCATGTGACCTGATAACGAGTGGTCGCATATCTGGAGACATCGTATCCCCCGTCTCAGTTCAGAGATGGTGTTCGGCCTCAGATGACACCTGAGCCAGCTGCACCTGCTGATGAAGACTGTGGCGTGATTTAAAGCTAGAGCTCCTTAATGGACCTTTCAGTTGAGATTAGAAGAATAACATGTATCAGGTCTGATCCTTTAAGAGACAGACCGTTATCAGACCATAACTTTGCCAATAAAGTGGAGCAACATCATGTGTTAAATGCTCATAAATGCCATTATAAACACTTAAAAACAGGACAGGTCAAGATTTGGGTCCAGATGTGAACTTTGGTCCTGTATTCAAATGTGTGTTTTACCAGGTTGATGTCCAGAGCAGCGAGAAAGCGAATGAGAAGCTCTCTGCTGAGCTGCTGAGGTTGCAGAGCCTTGCACACAACATGGACGACATGAAGAAACAGAACCAGGAGTTATGCAGGAGGCTGTCGCAGCAGGATACACCACTGAACAGCCCAGATGACGATCTGAGGGTGGGAACAAATTTTAAAAAAAAAAGAGGCTTTTAATTACAAACAATGACACAGCGTTCCTCTGTGCTTAATGTTACGATGTCTTCCCCTTCAGGAGCAGTGTCAGACTCTCACCCGCAAGCTGCAGGACACTCAGGCGAAGTTGGCCACTGAGAAGGAGGAGTCCAAAAACATCAGGAGCCGAGTGGAGTATCTGGACAGAGAGGTGACGCAACTCAGGGAGCAGCTGGAGGGCGTGATCTCATCCTTGGACCAGGCTAACCGGAAATGTAACAAACAAGAGGTAAAGTGAAGACAAAAACCTCGGTTCAAGTATATTTATGTGGCCAAAAGTATGTGGACATGTTATTATGAGCTAAACCTTTTAGTTCCAATGAAGGGAAATCTTAATGCTGCTGCATACAATGAAGCTGTATTTTTAGGAACGCTACAGGAGGACTGAGAGCTGAACACTTCTAAAACAGACTTTTAAAACCATCTGTTTCTGCTTCTGGTCTCGAGTACGGATACGAGCTGAGTCTCAGCTGCATGTACGGTTGTTTGAGGGAGGAAGGGGGGTTGTCACGGGTTGGTCGTGGTCAGCGAGACGTCACCGCAACCCCCAAAGCAGACTGAAGTGGACAACCCACAAAATAAAAGGTGTAAAATAAAGAAAAAGCTAAAGAAAACTAAAAGGATTTTTAAATATTTGGCTTCTCTGAGACTTTGAGAGAGGCTGTTCGAGAGCTGTGCACCACGCAAGCTCTGGACCCAACCTCACACAATGTTGAATAAATCAAAGCCTGAAATCAAAAGAGAGGAACACATGATGTCCACATACTTTTGGCCATGTAGTGTATAACTCTGGTTTGCTTTCTATATCTGTGTGTTGAAAGCGACGGCTTCTTTCCTTTCGTTATTTTTCAGCTACAACTCAGAGAGGCCCATGAAAAGATTGCAGAGAGAGAAAGCGACACAGAAGACAAGGATCACTTGATCATGCTGGTGAAAAAAGAGAAAGAGGAGCTTATGAGAGAACACCAGGTACGTTTTACACAATCGTCTCGATTCAGAGGGTTGCTTTGTGTTCTGAGAGTTTGTTCAACTGTATTTCTTCTGTCAGAATCTCACCAATGATATCGAGGCGCTGCGGAGAGCCTACGCTGACATCCAGGCAGCTCCCCCCGCCGAGTCGTCATACATGCAGCCTGACGTCACCTCGCCAGCTGGCACCACGCCTGCCGCCCAAGACTGGCAGCAGCCGGAGTCAACTGAACAGGCTGAGAACCTGTATGAGACCATAGGTGAGTGACGGGCTTAGGATTGGGCGATATTAATGCTATTATTAGATAGTATATTAGAAGATTATAAACAGATTTTATGTTTTTACAGAAATGGCTATTAACTTTAACATCTCTGGGTGAATTAAGGGCCGTCCACACCAAAGATTTCATCCATATCACCACCTAACAGCTTAATCATCATAGCTGCAGGCCAAGAATAAACAATTAACGGTCATTTTGTTTAATAATTTGGCCTGTTTCTCTTTCCTTGCAGGGAGCGTTGCAGACCAAGAGGAAGAGGTAAGTCAAATGAACCCATCACTCATACGATTCCTCTCCAGAACGTGTTGTCAGTGAGCAGTAGCGGGTTATTTATCTGTATTTTCTTACAATCTTATAATCTTTCCAGTCATGAATCACAAAATGACCTAAAAGTGGTAGAAAAAGGAAACCTGAAAGAAGTAGTATTTAAAAGCAGGACACAGGGCAGCTGAACTCCACAACACATCCCTCGATGTTCAGTCGAGGGATGTGTTGAGAGTGACTCAACTGTTTACAGTTTATTTTCGAAGCGGACCTTAAAACATAATCCGCTCCCTATTCTGTTACCGCTTCTAATGCGTGGCCTCTATTTCTGTTCCATTGCAGTCGCTGGTGTGCCGTCACTGCCAGGAGAGGTTCCCTCTCATAACCCAGCAGGAACTGGAGCAGCACGAGCAGAGTCACAGAGTCTGTCCCTTCTGCACCATGATCTGTGACAACATGGAGCAGTCTGTGTTTGAAGATCACGTCTACAGCCACGAGCTGTGAGAACGGGCACCGGGTCCAAAGGTCCCGTTGGGTATGACTCATGTGTTTGGGGGGTAAAAAAAAAAAAAGGTCTTACAGGTTGGGTTGTATGTAAAAGGGCTGCGCTGATTTCTTTTATTTTTT
>NW_023339651.1:2909399-2914105 GCF_004916995.1 Morone saxatilis | reverse complement strand
ATCCATCACAGTGAACATCATGTCCTCATTTATTTTAGGTCAAATGTTGTCTTATGATTGCGCAGTAATGCATTTAAAAGTGGGGATGGTTTGGAAAGGTCTGCGGTGGATTACCACACAAGTGGGCAGGGTATCGTTTGCCAGTAAGATCCCTCCAGAGTGCCTGTGCTGATACCCAAAAATACAAAACCCCTTATTGTGATTCAACAATAGAAGATAAAATTGTCATCTAAACACAAGCAGACGTATTTTGCCTGAACAAAATAGTAAAATTGGCCTCCTGTTAGGAAGGGAAACGTCTGTGCAGGCAACGATTTAATAAAAATATGGAAAACTTGTTGAGTATTTTGATTATTTAAATCAGGAACTACCTGTGAAGACATAAACATGATAATAAATCTGACCAGATGTTTGACATCAGCTTCTCTGTATGATCTTTTGGACACATTTTGGTCTGTACTGAAAAATGTTTCAGTACAAAATACTCAAATACAAATACTCAGCCGTACACAACACTTGAATAAAAGTAGGCATGGTTTTAATGGTTAGGAATTACCTAAAATTTGAGAAAAACATGTTAAAAAAAACCTTTGGTATGCTTTGGAAAATAAAACAGCAGTAAGGTAAATATAACTTGTAGTAAATAGGCTGAAACATGCTTGAAATGGTTCCTTTTTAAAGAGATGAAACTTTAATTATAAATGAAGCATGGCACATTTAAAACTTAGTATATACTACAGTATAGCTTTGAACTTAATCATCTCTCAAGGGGAACGTACCGGGATCGTACCGATGTATGGATTTATTTCTGTTGATTTTAAAATGTATATGACAGAACGAATTGTTGGTGAGGTAATCAATTCAAATGAATGAATGCAAGTGCGTTGAATGCTGACAATAAAAAAGAGTTAAATGCAGATGTAGTCTTTTTGTTAAGTTGGTTATTGTTTATACATGAAAAATTACATGTTCTGTACAGAATTATACATAACCACCCATAAACCGTGACACCAGCAAGACAACAAAGACTTCACACTGAATTTCATACGCAATTTTAGTGGAAATCAAACTTCTTTCTTGCACTTCTTGCTCACATGGATGTAACTGAGGAGCAGCTGAGGAAAGTTTTCCCTCCTCGTGTCCAAAGAATGATCTCAGGAGGGAGTTCGCTCAGCCTGCCAAGCCCAGTGAACCAGCCAGCTCCATCACATGAGTCCTCCCCCCCACCACCAGGCACATTTTGTTTACCAACATCGTCTCTAAAAGCCGCCGTCGTTCCTTAAGGGGTCATCTGATTGGCCTCCTCTGGTGTGACGTCGCGGGAGGTCAGCTCAGAGAAGAGAGCTGGCAGCCAGTACTGTGATTCTCCAGCTGCCTGAGAGTCCAACCAAGCCAGGCCTTCTTTGAGCAGGTGATCCTGGAAACATGAGAGTGGAGAGTTTGTACAGAGTTCACCGACTTACAGTGCAGTTTAATACCTTTCTCAGTTTTACAAGAGTATAAAACCAATTCTAGGACTGCAACTAATGATTATTTTTATTATTGATTCATCTATTAACTATTTAGTTTTTAAAATGTAAAAAATAATTGAAAATCGTACATTATGTCCTCAATTTGCTTGTTTTCTCCAAGCATCAGTCCAAAAGATATTAAATTTTCTATGATTTATGACAATGAAAAGTATCACATCCTCCCATTCAATGAGATAAATGAGAATATTTGTCAATTAACTTTCTGAAAAGTAACTAATGGTTGCTGAACTAAATAATTCCTAATGATGAAACGAATGTTACATAACATTGTCTATAGAGCAAAATGAATTCAGTGTTTTTTAAGACCTGCAGACTCAGCAGAAGCAGTGAGAGTTGCTGCATTTCGTTGCCTCAGTACTTTGTGCAATAATAATAATAATAGTAAAGTTCTAAAGAAATGAGCTGATGTGAACTTACCAGGACGTGACACGCCCGCTCTTTCTCCCATTTTAGACTATCCTTGATCTCACTCACTGTGACGTAGCCCTTCTTCTACAAATGAACAAAGAAACAAACAGACATGATCTCTCTCTCTCTCTCTTTTGGAGAGAATATAGAGAGAACAACCTCTTTTCCTTCTCACCAGGTGGCAGCATAAACTGAGGACAGTGGTGAGTTGGAGAATAGTGACATCAAGTGTTAGACTTTAAAACCTGCAGGTGAATTATTTTTTATCCCGGTGACTTAATTCATTCCCCAACTTTGGAAGCAAAAACCTTCCCTGCATAAATCAAATTATTATCTAATAAAGAAATTAAGGAAAGGTTAACATTTTCTCCATATGTACATCGGTTTTTAGTCATAATTCCTCCTGTCCACACTGGCTATATATAAAGTAAATAAATCTTAATGTAATTTTAATGTTAAGTGATTGAGGGAAACCAACAGTCTCTGTTTGGTGTAAACATATTTTCTAGAAGTTCAAGTTAATATGAGGCTTTAGCAGTCAGTTAGAAGAAACAAATCAAAGTTTTAGTCTTTTTAGTACCATATGAATACTTTGTCTTTGTTTCCCTTCACTGCAGCTCAGGAAGGAAACACATAGAGGGAATTTGGTGCTAAAAATACATGTTATGTTACATGTTACATGTATGTTAATACATGTAGACTGATCTGACATTCAGAGTGCTTTGTGGTTTATTAAACTGATTTTATTTTCTTTGACCATAAGACACGGTGATTATTTAACCTTGTATAGTCGCAGCCTTGATGGCATTTGATTCAGACTTTACAACAAAGTGACTTTAGGACAAACGTGAGACCAACATGTAAAGCTGAAGACACATTAACATGATGAAGTGTGTCTCTAAAAAAGGTCTTTATACTTATTAAGACTCTATGACCAAAGTTCAGAATCCCAAGACAATGTCAGTGATAAAAAAACAACAGGAAGAATAAATCTGGGTGAACAAATCATAGTTAACAGAACAAAGCATCTCAGTTTGTGGTAAAAACATGTGAGACCTGCTTTAATGAACCCGTCTTACCTCGGCCAGCTGTAAAACTACAGTGTGATCCATGTTGAGCTCTGCTGGGACTGACTGGACCAGGTAAGAACCACCAACAGGAATCATCCCAAAGCCGCTACCCATCACCTTCAGTTTCTTTATGGCTCTCACCAAGTCGTCTCTGGGGAGCACATAATGACTTTAATAGACATACAACAAACACATGGGGCAATAGCAACTCTGATAATAATGTGCAGCTGTATAAATACAAAACAGAACATTTTACACAGAAATGACACATGAAATATTCAGTTAGTGACACTTACTGGCTCACATCCTGAGCGTACTTTCCTCTTCCCTTCAGTACTCTCTGATGGAGTTCATCCAGAGTAATGAGCCCTGAAAAACAAGACACATAAAATCCAGTAATCAGGGAATCTACGTTAATGATATGTTTACTGTGTTGACACGAATAATATCAGGGTCCAACACACTCATTATCACTTGGTTTTCAGTTTCCAGACAAGTTACAAACCTCCATTTCTGTGTTTCAGGGCCAGACACACTTCAATAATCTGTACACCGAGCTCATAATAGAAGTCACCAACGCCGAGCATCTCCGACCAAAAACCTTTCCCGGCTGTGGAAGGAAAAAAACGAAGAAAGAGAGGTTAAAATGTTGTTTTCTACTTTAAAAACATTTGATTTAAACACTTTTCTCCAGATTATATTCCAGAAAATGTTTCTCACAGGCAAGTGGGTCAACTCCGATGGTGGCACACATTTCCTGAAACTGAACCCTGAACTGTGAGCTCTTTCTGATCTCCTGTTTGTGTTTGCTGGCGAACTCCTCCAGGTTGGACTTGAAGGTCTCCAACTGCTTCGACATCTGGCAGGAAAAACAGAATCAGGAGAGTGAATGAGTTTAATCCACAGCGCAGAAGTTGTGTCTGCAACACTAAATAAATATATATATATATATTTATATTTGTAACTGGAAGTGAGGACTGTGTATAAAATGTTAAATTAGGATTAATGGTGTTTTGTTTTTATTCCAATATGAGCAGATTATTTACTTTACTAAAGCAACTAAAATGTGTGCTACTTTTATTACAATACAACCAGCTAATACATGAGTTAAATATTGATTTTATTACAGATTTACAAAAGTAGAATGAAGGGAAAAAACACATTTGCATTAACTTTATTGTCTCCTGGAGTATTTTATATCTAAAAACAACTCACTTGGACAATTTGATCCTCTGCAAGAACTGTTCCTCTTTCTTTATATTTTGCCTAAAAAGGAAGAAATAAAATCCCAGGTAAGACATGAAGGTGCTTTATAAACCTAAACGACTTTATATTAACTGTTCATTAACTGTATTTATTGTTGTTTTACCTCTGCTAGTTTCTTTTTAGCGATAGCTCCCGCACCAACACCTCTCCGGTGCATTTTGTCGACGTCTGGTCCAAAACTTTAAATAAAGAATATAAACAACGCGGCTGTTTATCGCAGATTAAAGTCAGGTTATGTGATTTTAAGGTTGTATTTGTGCGATATTTATGTATAAATGTATAAAGTAAAGCTACTAAGTGTTTCCAGTTTGACAGCAAGGAAGTAAATCCCTTCCTGGTGGCTGGCGTTAAGCTTTTATTTTAGGGCGCCACTTGGTGTCTCGGGGAATATTGCAGGGTAGTGATTTTTTATTTTTTGCACATTTTTTAC
>NW_023339651.1:2904802-2909299 GCF_004916995.1 Morone saxatilis | reverse complement strand
TGGAGAAAAACTGTAACACAGGGATCCAAAGCAGTTACAGTCCTTTATTAGCATGAAAGTTAACACTAATTTTCTCTTTACATGAGAATAAAAAACTTACAAATGCATCCATAATGTTGATAGTTGAAACATTCCTAAACATAGGATCTTAGCAACACAAAACATGTGTTAAATGGTCAAATAATCAATCAAAAGTATACCGGAAAAATAGTAATATAAGAGAGAAATGGATCTGGATTTCAACTTGCAAATGTTGTCTGTTTGTTCACCACCACAATCATTTCTGGAGAGAAAAGGCCTGGAGTTAGGTGTAGTGTGTGGAGACAGAACGTTATCTTATATGATTTCTATCCATTGGATTTTCTATTGATCAAATGTGATGCTTTTTTTTAAATTGTCATATGAGATTGTGGTAAACTCAAGTTAAAGTTAAAGTTAACATTAAAGTTTTTGTGATTTTCATTCACCAAATCATTATTTTTATGGCATTTGTAGTGTATTAAGTTCATTAAAGTATTTTTATTGTATTGATTATTGTACAGTTTATGCTGTTTTCTTTTTTAACATATCATCAGCATTTTAATGTTGCCAATTTAACTACTTAATCTGCAACAACAAATCACCTTTTCACTGGTATCCAAGTACTTTGTTTGAGTATGTCTGTGTTACTTCTACTCCACTACATTTTGGAGATAAATATACTTTCTATTAGTTACTAGTGACTTTGCATATTTAGATTATTAACACAAAATAAAAATCAACTAATAAATTATGATATATTATTACAGATTAAGCTACCCTGCATTATATAAAGTCATTACAATTAACTGCATCTATATCAGTAACATACACATAATTATAATACAATAATATATACTGTATATGATTATAAAATGAACCATTGTGCATACTTTTGTACTTTTTAAATTAACATTTTGAGTATTTTTTACACTTTTATTTTAGTAAAATATCTGAATACTTCTTCCACCACTGCATATTTTATTTATTTTATTTCTCCTAATCTGACAATAACATCTCATTATAGATGTTAAATGTAAACAACTTTTACATAATTAGGTAAATAAACGTAGGGGAGTAAATATATGAAGCCTTAAACACACTTTACACAGCTCATCTGCAGCATTTCAGCTTTTATATCCAATTAAATGTTTCTTAGAGAATAAAGACACAATGGCTCAGCTTCAAGTCACTTTATTTACTTTACCACAGGACAAACATTCATCATACACAAGATTTCACATCATCGAAGCTTTTAAAAACATCAGAAGGAATCATCAGAAGAATTGTGGGCTTTAGCAGCATCGCAGCAGCTTGCTGGAGCCTGAGAACAAGATGTGAGACATGATGTTAAACACAGCAAGACAGATCAGTTAATACAGTATAAAATAAGGAAAACACACCTAGATGTTTCTCTTGTGGTGACTGAGCTTCAGCAGCTCGTTGTACAGACGTTCCTCTGGCTCTTCCTCTGAAGGGGCAGCAGGCCTGTGAAGGAGGACAGTAATCACTTCCATAAATCTGCTGTTATCTCCTGCATTTGCTTTGAAATCTGTTGCACTCTTTGAGTCACTTACTTGCTTTTTTTCTCCCTTTGGTTGAGCAAGAAGTCGACAAAGTTCTTCTGCACCAGTGAATCCATGATTTTGCTGATTTCGCTGCCAACGGTCGACTCGGCGTATCTTCTCCCAACATGCTGCTCGTCTTCACTGAGACTTGACAAAAGACACATATGTAAAATCACATGAGCTGCAGCTAATGAACTGATTATTATTATCTAGATTCACTGTTTGGTTGTGGTTATTATTCTGGTGTACAGTAGACAGTATCATATAACTCATATCTAATATACTTCACTGAAATTAGCTTATTTTAAACTTTTCTCTATTTATCTGTACTTACTTCTGTCTTTGTTCTGCTGCAACGCCTGAATTTCCCCTCTGGAGATCAATAAAGACTTATCTTAAAATTAACTAGTCCTTTAGTGTATTAAGTAGAGCCTAACCGATATTATCCACCGATATTGGCCTATCGCAGACATATTGGTATTGTTATCGGGATATGCCATCCAATATACGCCGATATCATCATCATCAGTTTATTTTATTTTAATTTATTCTTTATTTTTTCTGTGTTCATTTAGAAATTAGTTGACAGTAGCCTTTATGTTCAATTATTTAACATTCAGTGGAATCAAAACTCACAAATCTTTTATCTTAAATTGCACATGTACAGTTTAGTTATTTAGTCAGTTGCACACTATTGTACTTGCACATTGCATATAGTGTATATATTTTCATTTATAGTTTTATAATCTCTATTATATTTTGTAATATCTTTATTTGTTATACGGTTGTATGTACACTGTATTCTTTTTATTGCACTATATTCCCCAATGCTGCTGTGTTGATTTGAATTTCTCCTGCGGGGGATTAAGAAAGGTATATATTATCTTATTATCTTTAAAGAAAAACAGACTAGTGGCGTCTGTAGATAAAAACGTCTTATTCTAAAGTAACAAAAAAACACAAAATTCCTTTATTATGATGGTGATTATTAATATTATATTCCATTTCTGACAATAGAGCCACCTAAATGTTCAACACTGGACCTTTAAGAAAGCCGTCATACTCAGTCTACTTTCATTCTCAGCTGCCGTATTGATAATCTGTGGATTTTTTCCCCTTTAAAATCAGCATCGGCCCCAAAAACTCTGTCAGGCTCCAGTATTAAGAGCATGTATTCAGAGCATTATTTAGCCTTGTGAGACTAACCCTATGTCTTCAGGTTGAGCATTTGCATGCAGCACTCCGAGCAGACAGACAACTAAAACTTCAGACAGCACCTTCATGATGAACCCTGAAGCAAAACACACAGAAATGTTTTAATTAAACGAGAGCTGATCAAAAACTAACATCTTTATAATTCCCTAATCTAAAGTCTAAAAGACCAAGAGGAAGAGTAGACATAAACAAGCTTAAATCAAATGTGTGAGCAACTTCATGAAATCATTTTTTTAGTGTATTTTCTTACCTTTAAATGGAGATATATCTTTAAAACAGGCAACGAGACACTCTTAAGCTACTTACCCTGGCGCTGTGCCTTCAGAAAATGGGCTTTTATGGAGTTTCCACAACATTAATATATGTCATAGCAGGAAAGTGAGCAAGAAAAACATTTTAGTTCCAGCACATTAAAGCATTAATGAAACACACATACACAGGTGACTACTGATAAGCCGCACTGTAATAAATGTGGAGAGTGAATTGAGTTTCACTTTTTCCTAAAGAATTAGTGTTGAGTTAACAACCCAAAAGGAAATGTTTCAAGGCCCATTAAACTAATGAAAAAGTGGCAGCATATGAAAAAGGTAATGGTTTGTTGATAATACACGAGGATAAAGATGTAAAGTGTAGGCCGAAATGTTCTGTATCATGTTTTTCTATGATTTATTCTAAAGGAGCAACATCTGCTTATACTTTTATGTAACAGCTTGGTGCTTATTCTCAACCTTTAATAGTAATAAAATACTTTTTAATAATTGCTTTTAGACCATTATCCAGTTATGTGCAGTCGTATTTTGATCTTTTACTCTAGAAAAAGTAGCACTATAATGTACAAATCAGTTGTGGGATGACATTATTACTTCTATCAGGTTCTAATTTACATTTTTGGATTATTATTAATGTGGAATAAAGCAGCAATTATAAATACATACATCATATTTTATAAGATGATCATAAACACCAGCTTCTAGACGGCACATTGTGTTCTCATTTTATAGAGCATATATCATTCTTATAATACTTTATTCTGTTATATGTCCCACAAATGTTATTATGTATTACAATAATGCCCTGGAAGTATTAAAATACACTTTAATACATATTATGTCTGTTAGGTTTTAGTAGATAATAAGAGCCTATATACAAAGTAAATGTAAATGTAAACAAATTCCACCGTATAAGATTGTGGTGTTGCAGAAGTTATAGATAATTACAATATAATAATTAAGTGTATTACACACTTACAAAGGGTGGAAAGTATCAGCACCCAAATGTAGGAATGGCAAAAGTGCTGTAGTTTAACCCTTGACACTGCATCATATTGTCAAAGCTAATCATGTTTTATGTCCAATATCTTAATTAAAAAAGTAACTAACTAAATTATAAAATAGATTTAGTAGAGGAAAAAGTGCAATATTCCTCTCTTTAATCAAGGTTAAGTAGGTGTTCTTATAGTAGGAATTTGCTTTAGTGTTTTGGTGCATAACAATAAACATCATATATATGAATTAACAAACCTAAAATAGAAAATAACAATAAAACATTGGAAAAATATGTCAAATATGTGTATTCTCTCTCTCTCTCTCTCTCTCTCTCTGTCTCTCTCTCTCTCTGTCTCTCTCTCTCTGTCTCTCTCTCTCTCTCTGTCTCTCTCTCTCTGTCTCTCTCTCTCTCTGTCTCTCTCTCTCTCTCT
>NW_023339651.1:2902234-2904702 GCF_004916995.1 Morone saxatilis | reverse complement strand
GAGCTGCCTTGGCTGGATGACCGAAGCCGATGTCGCATCGAGGTGCCCAAAAAACACACGCCTCACCGGACCTGTCGGAAGTGAAAGCCACGTGGCGTTAAACGGCGGAGAGATGGCGCTCCGTGCTGCAGATTTAGAGAATGCTACACATTTGTCTTGTCTAGGGAGGGACGGGGTGGGGGAGACGCGTCACCGGTCGCTATGTATAACTGCTGTTGCTTTCAGTCTGTGGCAGAGTTCACGGCTCTCAAGTCTCAACGTGTCGCCGCAGACCAGCTGATCTCCTGCAGAATATTGTAGTAGGATGGGACGTAGCTGCACCATTGGGTGTCAATATTCTGGTCTCATTTGCACTTCTGAAAGGGGAGATTAAAAGCCTGACGCCACATTATTTACAGTTCCCATGTTAGTGGCTGTTGAAGATTACACATCAGTTTGTATTCTTAAAAAAAAAAAAAAAATGTTATGTGCATGTTCTGTAACATGTTAAAAATACATTTTGTAGCAGCTGTTCCATCCTGAAGAATTGGTTTTATCACACAAAAGTGTTAAAGAGTTAATCACTTTTTATGCATAGTCAGCTGATAATTTGGACTCTGATCTGGAGTGCATTCATGTTCGGGGGCGGGCGGGGCGGGGGGGGTTTGAAGAAACATTGGTTGCCATTTTGACTGAAAAGTAGAGCTTGAACTGTGTCATGACGAGCAATACGGCTTTTTTTTGGTTCTGGGTCGTCCTACCACTCGTTCTGTGGAAAAAAACATGTCCAAATCTGACTGTATCGTGCTGTGTATTGCCTATATTGTTCGCACACGACTAAGATTATCAATGTTCAGTGTGATATCGGGGGTTTTGAGCCACACAGCATGATTTCATATTTAAAAAAAAAAAAAAAGAATTGCAGTTCTTGCCAAACCAATGTAAGAAAGAAAAAAAATAAGAAAAGCAAGCAAATGACTTTTATGTGTTCCTGGTTTTCTTTATGAAAACTAAAGCACAGAAAATTAGAGGGGTGGTAAAACTTGGCGTGATACCCAGTGTTCTGTTCCCTGTTTTTGTTTCTATTACTTTTTCTTTTATGTGAGTTGCATGGACTCTATTTAGCTGTTTTAAAAATAAAAATAAAAGATGGTAGCATGGCTTAAACCCCAGAATGGAGAATAATCTCTGCTCATTGGGCTACAAAAACTACAAACTATTGTTCTTGATAGCATGACTTTTGGCTGCTCTGTTCAGTGAGAACCTGCTGCCTCATCGTAAGGCGATCTGATAACAACAAAAGTACAGTTTACGATCTTAATTTTCGTGTTTCCAATCTTTACAATGCGCTTACATCCAGTAAATACTAGGCAAGTTACGTGTATGCATTGGTGTCTTAAAGGATGCAGCTAGCTGACGTTCACAGGAGACCATTTTAGAGATAAATAAGCTTTCTAGCTGTAGTTATGATGTTCACGAGTATGCTCTTTAACATGCTGCCAGTTAATCTCTCCCTCTCTGAGTTAATCTCAGTCACAATCGCAGTGTTGGATTTCTGCCCGCGTTCTTTCTTCTTCCCTCGCTGCGTTTGCTCAACCTGTTTTTATGATGCAATGGCTTTCTGCAAGCTTCAATACTTCGACTGCCAGGCGTACGTTTGTAGGCAGAGTTTGGAAATACAAAGTTGAGTTCCTTTTATTTTCTTGTATTTTTTTTTTTTCTGTACATAGCTTCCAGAAACAAATGTACATAAAACATGGCTGTTATTTTTTTATTATTTAATGTTGGAAGTGTTGAGTACATTCAATATTGTTCTATGATTGTATGTTGACAAATTGACAGTTTTGAAAGTTAAATTTTTTTGGAATAAAATTAACATGTCTGAAATTTGTTTTTGGTTTTAAACAAACATTTTTGATAAGGATCTTTTTAAATTTAAACAAACTGCCACAGAAACCTGAAGATGTGAATTAAATGGGCTCATTCAGATACAAGAAAATAAAACTATTATAGGATCAACTGGTTGATGGATATAACCAAATATTGTTTCTATAGATTATATTTTATATTATTATATATTTGCGTTTTTCTTTGACTCCCAACAAGAAACAGCCTGAAGTTAAAGGACAGGGTTCATATTTCTTCATCCACTATAACAGTATTTACATGCTCATATTCTATGTACATGTTCTTCACCACACTGGTTGTGAAAAGGAACAAAATCCAGTTTTTGTTGCGTTTAAGTTTAAGCTACACCAGTGTTCAGATCTTGTACTTAAGAAAAAGCAGTGAAACCACATTTTGAGAATACTCCCATTAAAGCTCCTGTTGTCTATCAGCAACAAGTACTTCACATATGGTAAGTCATTATTATGCAGCAGAGAGGCCCCTTTAAGATATATTAATGTGGAGTGCATCGTATTTTACAAACTGATGTTTTGTCTCTAAATCATACAACAATAGTGTATATATATACA
Organism: Morone saxatilis; assembly: GCF_004916995.1. Taxonomy (NCBI): domain Eukaryota; kingdom Metazoa; phylum Chordata; class Actinopteri; family Moronidae; genus Morone; species Morone saxatilis. The sequence goes on along the minus strand of NW_023339651.1, from coordinate 2,902,246 downwards.
GTGGTGTGAAAA
>NW_023339651.1:2899357-2902134 GCF_004916995.1 Morone saxatilis | reverse complement strand
ACCACTGTATATATGTATATATATATTCCTCTGAAATGTGAAGTTGAAGTAAAATGGAATAAGTACATTAACTCAAGTCAACTATAAAATTCCCTCAAATTACATAGTAAACAAAATTTTATATGTGAGTATTTATACTTGGGAAAAAAGTGAACCCTCCCAATTACAAACACTGAAAACTACACTTCCCATAATGCAATCTTTCATTTGACACTCCCTGCCCACCTCTTTTAAACTCCACACCTTCAGTTTGTAACGCCTTTAGCAGTATGTAGTCTCCGAGCCCGAGCTGGACTAACCCACATTATATCATCTGGGTAATTTCCTAGGGCTCAGTAAACCTCTTAAACACGAGTGTAGTGCTTTCTATAACGAATAAACTGAATTCAATGTGTCTATGTATGTATGTATGTATGTTTGTATGTATGTATGTATGTATGTATCAAACAACCAGTTATGTTAAATATGGAAAAAAAAATTTATTGAATAAAGAAAAAAAAGGAAAACAACAGGACTCAAAAATAAACACCACTGACTCCGTATTAATTAATTATTTTTGGTGAAAATCCTGCTTGTCTAAAAAAAAAACACCACAGACAAACGGAAGTACACAGGAGTGCTTTTCCACCGGTGAAGAGTCACCTGAACATACCTTTCTTTCTTTGTCTTTCATCCTTTATATATATTTATATATATGTGTGTGTTTTTGTAAAATAAACCGCCCTGTTAGTGAATTCAGACAGAAAAGATGTTGAGATAAATGAGACTTTTTGTACACCGTCTTCAGCTGGAGCCTGACAACCGTCAACTCCCACAAATAAACACAATCCAAAGTCATTAAAAAGCCCAAATCGGGGCTAAAACTGTGTATTTTATACCATGATGTGGATATAAAGAACGCCAAAACCAGCCTGATGTACAAAAAGTGCTGACACCCATATAAAATAGCCACTTCTGTCATGTTACCAACTTTAATTTGGGTTCTTTTAAAACGTCTTTAGTGTTAATTTAAATTGTGAAAACGTCATGCCTTCAGGAGTTAGTATCTACACAGACAGTGAAATAAATTGTCACTTTTAGATAATTTTGTGTGTTTTGGCAATGTCTTAAATGAGACAAGAATTCGCTAGACCTATGAATGATCCTTACAGGGTTTCTTTTTGTTGTTGATAAAATACATAATTCACGCATAAAAATGAAAAAACACCTCAAAACAGAAAGCCATACACCTTTTATAACACAGACCGTTTTTTCTGAAACAGCCGGCGTTTCTGCCAGTTATACCTTCAAAAAGAATCTAAACACAGAGATTCGAGTATGTTTCTATCTGTATTAACAACCTCGCAACAACAGCGCGCCTTGTCTGACAGTTACGGCGTGTTCAGTCTCTCCGGAGGTTATTCAGCCGCTCCTCCAGGTCGGCGTCTGCGTCAGCCAGGGCGGCTTGGGGCTCGACCTTCTTTCCTCCGCTCACCGCCAAGCTTCCTCCGGCGGTTGGCAGATCTGAAGTGGACACACACACACGATGAGCATCCTGCGGTATAATAAATGTAAAACCGGACAAAAGACGAGGAAGTGTTGGGATTTTCTTACTTGACAGTTCGTCGGACAGACTGAGACCCAGCTCGTCCAGCACTTGGGACACGATGGCGTCGCTGCACATGAAGCAGAGGCACAGTTACAAATGTGTTCAAGTTAATTCATATATTGGGTGAATTATGTAAGATTGTGGAGGGTGAATCAAGAAAGAACTGGACCCTGGATCCTACACTTCCCATAAGGCAACTCAATAGTTCTTTGCGATACAAATATGTGAAGATTGAAATCAGTGAGGTGAAAACTTCCCCTCCCTGTGACGTCAGCTGGGTCAGAGTTTAGAAAGCTGCTCCAGAGCCACAGACCGAATTACACAACCTGCTCACAGGCTGAGTCACACTCCTCGTGACAGCTGAACTGATCTTTATGTGATAAATTGGAGGAGTGTCCCTTTAAATACAACTACAGTACGTATCCAGAGGAATGGGAGGACGTAAACATAAATACACGGAGAGCAGCGTGTTCGTTTTCTTAACAGAGTTCTTTTAAATGAGTGAACATTTGAATTCGATAACTTACTTATTTAATGATCTATTTTATGTATTATATGTGTGTGTTTTGTTTACAAAATAAAATCACAATGGAACATTTTTACACTTCGGTTTTTGGAACGATTAAACAAAACTTCATAAAGCTTCATATTTAACATTCAGACATAAAAGTGGCATCTTCTCATTTATTTCTCAGTAAGAAGTTTATTGAACTATTCCTTTAATGAAATTTATAAAATAATAAACCATTTCACTGGTTAAAAATGGAATAAAATCTGATAATTATAAAGAATGTAAAGGAAAATAAGGGGTAAAAGATGTCTAATTTCTTTCATTACTTTATGTATTATAGGTATTAGATGTGTTTGAGGGATGGAGGAGGTTTTGGGGGAATAACAGACAGATAATGTGATTTTCTTTCATTTCTTTGGTCAGTAATTATTATAACGAAACTATTAAATGAAGAGTAGAAGAAAAGATGTGTCAGCACTGTCCCTTTACCTCTCATCCTCATCATCCTCATCCCCCATGGCATCGTCGATAGCGTCGTTCATCATCTCCTCTTTCATGTCCATGATTTCACTCTGTCGCTCAAACTCCATCATGATCTTCTGAATCTGCGGCAGTTTCAGCTGTGGAAATGAAATAAGATCGTCACAACAAGAAGCTCATTATAGTTCAATGAAGATT
>NW_023339651.1:2897912-2899325 GCF_004916995.1 Morone saxatilis | reverse complement strand
CAGGTGTTTCTTCCCACCGACCTGTCTGTTCATGGTGGCCATGGCTTTGGTGACGCCTTTCATCGCCTGTGCCATGCTGTTGTTGGACTTGAGCGTCTGTATCTTTAGACTGACGGCCTGAATGTTGGCTTTCATCATGATAAACTTCTTCACGTAGCGCCGCGTGCGAACCAAATCCTTGGCCATGATTTTGACGGCGTCCTGCGAGCATTAAAACAAGCACACGTTAGTTAGGATTCTCTCTTCGCACATTATTCTCTCAGAGCTCGTAGAAACACAAGTTTTCCTTCAGCTCACCATTTGTCCCTGCTTGGCCATTTTCTTTATGTCAGCGATGATCTTCTTCTCCTGTTGCTCCAGTTTCATTCGCTCTCGGTCCAGTTCTCTCATGGCTCGGTTGAGCGCCCTCTGATTCTGCTTCAGCAGCTCCTCCGGAGACTTCCTTCTCCCGAACAGGAAATCCATCTGTTCGGAAATAGCAAAAGCAGCGAGTCATTACTAGATAGATACTGTGAAAAACAACTAAAACTGAGGGGAAGAAGACGCACTAGTGGTTCAATTTTTAGTCAGTTAATTAATTAGTACTGACAGGAATTTAATCAGCAAATAATTTGGAGTAATTTTAGGCAAAATCTCAAGTGGCAGCTTTTTAAATGTGACGATTTGCTGCTTTTTTCTGTTCTATATCATTATAACTTTAATATATTTGGGTTTTTTTGGATTGTTTGTTTGACAAAACAAGTAATTTTCATGGATAAATGATTAACCAATTAGTAGAAAAACTCATTGATGGACTGATTGATTCACACCCCGGTCACCTGACACATATTTTGAACGATTAAACACAATTTAAAGTGTTAATTAGTGAACTTTGGAGGTGCTGGTAGGCGAGTTATGTCTGTTAACTATAGAAATGAACCAGCTGCTGGTTGTAGCTTCATATTTAACACACAGGCACAAAAAGTGGCATCGATCTTTTAATTTAATGTGAAGATTTGCTGCTTTTTCCTGTTCTGTATCATTATAACTTGAGTGTTTTGGATTGTGTGTTGGCCAAAACACGTAATTTTCACATCTTACTGATTAACCAACTAATAGAAGAACTTATTGATGGGCTGATTGATCCACACCCATGTCAGCTGACACACTAACAGCAGCTTAAAGTGAAGTAAAACCACAACTCCACAGTTTTAAATGGACCTTTTTCCTCCACACACAGAAGTAAGTGGATGATACAACCAGGCTGGCGGGTTTCTAACACAGTTTGCACCACGCTGACCTCTCTGTTACCTCGGAAACATTACTCAGCAGTGACTTAAGAGACTTGAGGCCTTTTATTAACGCTGAACTCTCTTTTTCAACCGTGTTTTTACCCCTAAAATCTGCCCCCCACCCCCGCTGTTGCCCCCCACC
>NW_023339651.1:2893398-2897812 GCF_004916995.1 Morone saxatilis | reverse complement strand
CAGAGGGAAATTATATAAATATATATAATATATATATATATATATATATATATATTACTGTGATATTCTTCGATGTTGTAGTTTCTGTGTCATAATGTCATAATTCATGAGCCTCAGCTACTAAAGGACACTAAAGGTGTATGTTCAGTGTTTTTTTTACACATGATGTTTATGTTCAGGATGTTTACACCAAATATACTTAAATATATACAACTGCTCAATGCATCAGCACCAAGGATTATTAATATATTCAAGACTACATCAAAGTCTCCGGATTATGCTGTTAATTTTCTTATTTTATCGGGCAACTTCTGAATGCCATTAATTACGTTTTGTTAGGCTTTTATTTTATAGGTAAACGCGCTCGACATCCGGCCGTAATGCCGCGTACTTTACGCAGCTGCGTTGCACATGTGCGTATTTCATAGAAAGACCTCAAACACAGCAGCTATGGAGGGAGAGAGTTGGTGTTGATGGTTGAACAAAGGTAACTCTTTAACATTTCTGCCTTTAATAATCAAGATAACAGATAATAGATAAGAACTCTGCGGACACACATGTGGATTAAAGGACTTCTCAGGCATTTGAACCACGTTTCTCTGTCCTTCTTAGTGCCTCTGGACATATTTCCAACTCTGTCAGTATGTGGGTATTCAGTATTGTGCATCAGCACAGGATGCTGCTTGTCTGGACCAGAAGATTGCAGACTCCTGTTTTAATCTCCAGAGTGGGCTCTCAGTCTGCCTCCTACCACCTCACAGCTGCTCTCCTGAGTCCAGACGACAGCAGCTTCAACCCTGTGCCGAAGAGACCACGCAAAGTGTTCAATACCTCCGGGGTCCAACCCAAACCTGATGCATCTGATGGACGACGGGATCGTGAGAGGTCAGGTCAGAGCAAAGCGTGGAAAAGTGAGATCCCAGTGAAGCACAATCAGAGGAGGGGAGACGACAGCAGGGTGTCGTCTGAACTCAGGAGACTGTGTCTGGATGATTTCCCTGCGGAGAGGGAGAAACGGGGGAGACAGCAGTCGACACTGGACTCCAAAGCAGAGAGCTACGAGGTTGTGTTTGGCATCGCTCCCTGTCTCTTGGCTCTGTCTCAGGGTAGAAGGACGGCCCGTAAACTGTTTGTAAAAGATGGCGAGGCCTCTCACAGGGCTTCTGTGCTGCAGGTGTGTGAGGTGGCCCATCAGCGAGGAGTCCAAATCCATCGGGTCAGTAGGAAAGATCTGGACAAGATGTCTTCTGGGCGACTACATCAGGGAGTGTGTCTGCAGGCCAGTCCTCTGAGATACCTCACTGAAAGCAGAGACTCAGCACCCAGCAGGGAAGACCGCCGCACCCCTCTCTGGCTTGTCCTGGAGGGAATTCAGGACCCGATGAACCTCGGCGCCATCCTGCGCACTGCCTATTTCCTCGGCGTGGACAGAGTCGCCAGCAGTCTTCGCGACAGCTGTCCGTTGTCCCCGGTGGTCAGCAAGGCCAGCTCAGGCGTCATGGAGGTGATAGGCGTGTACGGGTATGAAAACCTGGAAGACATGCTGAGGCTGAAGGCGGCACGGGGCTGGCAGGTGGTCGGCACCGTGGGAGCTGAAGCGGAGGAGATCCAGATTCCTGTCACCCAGTGTTCACACTTTCAGATGACTAAACCCACGTTGTTGTTGATGGGGGGCGAGGGGGAAGGGTTGTCCCGGGAGCTGCTCTCGCTGTGCCAAACTCTTCTCACCATCCCAGCCGGCAGAGAGCTGCACCCCGGGGTCGAGTCTCTCAACGTGTCTGTAGCTACAGCCATCCTGCTGCACTCTCTGCTCAGCTCCAGATGATGAATGTTCAAGGATCCAGGGGATATTTTATTGTCATTCACAAGGTTGTCCTTCATGCTACCTCCAGAAAACTAAAATTAAAATGGTTAATAATAAAAAACTGCCTGTACTTCAACCAAAGATGCAGAGAACTGATGTAGAATCACATTTATAAATTGATCTGCAAACTTTAGAGGTGGTGTTAAATGATGAAGTTGATGTTATTCTGTATTTATTTTATTGTCAACAACAACAATGAATTGTGTGTGTGTGTGTGTGTGTGTGTGTGTGTGTGTGTGTGTTGTATTTCCTCCTGATTGAGTAAAGTTTGCTAAAAACTGCAGTGCCCAGCTGTTTAAGGTTATAACTGAGCCATTGTTAAAAATGTATCTTCAGTAGAAACCAGCGAACTTGAGGCCGGAAGAGAAGTTTGAAAGTTTTGTTACATGAACTTGACATTTGATCTTCTAATTGGATTTGTTGACAGTAAAAAAAATATAGAATAACAGGTTTGTCCTTTAAAACACTGTTCTGTTGCTCACTTGAAATAGTTAATAATATAATTGTGTTATATGTCTGCCTGTATTATGTTAAGTGTTGCTTCGTGGCTACAAAAGTGACATAAATTTAATGAAGAGGTCTAAACTGTTGGAGCTTTTATTTTGAATAAAATAATACTTGATCATATTGATTCTTGTATATTTGTTGAGTTATTTTTGCTTCTGTGTTTAAGTCTCTAAGTTCTCAGTGTTGTTTCTGGGAATTCAAAGAGTTTACATTATATAATTATATTGCTCACAGTTGGGTTTTTAAGGCTGATTCGACAGTTTGTAGGCAGAAAAAACAAGAATTCAGTATTTCCCCACTAGAATTACTGTCCTTGGTATGGTGGAGAAGGGTTTTAAACAGCATATGTGTTATAGTGTAGGGAGAAAAAAAGTTAAATAGAATTTTAAAGACATATATTTACATACTTTTGGGTGGCCCATCAAAAATTAGCACTCACGACCTCAGCATTTCTTAAATCCAGGCTTCGACCTTGACCCTATCCCTTCAAGTACCCTACTATACCCTTAACTATACGCCTAAAAACATCATCTCATTTCAAAACCAAGGTCATTAATCTGCTGCTAAGAACAGCCTCCACCCTTCTGGGAAAGCTTTCCACCAGATTTTACAGGGATTTGCTCAACAGTTGGTGCTCCAGCTCACCCCAAAGCTGTTGGAAGAGGTTGAGGTCAGCGGTCTGTGCAGGCCAGTCCAACTCTTCCAAGGCTTCCTTTGTACACCTGGGTTTGTGCACAGGGGCATTGTGGTCAGTTGCCACAAAGTTAGAATATCATGGTATCCTGTAGCATTAAAACAATCTCAGTCCAAAAGGATGCATGTGGAATGAGGTCCACATACTTTTGGCTACATAATGCAAGTTGGACCAGTGATTCTCAACCCGGGGGGGGTCGCAAGGCTTTCTTGATTTTAAGGGGTGTAAGAAACTTTAAAAATACACACAGAACATTTACACAGTACTCCTTTCTCTCAGTATTCATTTCTGTGAAGGAAAACTACATTCAATTGTTGTTTCTAAGCTTTAAATTACTCATAACCACTTAACATACAAGTTCTTCACTCTCTCTGATAAAACAAGCTCGTCCTGCATTAGAAAAGTTAAAACAACCAAAAAAAGACCTGAATAAAACACTGAATCTGTCAAAAGAAGAAAGGTATTAAGTATCTATGATTGTTAAAATAACATAACACAGACAAATAATTGTATAAAAATATTAAGAACACTCATCTGTGATGCAAAATTCACATGCTTTTCTTAACACAAACTTCTTGCAGTTATTAGATTCACTATTTAGGTTTATTGTAGAATTTATCAGTTGTTTTGCACTATTGTTATCCTTTGACTAAAATATGAAATATCCATAATGTCACTTAGTAAGTTAGGTAAACTAAGTGACATATTTTATGGAAAAAAGTTAGTTTATCCACTGAGTTAGACTAACAGTAATAATAATTCCCAATAATAAGTTCCAATAATTAAATACAGTAATGCATACTGTATATATTATTATATCCACCTGCCTCATGTACATAAAAATACCTGCACGTAAACATTTATTTCAGCATCCTCTCTCCACTAACTGTCTACAATTATTTATTTTGTTTATATATATGTATATACTGTATGTGTATAACTGTACATAGCAGCTTATGTGTATCTTGTTGTCCTGTTTATTTATGCTTATTCTGTGTCTGTACACCGAGAGTCAGATTCTTTGTATGTGTGCATATAAGATAAGATACGATAAGGTGTTCCTATATTGATCGCCGGTGTTGGAAGTTGGCACAGCAGCACCGGGGGAATGTAGTGCAAAGGGTAAAATATAATAAAACTATAATGAAAATAAATATACTCTATGCGATGAAGTTACAAACCTGAACCAATAAAAGTGATTCTGATAATACCTCAATGAATTTTCTGTAATTGTATTTTTTATGACAGCCTATAAAATAAAATTACGGAAGTCTAATGCATTCACTTGAAATTTGATTTTTTTGTTTGTTTTTCGGACTAATTTGTTTTCTGAGTTTAGAGAGCATTTG